>NC_139969.1:4623163-5223163 GCF_963993115.1 Abramis brama
AAACACACCTGAACCAGCTAATCAAGGTCTCACTAGGCATACTAGAAACTTTCGAACAGGTGTGTTGGAGCTGGTTGGAGCTAAACTCTGCAGGGACAGCGGATTGGTGAACCCTGCTGTAAAGTCTCCTCCAGAACATCCCAGAGACGTCACTGAATTTAAACTCAGAGGATCATCAATTCATGTGTTAAATGATTCTTCATGATCCTCACAACCATTCTTTCACAGTTTGATCCTGATGAATCTTAACATTATCATTCTGGAATATGGACAAGATGTGTCTTCCTACATGGGTGTTTAAGAAATGAAAAGCTACACACTCCATCAGTTAGGGTTAGAAGAACTGTTGCCAAAAGTATAACATGCTAGAAACATAATAATCACTGCAATAATGATCCAATCATAGACTCTTAAACATTTGCCTATTTAAATCCAAACAGGCCAGGCAGTGTGTATGTACAGTATCATGTATGGTAAATAAACAGAATTGAAAGTACAATTTGTCATCTATCCTGAATCTGAAATTGTTCTCCTGAGATTACCCAACATGATTAATCTATACAGACTAATTAGCAAAGGTAATCCCATTACGATGTAGAAATAGTCTGTTTTGGAGTGACGACCCTCACACTGCTCATGTGTTTCCAGGCTCAGCTGGTGTCAGGCCACGCCGGCATGAAATTCACAGTGCTGGAAACACTCGACCACATAAAAGAGGAGTTTCAGCTGTTCCAGGCCCAGTATCACAGGTACACAACACAGGATTCATCACAATATTCACACAAACTCTCCAGATGTGAGCCCAACTGAAGCCTGAAAACAAAGCAAAATCATAAAGCTCCCCATGTTTCCTTGATGTTTACTTCATTTTCTATAATTGCATGTGCATTTTATTCAGTTATGTTGTGATCTACTTCCTCTCTGAACTGCAGTTGGGATCACCTGTGCAAAGCTAATGAGATTATCAAACTGTAATGCTCTAAAATCACTCCAGCGACTAGAGACGCCAGTATTAGCTGATACAGACTATTAGCCAGCCATCCAGTTAGCCTAATCCAGATAGTCTCATTAGGAGCAATTTCAAAAGCTACTAAAAGTCTTTCTTTAGAATAGTAAACATCAATGTGCATTACAAAACGTGATCAGCTTTAAGAATAAAATATAAGTAGGCCTATATATATGTAGAGGTTATGTGGATATTGTGGTGTCCTTAACTGACCAATGAGAGCTGTACGAGGATGTCACATGACGTCGTTTTCTGTGTTTCAGTCTAAAGCTGGAATGTGAGAAGTTGGCGAGTGAGAAAACAGAGATGCACAGACATTATATCATGGTAAGAGTGATTTCCAACAACATTACCCATAATTCCAAGATGTGACGAGCTAATATGGTGGTTGATTAAGTGGTTAGTTTATGCACAGAAAAGTTTGAATGTCCTCGTGAAATATTTAAGATTCTGCCAGATTTTCTTGCTTCACTGAAGCTCAAGATGCTCTTTGCAACATTTCATTTATAGCATAACAAGATGCTGATAACATCATTTGTAAAAACAGTACAACGCCAAGGTCATGGGTTCAATTCTCTGGGAATGTATAGATAAATGTATAAAGGCAACTGCCGAATGCATTGATGCTAATGATGCTCGACATCGATTAATACGGTCTTTAACTGGGAATATGGGTCATTTCTGGCCTCTGGGAACACATGTGGAGCATTTCTGTCATTTAGCTCGATGTGATTGTGATTTATGTCATGTAATTTAAATGTAATTGAGCTGGCTTTGCTTTCTTCCACAGTATTATGAAATGTCTTACGGGCTGAACATTGAAATGCAGAAGCAGGTGAGTGACTGATGTGTCATTTACAGCCTGATTTCATTACAGATCCGCATGATCTCTGTGTAATGAGATTTACAGTACGAGGTGTCCTTGTGTGGGCGAGTGATGGGTTCTGGTCGGCTCTAGATCTAACACTAATTGCAGGACCATCATCCTGAAACCACATGATCAAGGGCTTGTCAACCGGGTTTTCTTTTTGAAAGAAGTCTCTTTTGCTCACCGAGGCTGCAATTATTTCATCATAAATACAGTAAAAACATTAATATTGTGAAATATTATTACGATTTAAAATAGCGGTTTTCTATGTGAATATATGTTAAAATGTAATTTATTCCTGTGATCAAAGCTGAATTATCAGCATCATTACTCCAGTCTTCAGTGTCACATGATCCTTCAGAAATCATTCTAATATGATGATTTGCTGCTCAAGAAACATTTCTGATTATTATCAATGTTGAAAACAGTTGTTGCTTCACATTTTTGGTGGAAACCGTGATGTGTTTTTTCAGGATTCTTTGATGAATAGCAAGTTCAACAGAACAGCATTTTAAATAGAATTTTTGTAACATTATACATTTATTTATTTATTTATTTATTGCACAAGTCATACATAAATGTTTATTCATTCATTCATTCATTAATAACGTGCAGGATCAAATAAAAAAAAAAAAGGAACAGGAAGAAGAAAATCTTATGGCACCTGTCGCTTATTTGTGCACATCAAAAATAAATAAAAAACAGCTGCTTTATGAATGGATCAACGCCAATCCTCACCCCAAACACCAAACATGTTCAGTAATACCTATCTTTACACTTAATTATCATCATTTTAAGCGTGTTACTCATCATTTTTCTTGTAACATTCCTGTATTTTTTCCTTGTACAGATTCTTACATTTACAAACACTTTTGCAGCACTTCAGTTCATAGTCCAAGGTGTTCCACAGTTTAACTCCGTAAATAGACAAACACATCTGTTTTTGTGTAGTACGTGTGAAAAGAGTTTTAAAATGATATTGCCTTCTATGGCCATCTTCCTCTGATACAAAAGTAAATACATTTTGTAAAACCATTGGCAGAACTCTCTACTTAGCTTTCCACATAAAAATCTAAATCTTCAAATCAACCAAATCTTTGAATTTTAGAAGTCCAGAATTTACAAATAAACTATTAGTGAAATGCATTTACTGTCACTTTTGATCAAGTTAATGCATTGATTCATTTCTTTAAAAAAAATATTCTGAACCCAAAATGTAAGGTAGTTAAACATGCATCAACATGATTTTAATATGGTTTTAAACGGTTTTAACACTTTAGGTGGCTTTTTAACTGTTGGCATTGCCGACAATAAAGAATAAATATCATGTTAGCATAACTATATGTGAAATGTATAGATTAAATATATAGTATTAATACTTATGATGTATACATATATATGATATTTTACAGCGGCTTTGAACGTGACTCATCCAGTCAGATATTTATTTAACATAAAGCTCTAGGTTCTGTTTTCATGTGTTAGTTATTTTGAAGAGGGATGTCTATACATCTGATGTGCATGATTCAGTGTTTTGTTGGGTATTTACTGTGAAGCAGGATTTAATCCTGACTACTTGATATGAGCAAATACACACGCTAGAGTGGGCTAATCCAGATAAGACCCCTGCATCTCCTCGTTTCCAGGCCATCTGTTGGAAATGCCTGGATTTGAGAGTGTATGTGGGTCAGAGTGAGTGGGATCAGCCCTGAATGAAGTGTGTGTGTGTGTGTGTGTGTGTGTGTGTGTGTGCGTGTGTGTGTGCGTGTGTGTGCACGCGCAGTGTATTAAAAGCACCTCAGGTGGTCAGGAAAGTATCTATCTATCTATCTATCTATCTATCTATCTATCTATCTATCTATCTATCTATCTATCTATCTGTCTCTTTCTATCTGTCTATCTATCTATCTATCTGTCTGTCTGTCTGTCTGTCTGTCTATCTATCTATCTATCTATCTATCTATCTATCTATCTATCTATCTATCTATCTATCTATCTATCTATCTATCTATCTGTCTGTCTGTCTGTCTGTCTGTCTGTCTGTCTGTCTGTCTGTCTGTCTGTCTATCTATCTATCTATCTATCTATCTGTCTAGCTGTCTTTCTATCTACTGTATCTGTCTGTCTGTCTGTCTGTCTGTCTATCTATCTATCTATCTGTCTGTCTGTCTGTCGTTCGTTCTGTCTCTTTCTATCTGTCTATCTATCCAACTATCTATCTGTCTATCCATCCATCCATCCATCCATCCATCCATCCATCCATCTATCTATCTGTCTGTCTGTCGTTCGTTCTGTCTCTATCTATCTATCTATCTATCTATCTATCTATCTATCTATCTATCTATCTATCTATCTATCTGTCTGTCTGTCTGTCTGTCTGTGTCGTTCTGTCTCTTTCTATCTATCTATCTATCTATCTGTCTGTCTGTCTGTCTGTCTGTCTGTCTGTGTCGTTCTGTCTCTTTCTATCTATCTATCTATCTATCTATCTATCTATCTATCTATCTATCTATCTATCTCTAGCTGTCTATTTGTCTATCATGTAATTTTTTTCTTTCGTTTTTTTATTTTAAATGTAGGTACTTATTTTAAATTTAGTAAATATGTTGTCATGTAATATTCATTAATTTTACTCTCAGTAAAATGTCATGTAATTTTTGACCAAAATTAATATTTTAGTTAATAAATTGCGAAATGATGTCAAACTATAACGGACCAGACTTTTTTGAAAAATGTATAAACATTTATTAATTCATCGGTCAAACACATAAAAGATTTATCAACATATAATAAAATAAAATATGTGAAATCATCCTGGACTAACAGCACATATATAAAGTGCTGATTTATCATCTCCTGTAGAAGCTGCTGTTGTGAATTCTATTAAAGCAATAAAGTGCATTTAGCCTGACTGTTTTCTTTAGGATGTCGTCTGTTGTTTGATGGGAGATTGTTTGTGTTGTTTCTGCAGGCGGAGATTGTAAAGCGGCTCAGTGCTATATGCACTCAGATCATTCCACTGCTGTCCCAAGAGGTGAGCGAACACACACACACACACACCCCCGTGGGCTATTTACACATGAATTATTTACAGCAGAGGTGGTCATCAACAGAGAGCTTCCAATCGCCCACCTCTTCCCTGGATCAATATTTCATACTGTTCTTTTATAAGCCACGCTGAGTGGATTTGGCTATTTTGTAATCGTAACGCCCTGTGGGAACATCAGAGCTGCCACAGAGACAACAACAGCTCTTTTCAGTTGACCTGCTGTTTGTGGCTCATGCACATCTGCTTTGTTTGTGGTTTTTCACAGTGAGAGGTGTTGTCGTGTTGCAGGTTTTGCATGTTTGGTCTTGATCTTGATCTTTAAATATCTTCTCTGATTTGTGTTTTGTTCATGCTTCATGTGTGAATTTGTGTGTCCATGCAGCATCAGCATCAAGTTGCACAAGCAGTGGAAAGATCCAAACACGTCAGCATGGCCGAGCTCAATGCTATCATCGGGGTGAGTCCATTTTCCTTTTTGTCCTCCTATTAACTCTTTCTCCGCCAACGTTTAAAAGAAAAAAAAGAAGTTGCCAGCCACTGCCAACATTTTTGATCATTTTCACAAAACTTCATGGCCCCCAGAATATTTTGTTGTGAATATCTGTACATGCAATTTATCAAAAGAAAAAGAACAGAGCCTCTGCTTTTAAACAAAATGGTTTTATCCTAGCTTCATGCATTCTTTTTTGAATGCAAGTTTAACAAAAAAGCAACATTTTGAACAAAAAGCTAAGAAAATCGTGTTTTTGTCGAAGATTACAACATGCATTAGCAATGCTTTTATCGCTTGTTTCTGCCTGTGTTTTGATCCGGAGATTCTGTACTCTTTCAGAAGATGTGTAATAGCGCCCCCTACCGTATAACAGTGAAAACACAGAAAGCTGGAAAATTCCATCAATGTCGGGGAAAGAGTTAATCAATCAAGTATCAGTACAGTTGTCTGCCTGACCAATGACATGCCGGCCCTTTACCAGCCTTCATGAAGTTGATTTTCTGATGTGGGCATCTTTAGACATTTAGGGCCCTATTTTAACGATCTAAGCGCATGGTCTAAAGAGCAGGGCGCAAGTTCACTTAGGGCGAGTCCGAATCCACTTTTGCTAGTTTAACGATGGGAAAAATGGTTGGCGCGCCAGGCTCATGGTCTAAAAGTGTTGTCTCTATTCTCTTAATGAGTAATGGGTGTGTTTTGGGATTTACGTGTGTTAAACCAATCAGAGTCTCATTTCCCATTCCCTTTAAATGGCAGTTGCGCTTGCGCCATGGCGGATTCGCTATTTACATGACGGAATTTGATAGAGGAAAGACCGAACGCGTCTCCAGAGCGCAAACGGATCTGCTCGTGCGCGAGGTAAAAGTGTGCAAGCAGAACATCTACGGGACAAGCCGGATTCACCATATCTTTATGTACACAATAATAATCTTTTACATTGTAATCCTTTTATTTTAAATATTTGGCATGTTTGTGTGTTGCTGTGCGTCCCTGTGTGTTTAAAGGAGAACTCTGGTCAATTTTAACATTGAGCTAATTTTTTTGTAAATTTGGAGTGCTGTCAGTACAGAGAACAATGACAAAAATCAGATTCACCCGTGTTAACTCTAAAGGAATCATCTAACATGGCTGTGCACTTGTAATGACACATCAAGGATGTTAAGAGGCTAAAAGCAGGTTTAAAACTTGCCCCATTGAAGTCAACAGGGTGCAAATTTTAAAAAGAGGATAACACGGTGTAGGCAACACTGATTTTTGCCGTTGTTCTCTGTACTGACAGCACTCCAAATTTACAAAAATTTTTTAAAATTGACCGGAGTTCTCCTTTAATAAGCAGAGTGTACGCGCGTTGTGGACCCGTCTATAGGCGCACATTACTAACGCGCTCATTAAAAAAAACCCCCAAAAAACATTGACTTTAGACCAGGTTTCAGTTGGTCAATGGCTCAGTCTATTTCAGTTCCTCAGAATAGCAACGCTCCAACAATGCGCCAGAACACACCTCGTTTTCAGACCAGCACACCCATGGGCGCACAAATGGGCGCAAATGCATTTGCTATTTAAACAATGTGGCGCAGGACGTGAAAATGATAACTGCGTGAAAATGAAAATGTGATAACAATAACCATAACTGGGACATGAATTTACATTTGATTACATTTTTGCCGCCTCGTTTAGAATTTGCCTCCTCATTTCAGAACACCACTGGACACAACTGATGTGTGCATGTGTGTGTATTATATATATATATATATATGTATATATATATATATATATATATATATATATATATATATATATACAGTATATCAAGAAAGATTTCCTATTATTATCAATGTTGAATGTTGTTGTTTTATTAAATTGATCAAGAGTGACAGTAAAGACATTTATAATGTTACAAAAGTTTTCTATTTTAAATAAATGCATTCTATTCGACAAAGAATTGTGAAAAAGTGAATCATGGATTCCACAAAAATAAAAAACAGCCTTTTCCAAAATGAAAATGTCACGTTTTACATTAGCTTGTCATTCTCCTCTCCCTTCCCCCGTCTAGCAACAGCAGTTCCAGCATCTATCCCATCATGCCCCGGGCTTCCCTCTGACGCCACACCCCTCGGGACTGACCCTGGGAGCGGGTGCCAGCCTCATGGCTCTTCCCGGGGCCTTCCCGTTCCCCCCGCACCTGGCGCCTAAAGATGACATCACTCACCCCGAGCACCTGGACTCCAGAGGTGCGTGAGAATCCTGTCACATGTAGAAATGCACTGAAGAACAATCTGATGAAATGCTAATGGGATCAGAATAAGAATATTCTGGGTGATTTTCATTAGTGCATTATGATAAAAGTAATGTTTTATTATCATAATAGTAGTAATTATAGTAGTATTTCTTACTTAATTTTTTTATGCAAAATTACTGTCACTAGTATCCCATGAGGCCTCACCACTTTTTTCTTACTATATAATAAGGAATTATGTATAATCAGACATGGACACTGTTTACATAGAGCACATTTTTCTCCGCCTCAAAAAGGATCATTTAGAAAACATTTTGCAGAAGAATTCATGTAAAAATATACGTTTTTCATTTCTACTCTTTAAAGGGCTCATCGGATGCAAAATTCACTTTTATATGGTGTTTGCATATAAATGTGTCTTTGCAGTGTGTGGACACACGATCACCATACAGTGAGAAAAATCCAT
Organism: Abramis brama; assembly: GCF_963993115.1. Lineage (NCBI taxonomy): Eukaryota > Metazoa > Chordata > Actinopteri > Cypriniformes > Leuciscidae > Abramis > Abramis brama. The sequence continues at coordinate 4,631,282 of NC_139969.1, forward strand.
TCACTCCTTTTTTAATCCTCAAAGCCTAAACACTCTCAATAATCAGGCCGTTTGGATTTTCTGAGCAATAATGATGTCATATTGCTCATGCTCTGACCACGATCGCTGACGAACTGTCCCGTATTAGCATATTTCCCGTATTAGCATATTTCCCGTATTAGCATATTTCCTGTATTAGCATATTTCCCGTATTAGTATATTTCTGCCCTCAGTCATTTGTATACTGTCCGCCAAGGCATCACTTTACATGTCTTGTGTCGACACCCCCCACGGAAGAGAGGGGGAGGGGAGGGGGGGGTAGCAGTTGCTCATTATCATTTAAAGAGACATGCAACGAAACAGGTCGCTGTGAACAGAGCTGTTTTTGAGGAGGTAAAAAGGGTTTTGTTTTACACAACCATTGAGGAATTTTAAAGTATGTTATAAACTTTACATGAAGACCCTAAAGAATCATACCAACTTGTGGAAAATGGGCATCCGGTGACCCCTTTAAACCTTCTGGAAAGCCCCACAGACTTCCATTGTACATGCAATACTTTAAATGTGATTTTTGAATGTCTGTTGTAAGCGACAGCATGCCACAGATTTGATCCATAGACATTAGGTTGAAATTAATCTGGAATATTCATTTAATGTATTGCAAATGTTCAATATAACAGGATCATCTTATCTCAATGAGCCTGTCTCTCTTTATTTCTGTAGATGGAGCCCCAAACAGGGTGAGTATTAAAGCCTGAGTTGTCATCCTCCTCCCATTGGTCCTTCCACTAGTGAAGTGTGTTTGCATGGTCTTGTTTTCTGTCAGGATTGCACTACTGATTGGATTTCATACGTTGGATTGGATTTTTGTATATATAGCATCTATGAATAGAAGTAAAAATGATTAAAGCCGTGCATTAGATGTGATCATCATGGAAGTAGTTTTTTATTGTTTTTCATTATTATTATGTTTAATTTGCATCTAGAACTGAGTGTTATAATAGTATATACCATCCAACAGTAAAAACATATTATCAACCGATGATATAATGGTGGTGTTTTCCATTTTCACAGAAGTCGTGCATAAATGATTATCCATAAACTTACAATATAACATTTTACTTTTCATTTTTACAAGGTTACAAAAACAAAAAAACAGGCCTAGGATCTTTTTGCATTTGAGCTTCAAATTAAATATGATTTTTTAACGATTTCAATGGTTAAAAAACTGTCTAGGACCAAACAACCCCTTCCTTCTTATTGTAATTCAGAAAAAATAATGGTTATTCATGCATATATATTATGTATGAAATTGACTAAACTCATGTGATACAGTATAAATATTCAAAATATCCATATATTAATATATGAAATCACTCATAATAACCATAAAAAATGGTTTGTTATGTAAATCTCTAACAGGTAGAGATTTTGCTATAATGTTTATTATTGTGAGGTATAGGGTAGGTATATGAGCAAAATCTTATTTCAAGATAACGATATAAATCACAATATACATATTTTTTGTCGTTTTATTTTATTTTTGCTATTAAAAATAAGCTAACTACAAACAACAGGACAAATACAATTTAACAAAAATACGAACTGAACAAATTACATTTTCCAAGCACCAATATGTTTAGTTAACATGTAGTTAGAAATAGTACAGAAATGAATAAAGAATAAAACAGTGCATATATGAATAAAATATAAATGTATTCGTTTTTAATGTATTTTCTGTTTAATTTTTTTTCACTGTTTTATCTGTTCCAGTTGATATGTGTTGAAATGATGTATTCCTGTGGTCCTGATGAGAAGCAGGGTTGATATGTCACGTTCATGTCAGATTGAGGTTATATTCAGCACATACAGCAGTGTGTGATTATGGTGTGTGTATTTCAGAGTGGCAGTGGCTCTCCGGTGGGCCATCGCTCTGCAGGACTGCGTCTGGGTCTTCCTCCTCCTCCTTCCTCCTCCTCCTCCTCCTCTCACGCTGATGTGGACAGCAAACGGGGCGGCTCAGACCAGACCGGCGCGGGACGAACACGGCGGGTGAGTCGAGCCGAGGCCAAACACGCTACTTCCTCGGTTTGCAGTTTTTAAGATGCATTTGAGTTCATCCTGAAGTCTGTGTGATTTTCGCTTGTACTTACATATTCAGCTAAATGACATGCCGACTGCGATTGAATATTAATGCTCATCATTTATTCAACGTGATATCATTTTATCCCTGAACACTGACTTGTGCATTCACTCACCAAACCAGAGGAATGTTGCTCTTTTATAGCCTGGGAGGCATAATGCAGCTTTCAATTATTTATTAAATATAACACAAATGAGTCAATAGCTGTTGTACAGTAAGAGTGTAGAGCTATTAAGATCTGTAATTCAGTTTTGAAAATTGATGAGAAATGTTTGAATTCATATTGAGATCAGTCTTATTTTAGTATTATTTATATACTAATATAGTTTTTATTAATATTTTGAATTAGCTTTCAATTTTCTTTTTACTTTTAGTTTTTAAAAAAAAAGTAACTTTTGTAATGTGCGTTTGTCATTGTTATTCTTTTTTTTTTACATTACTATTTTGGTTAATTTTTTTGTTTGTTTGTTTGTAGTTAATTATTTCAGTGCTTCAACTTCAACTTATTTCAGTTAGTCGCCAAGTTTTTAATCTATTGTTTAAATTGTATTTTATTTTAGCTTTATTTCAGTTAACAAAGATGCTTTTAATAGTTTTAGCTCTATTTTACAATAATAACCCTGATTGAAATCTTTGGTGTCTTGACAAATCTGAGTCACAGTTTAAAAAAATTCTGAAACTCTAGAGGAGACACACATGAGGTCTTAACTCGGGTGAAACATCTAAGAAGCAAGAGATTTGAGCAAAGTCTCCATTTGAGACGATTGAGATATTACAGTGATTTTTATTATTAGGAGCTCATGATTGGCTGGGTCTGATCATGTGTCTTTCCTGCAGGAGAGTGGCGGTAAAAATGAAGACGGTCTCAGACGAGACGGCACTAAAGAGGTGTGAATACACTTACTTTCTTTCTCATTCTTGCAATATATACAATGTCTACAATGGATGTCAACGGTGCACCAACATGTTCTCCTAGTAAAGTTGGATATGTAGTTATTCATTCACTCAGTTGCTGAAAAGCAGCCTCCAACTGATTGGTCAACGTTAATGAACATTCCGAGGCATGACACGTCATTGGTCGCTTCCACTATTTCTGTGACCTCATCAGAGTTCATGAAAGTTGATGTTAAATTTTTTTAAGCCTTTATGAGTTTTTGATTTATGTACCTGGTATCTTTCTTTAGTGACATTAACAAACGTTATTACATCATATAATATTTGATAGATCATTAGTTCAATACTTTAAAAAGTTATAAATGTCATGTTGCTTTGATTCATGTATTTTTGTGCACTTTCTTATTTGAAAGTTCAAAAACCATTGATCAAACTGATTTAATGAATTATTAATGACTGTTGTGATACAATGTAACCACGTTCATAAATCATAGATTTGAGTCATAAAGGCTTCGTTTGGCATAGGAATTAGATTTTTTAAAATAGCCCAGATCAGCTGTCGTACGTTTGCAGCTTTAATCGGTTTTAAATCACTTTATTTTAGTTCTTTCTAAATAAAAAAGTACAATTAATTAGTATTGCAAAGTTAGTCATTCATCAAAATAATCTAAGACCATTATACATGCTTACTGCATCAAATGCCTGCAACATACTATAAATAGAAAACTCCCTTCAATAATTATATATAATATTTGTTGAAGGTTTCTCTAAAACAACATAAAGTTTACATTAGCAGCAAAGAATGAGTTCACAGTCTTTTTATCTGGTGAACAGCATCATCAAAAATGTAAATAAAAAATTTAATTAACCAATAAAGTAAAAGTAAAATATATATATATATATATATATACATAATATCAAAAAAGCCTTGGCTCCAGATCTTGTAAAGACTTGCCAAACTTTAACATGAAACTTATGAAAAAAAGTCTAAGCATTTGTCTGTTTAAGCTTTAAATTATACTATGTCAATATAATCCTATTAAAGGAGTCATATCTAGATGACATTTGCATGAGCAAACAGTTCGTATTGCTTTTGTGTGATGTGATTTGACGTTTGTGATGACATCTCGTAGCGTGTGTGTTTGCAGAAAAGTGTGTCACCCGCTGGAGTCTCTCCCAGGTCGACCGAAGGGAACGGGCTGAACATCTCTCCGGTCCTCCGGAAGAACCCGTCCCGGGAAGCCTCCTCTTCTCCGCGATCTCAGCCACGCTCACCTGGACTCTGCAAGAGCCCCACTCAGGTACTGGATCATGACGAATCCTCTCATACTAACACTCAGCATTTCCCACAAGATAGGGTCTGAAGTGGGTTTTTTTTATGTAAATTATAGTTTTTCAAGCATATCTAGAGCCCTGTGAAAAGGCAAATTTACTGTGGAATGTCATGGAATTTGGCTAAATTTTAATAAATAAATCAAAAGTAGAGGCATACACTTAATCAAATTGTGATATGGACTAGTGACTGTGAATATTAAAGGGATAGTTCACTTATTATATATTAATTACTCACCCTCATGTCTTCCAAACCCGTAAGACTTTCGTTCATCGTCAGAACACAAATTAAGATCTTTTTGATGAAATCTGAGTAATTTTTGTCCATCCGAGATCGTAAAAGTAATCCATATGAATTGAGCGGCTTAGTTAAAATTTTCTGAAGAGACACGATCGCTTTATATGATAAACAGACTGAATTTAGGCTTTAAAGGGGTGGTATTATGTCCTTTTCACAAGATGTAAAATAAGTCTTTGATGTCCCCAGATTGTGTATGTGAAGTTTTAGCTCAAAATACCCCACAGATATTTGTATATAGCATGTTAAAATTGTCACTTTTTGAGGGTGAGCAAAAACACACCATTTTTATGTGTGTCCCTTTAAATGCAAATGAGCTGCTGCTCCCGGCACAGGGGGCGGAGCTTCAACAGCTTGTGTCCTTTTACCTCACACAGACATGCACTGAAAATATCGCAAACTTTTAGCCTTTTATGTTCAAACCGGAGTCAGAAAGATGGAGAGACTCAAGAAGAAGTGACATGTAGAAGCAACAGGACATTTCTGAATGGTTAGTTGGTGAATTTATGTAGCTTATGTGTGGTTATCTTCTAGTCATTGATTAGCATATTCTGTCATGATAAATCGCGTTCTCGGGGGCGGGGTTTATGTAAATTCTAGGGTTGGTGATGTCACTAACCCGGGAGGAATGTGTGTAGTCTCTACCAGCCGTTTCTTGTAGTCCTTAAAAAGCAATTTCTTTAAAAGCAAATATCTCCCTTTGCTTTGAACTTTGAGCGTTGTAACTTTGCAGATGTTGTTTATGCTCAAACAGCAGCATTACACACTAACTAAAGTTAGAAAAGTGAAATCAACCACCCCTTTAAACTAACTCTTTAAACCACAATAAGACTGCTTTTGAAATCTGAAGTCTGTATGTTCTGCATGTCTCTGTGTGTATGAGTGGTGCAGTGTGGTCGACTACACATAATCAAGCACGCGTGACGCTCGCGGTGTTTTCAGGACATGAACACATGAACTTCATCTCCAGAGCCACTCTGAGAGTCACGTCAAAATAAAAGTTCGGTTTAACTTATAAAAAGACAGAAATGTGTGACTATTGTATTGAATGTACTTCTCAAAGTAATAATAATAAATAACAAAACTTATTTTTTAAGGAATATCACACAATATCACAATTTGTCATTCGTGTTTTAATTTAAAATGCAGCTCTTTGTTTGCCAAAATAATGTAAGTAATTGCTCAAATTTAATTTAATTACATTTTAAAAGATGAATTAAATTGTTTAAGTTTCATTCATTTGAATTATCTCTTTTTTGGATAATAAATTTGTATTAAATCACTAAACAAACAATACAGAATTTCTGAAGAAGAAAAATTTTTTTAATAGGGCCCTATTGTTGTTACATTTTTTGTTGTTAAAGTCGTATGAATTCCATTGATTAGGCTTTATTTTTGATTAATACAATTTAATCAAATCATTAAAAACTTTAACCAGAAAAAATAAAATGGAAAACATGGAATTTGGGAAACATTAAATAAAACAATTTTTTTAACAACAAAATACGTTTCATAGGGCCCTATAATTGTTTAAATTGTTAATCATTTTTACATTGTTAAAATGTTGTGCATTCAATTGATTAGATGTCCTTTTTGATGAATACAATTAATTAAACCATTATAGATGTAATCAGGAAAAATTAAGGTAACATTTTACAATACGGTTTCATTAGTTAACATGAACTAATAATGAACTGCACTTCTAGAGTATTTTTTAACATGTGTTAATGTTCATTTCAACATTTACTAATACATGATCAAAATCAAAAGTTGTATTTGTTAACATTGATGCACTGTGATCTAACATGAACAAACAATGAACAGCTGGATTTTTAATAACTAACATTAACAAAGATTAATAAATACTGTAACAAATGTATTGCTCATTGTTAGTTCATGTTAGTTAATACATGAATTGATGTTAACAAATGAGACCTTATTGTAAAGTGTTGCCAAAATTAAAACAGAAAACAGAATTTGGAAAAATAAAGGGCTCTACATATCTAATGTTTGTTCTTCTAAACAGTAAAGAGAAGTTTGTGGCTCAGCTCTTTTACTCTGTGTGTTTCAGGAGAAAGTGAGATCTCCTTCTCCTTCAGCGTCCCATGAATCACTCTCTCCTGGCTCTCCCGCACCCCTGTCCTCCTCTGCCCGCGGCCCGTCTCCCGTTCTCAAACACTAGGTAAGTCCTGACTCACGCTTACAGTAAACGTGGGCGGCCGGGGGATGGTTTTCCACTCGTCTGTGATCTCATCTCTCTCTCAGCTCCAAATGGTTTTTCCAATTCCTGCAATTCGTTTTTAGCGATGAATCTTTATATACACCTTGACGTCTGGTTTCCCTCACAGGACCCACTCCTTCCCATGGAGTGAGACTAGTGAAAGACTGCCGCTACCCCTCCCCAGCCCGCCCTTCCCAGAATGCACAGGGCCAGTCCCAGAATGCACCGGGTCGGCCCCTGAACGCTGGGCCTGGGCATCAGGTGCCTTGTCAGAAGCCCTTCATCCGTCCTCGTGGCCCTCGAGCCGAACTCTGAGCGAACCGCATCTGTTCTTTCACACGCTGGGCGTAATCAGCCAATCAGCTGTCTGACAGCTCTCTCAGCCAATTAGAAAGCAAGCTGAATATTCTGGTGAGCTGCCACTCAAACTTTACAATTACAAACTATATATATATATATATATATATATAGTCAACCTTGTATATATATATATATATATATATATATATATATGTGCGTGTGTGTGTGTGTGTGTAGTATATATTACTCATCTTTTTATTTATTTCAAATATATACAGGTCAAAAGTTTGGAAACATTACGATTTTTTTATATTTTTGAAAGAAGTCTCTAATGCTTATCAAGGCTGCGTTTATTTGATCAAAAATACAGAAAAAAATTTCAGCAAAGCTGAATTTTCAGGATCATTACTCCAATCTTCAGTGTCACATGTGACCTCCAGTCTATCACATGATCCTTTAGAAATCATTCTAATATTCTGATTTATTATGAGTGTTGGAAACAGTTCTGCTGCCTAATATATTTGATGAATAATATTAAAAGAACTGCATTTATTCAAAATAAAAAAATATTTTCTAATAATATAAATCTTCTTTACTATCACTTTTTATCAATTTAACACATCCTTGCTGAATAGTATTGATTTATTTCAAAAAAGAAAGAAAAAAAAAATTACTGACCCCAAATTATTGACCAGTAGTGTATATTGTTGTTACAAAATATTTCTATTTTTTTAAAATTTGCTTCTTTTTTTTTATTTTTATCTTTTTATTCATCAAAGTATCCTAAAAAACTATCACAGGTTATGAAAAAATATTAAGCAGCAGAACTGTTTCCAACTTTGATAATGAATCATCATATTAGAATGATTTCTAAAGGATCATGTGATAGACTGGAGTAATGATCCTGAAAATTCAGCTTTGCATCACAGAAATAAATGATAATTTAAAGTATAATAAATTGAAAACCAATTATTTTAAATTGTAATAATATATCACAATATTACATTTTTTTTTCTGTATTTTTGATCAAATAAATGCAGGCTTGATGAGCAGAAGAAACTTCTTTCAAAAACATTAAAAATAGTAATGTTTCCAAACTTTTGACCTGTACTGTATAAATACAAATTTGTATATATTAACATATTTGAAATTGTTTTATTTTATAATTGTTGTACTTTTATTTCATATAATATACTTATAGATTAATTTTTTTATTTTTATTTTTTACATATCATTTTAATAATATATACTTTGATGCATTTAAGAATTTAAAACTTTTTTGCATTTTTTGTTAATTTGTCCTACAACTTGTACAAAAAATAAATACATTTTATAAACCTTATTATTACTAATCTTTTTATTTATTTCAAATATATATAAATACAATTTTAAATGTTTTTTAACTTTTATTTAATATAATATACTTATAGATTTATTTTTTACGTATATTTTTAATAATATATACTTTTTTGATGCATTTAAGAATTTAAAACTCAAACTTTTTTAACATTTTTTATGGTGTCCAACAACTCATTAAAAAAAATACTTTTTATAAAAAAAGTACTTTTTACTTTTGTAATGAGACTTTTTTGAGTAAAGTAAAAATTCATAGAGATTTTTTTTTGGGGGGTATAATCCATCAGGAATTAATGGAATCAATATATATTACTCTTTAATCAAATATTGAAAAGCCAAAAAAAAAAAATCTTTAAAAAAAGTGACCAATTTCAGTAAATTTTGATTAAATGCTAATTTTAATTTGGTTGTTATTATGAAATAGAATATAATGCATTTGCTATATGAGCAAAATCATCACTTTTTACAAAAAAATATGTTTACTTGATGCAACATCCTAAAAATGTCATGTTTATGATTTTAGGTGCTATTAATTTGGGTGTTTCCTAAAAGCATGGTAACTGTAAAATATTGCAGAAAATCAAATGGCATAAATCCAACCAGAATCATCACTTGTGTCCGCACTCTTGCTCTTAACATGCCCAGCCATGCTAAAGTGCACAATAACTGAAGATAATATTCTCTTTCTGTTGTGTAATCCTCCTGTGCTTATTTTGTCTTTCAGCGTGACAGGCATATGGAGTCAAGATACGAGTTTCTCCGTATCATCTCCCACACTGAAATGGACTGAGATGCTTTTACTGCCAATTTTGTCAAAACGAGTTCAACAACAAAGACATGGAAACTTCTAGACAAGTGGACATTAAGGTGTTCCTGTTTTACCACCATTTCACTTTTCCCCCAAAAAGCTTTTAACCGTCAGTAAAGGGTTCAAAACACCCTAAAGTCATTGCATTGTTTCCCCTGACTTTAATAAAACTGTCATTTTGAGTGAATATAGCATTAGTTTCACACAGTGTTCAAAGAGGAATAATGCTGTTTTTGCTTGTATTATACCAGCTTCTGTTGTTCATACATGAAAACTCACTTTATGACACTGAATTAAGCAATAAGCAATAAGGTTTGTGAGGCTGTGCTGTGTTGTGAATATGAGGATGTTGTTAGTGTGTTTATATTCACAATACAGCACGACATCGAGTGCCTTATTGCTTTTTAATATGGACAATTAACACGTAATAAAGAATATTATGGACACAAAGTTAGATTAAAATATCATTTTATTAAACAAATGCATTTGTGTCATCCTTCCACTGGAAGACCTAGTTGTTGTCAAGTAAAGATCAATGATATTTTTTAACCCTTATTTAAATGTAACAGCCAGGACATTTTTAAGACATTGCATTTTAAAGAAAATCTATTATGCTTTTTCACATTTTCAGCTTTCTTTAGTGTGTAATGTTGCTGTTTGAGCATGAAAAAGGTCTTACAAAGTCCCTCCAGTGGGAGTTATTCTCTATATCAGTGTCAGTGTTTCTGAACTCCCTGAAACGACTCCATTGTAGTCTTGAGTTTTCTTCCGGGGACGAACACGTCACAATATTCCTCATTTAAATAATTCCCGCCCCAATGTAAAATACGCTTAAAAAGGGGTGTGGCCTGGTTTAGTTAGTTAGTCTACATCTACATTAATTTGGATACATTCGAAAACGACATTTTAATTTCAAAACGCTCTCCGTCCACACTAGAGTTTTTACATAGAGTTTCAACATATACATAGACATCTTATCAGTACAATATGAGCCACATGACTAAAAATGCATTGTTTTCGATTACCTCTGTTATTATCACAGTCCACATTACAACGTGAAAACGGCATTTTCCAATGTATTCACTTGGGAGTGTGTTTTCAAAAACGCCGGATCAGTGTGGACGGAAGGCCAAAACGGAGAGAAAAAGATGCATTTTCAACGTATTAGTGTGGACAAGGCCATCGTAGTGTGTTTGTTGTTGAAACCATAGACAGTAAAAGAAATGGACACAGCGACCCCATTGGATTCAACGGAGACAAAGTGAAGCCAATTAGAAACTCTTACTTCCTGGGGGTCCAGCGTACTGCGCAGACTCAAACTGAGCTTGACGCCGTAGATGTGACGTGAGCAACCCGTCTGTCTTCTAGTAGCTGTGCCAAGAGAAATCTGAATCATTCCCTTCCGAGACTTGCAGAGACGGAGAGTGTGAGTAGGAGCTGTCTATGAGCTAGGAGCAGGAGAAACTTTTAGTAGGTGTTCTGATTAATTACTTTGTCATTTTGCCTCCACGTCCTCCCGATTGCCCGCGCGCTTCTCCTCCTGTCCATACGGTAAATTCCTACTGTGCGACAGAGAGTCGCATGGCTATGACGCAATCGTTAGCCTATTTTTACAAAAATTGTTCTACGGGGCCATAACGTAAGCTACAAGGTAATGAAGCCTTTTATACATTTTCGTGTTTCTTTAGAAATAAATAATGGACGAATGGAGTCTTTAAACGCCTCAGATGTGAAGTTATTCGCTGTCAAAGTGACGCCAAAATGAATGGGAGTCAATGGGATGCTAACAGCAGGTGGGGGTCCGCTAGCCAATGGCGGCGCCCGGGGGTACCTTCAAAATAATAGAAATCCATGCCCCCCTGGTTGAAACTCGTGGTTATGGTAAGGGGAAGGACATTTCCAAAAACAAGCTTGAAGCGGTTGACCAATCACAACACACTAGTCCAGCCAACCAATCAGAGCACAGTGTGCTTTTCAGAAGGAGGAGCTTCATAGAGACAGCCAGGAGCGTTACTGACAGACTTGGAAGAGAGGAGCTGCAACAATGTCAAATATTGGAAAAATAATGTTTTTTGAACATTCAAACATGAAAACCTGTTCTATAGAACCCAAAAACTAAATCAAGACTTTGTAAAAGGGCAAAATCGGGCCTCATTATAGGACACTGCGTTCAGTCTGTTCATGTACTGCTTGATTTAACCACTAGGTTGTGCTATAATCAAACAAATCAGTCAGATCAGGTTTACACTTGATATTGTTTGCTACATGTGGAACTAGTTATGGGATCTTTACCCCCCAGACAAATATAATGGATTGACTATCTTTTCCAAAATGCCATTGACAAATTGTGAAAAACAAATCAATTAAACACGTGAAAGCTGAAGTGTTGCTCAGTTGACGTCAAACACTGATAGATTTAGTGCTTCTAAAATCTTTTAACAGATGAGCAAATGTTTTGGATGAAGTGGCCAAACAGTCTTATCTGACTGAGATAAGAGAGCAACATGAAATATCGCCAGTCAAACGCAGGTCACAGCCCAGAATGCTTTGAGAATGAAGCACTGGAAACATTTTGGGTCGTGTCCTCATACTGATTCTTGAATATTGGACAGAAGTGCAAAATTAAAGGTTTATGTATCATAGGACTGTTCTGGATTAACATCCTAACATTTGCATTTTGGTAGAAGCTACTTCAATTTTCTCAAATTTTTCGTCAGTCACTCGATGTGTGTCAACAGTAAACGTCCATACAAATATTCATGGAGAAATCTAGCATTTGCTAGAGTTTCCGGCTAATGCTTCTGCATTTAGACATTTAGTTTTTCTGGTGTTATAGATAGGCCTACTAACAGGATCCTCTTAAAACGAGGGCCAATATCTAAACATGTCTTTCAGGATGAAGGCTGTGATTTAAAAAATATATATATGTGTGTATATAGGCTATATCTAATTGGATTGTGAAATAACATTTCCCACAGTATTTAATACAAAACAAAAGGAATGTTTTTTAGTTCTATAAATATTCAGAAAACAAGACCAGTTCTTAAAAAAGTCTAAACCTAAAAGTGAAGTAATTATTTCAGCTAATGCTAATGCTAATGCAATTTGTACAACAAAGGGGTTTGTAGATATTGTGTGTGTGTGTGTGTGTGTGTGTGTGTGTGTGTACGTATGCATATTGAAGTTCTGAGGACATAGTATTAGGGATAGCCTACTGAGTAACAACGACACAATTTTGATAAAATAAAGAGAATGTAATTGAATGGTACGTTTGTGTTAATGTATGATCATCTCTAATTCATTTCAAAGTGGAAATCTTGCTTTAAAAAAACAAAAAAACAATGTGGGGTGTTTTCTCCTATTTTTCAAGAAGAATCAGTGCGCTGGGTGGAATCGTACGTGCTTTTGTTGTATCACATGACCTGTAAATAAAGCGTCTTGTATAGTAGCAGGATGTCACGTGTCCACGACACATGAATGAAAACAGGCGAACGAGCCTGAAACCAGTCAGACCTATTCATAGACGCAACGTGAAAGAGGATTTTAAACTTACGCATTACAATGAACACTTTGCCTTGAGGACATTAAATGTGAATTTAGCGTTTGTTAAACCAAGCCAGAGAAACATGCAGTTACTGAAGCTGAAGGGAAGTCAACATGCCTTCGCTGTCCTTGAGCACGATTCTGATGAAAACCAGCTGGATATATCTGTGACACTTTCGGCTGGTTAAATTCCCATGAATCCCTTGTACAATCATCTCTGTGTTAGATAAGGTCGAGTTTTTGGCTGAACGGCATCTGACTGAATTTCACAAAAGTTCATCCAATCAAAGACACATGCAAAAATATGAATTCAAATTCTTAATGTATTTACAGCATGTTCATATGAGTTTTATTATTTGGAAAAGTTGCTTTACTGCACGTATGTTAGTGATTTGAACAAACCCTTAACACTAAGTGAAAGCAGGAGTAGTATTAATACTTGGCCAAGCAAACCGATAACATGGACGTTAAAATATAGTGTTTCCAACTGATAAGATAAAAGTATTGAAGACATCTGCAGTGTGAACTTTGAGCAGTTTTTAAAACTTTTCATAAGTTTCTGTTTTGAGCTTATTTACAGCCAGAGCAGAAAGATGATTTTTTTATTTTTTTATTTTGAACATTGTAGGTATAAACAAATATAAAACATACCAAGAAAATAAAAAAAATTATAAGTGCAACATTCATATGCTATACAATCAAAACTTCTTATAAAGTCACTGTTACCAATCATTACAAAATGATAATTGGACGAGATAATTGGTTCAGATAAAAAATATTTTTTGAGCTCTAAGCATAAGTGGTTCATTTTCAGGAAAAGAATAAAAAGTTCAGTAGCTTTAATTTAACCAATTAGACTTTTTTTTCTCCCAATGTGAAAATCAAACTCTTTTGATTTTGACATGAAGACACTGTGTTCATGAACATTAGTTGATATGCTCTCATGTATTACACATCTAACCAATTTTGAAAACAACAATGTACTATTCTTATCTGATACACTGTTCAAATGTTTGGGGTCAGTAACATTTTATTTTCTATTTTTATTATTTAGCAAGGATGCATATGCAGATATGCAGCACAACTGTTTTCAACATTGATAATAATAATAAATGTTGATATTGAGCAGCAAATCATCATATTAGAATTATTTCTGAAGGATCATGTGACACTGAAGACTGGAGTAATGATGCTGAAAATTCAGTTTTGCATCACAGGAATACATTACATTTTAACAAATATTCACATAAAAACAGTTTTTTATTTTATTTTAACAGTTATTACTTTTTACTGTATTTCTGATCAAATAAATGCAGCCTTGGTGAGCATAACTTCTTTCAAAAACATGAAATAATCTTACTGACCCCAGACTTTTAGACAGTAGTGTATACGCACAAACTTACAACAATCCTGCAAAAATACTCAACATTGCTCTGGGACATTCAACTAAACAATAATTGCATTTTACATATATAGGCAAAAGTGTAAACGTGAGTCACAATCTTCTTCACATTCATTGTGTAAGTCATTATGAGCTCAGTCCTCATTTATTTTAAGGCTGTCTGGTTTTCGGTGACTAAACCAGAGTCACAGAGTCTGTGTTCCTCAGAAGAAAAAAGAGGGACACATCATTCATATTCACTAAATATAGAGTCCATAAAAAATTGCAGCATTAGAAGCTCACAGTAGACAGCAGGTTCTGTTGTACAGGGTTTATATGATTGATTGTCAACAACTTAAAAAAAAAAAAAAAGGTTGAAAAGAGGGGATGAATTTTTTTTTTAAAAATAAAATAGGAATTGTTTTTCCTCTATAAATAACATGGGTGAGATAAAAGGTTAAAAAAAGAGATTTTTTTTTTCAGCCATTATTAATAACATGCCTATGGCAAGCCCTTTTAACATTTAAAAGCTAAGTTTGACTATCCGGGATTAACATTTTAGATATCAACAACGTCTTTCTGACTAGTCGTAATTACATTTTGGATAGTTGGAATTGTCATTCAAGATATCTGTAACGTAACTGTGACAAGTCGAAACGACAGATATAGATATCTGTCATTATGTCTAGTGCAAATTATTGTGCATGACGTTGCTCTACGGTCTCTCAAATATTGGCAGCATGCAAGGTTTGCCATGCATTTCTATGTTTATGATCATGCTTAAAATGACCGTAGGTTATTGTTGACCTAAGATTTATGCGTGAGAGAGATGCACACTAATTCACTTTAATAAAGATGCTGACATGCATGCTACTCTTGCCATGGAAGTGCAATAACATTAACTTCCTTAGATGATAAAAATAGTTCTTAGGTCAGATTAGGTCTTTTTTTTTTTTTTTTTTGTAAAAAGCCATGATAGCCTGTAGGTATTGATTTCAGGTTGAAACAGTATAGCTAACAGCATTAAAAAGACACTCCTTCGCCCTCTGGCTGCTCCGACATGGTGCAAATCAGTGCTAATTACAAGTTAACAGTTAACAGATGCTATGTGATTTGATGATTTGAACAACAACACGCTCACGCATAGCCTAAAGTGGGATGTGGGCCTAATTTGCCTACAGATATCTGCAACGTCATTTCGCCTAGTCAGAACTCTAATTCAAGATATCTGTAATTACATTTTGACTAGGCAGAATGAAAGTTACAAATCTCAAATTTCTAGTCAATCTAAGTAGCAAATCTCTAGTAGCAAATCTCTAATCAAAATTTATTTCAAGATATCTACAATTAAATTTTGACTATCCCTAACTCCAGTTTGAGATATTTACAATGCCATTTTGACTCGTCATAATTCCAGTTACAGATATCTACAACGTCATTTCGCCTATCTTGGAGTTATGACTAGTCAGAATCAAATTGTCGATATCTCAAACTAGAATTACAGATATCTACAATTCAGTTGCAGATATCCATAATTCACATGAATTGAATTGTAGATATCTGTAATGATAAACCCCATACAAATGAATGGCAAAAGTGACGTCATTTGTCCTAGGAAGAATGTAGTTGGGGATATCTGAAATGTTATTTTTGACTAGGCAAAACTGAATTACAGATATCTGCAACACATATCCAGTCAAGCTGTTAAATGTAAAAATGGCTTGCCATACATGCCAAAAGCCTATATATACATATCTATGGTGGAAACATTCAGCATGATGATGCACAACATGGCGCGATTCCATTTGAATGGTCAGTTTGTTTTGTTTTTGGGTAGCCCCGCCCCTTAGTGAAACCTCATTGGTTTAGAATCTGCATACAGCTTTATGATTGGCTGTGATTTTAACACTACGAGCAGTGTTTCATGTCGAGACAGGCGGCTGTTAATATACAGCTAGTTGATATTTTTGTTACCTATTGTGGACAGGTTGGTTAGTAAGATTAATTTCCACAAAAAAAAAAGTATATATAGCCTATATATATGTATATATATATACACACACACACATACACACATGTGCCTCGGTTAGCTAGTGGTAATTATAAACGGCATCCTAATGAGAGATTGCTAAGTTGTCATGGATAAAGTAAATAAAACATTAAAATAAAGTAGTATTTTATAAAAAATAATCATGCTATGCAGATGTGTCTGGATATAACACCAAATTGTTGTCATGGCTATCATGGTTATAAAAAGCTATAAAGTCCCTAAACCTACCGCCACAGGAAACCATTTCTTTACATCAAAAAATAAAGTCACTATAATCCAGTTATATGTATATATATTATATATATTATGTATATATATTATATATACACTGTATATTATATATGAATATATATATGAAGAATCCAGATGCAAAAGCCTCTAAGTCCGTCTAACGGTTTTCTTTAATATTAACGTTTTCATCAGGCTCTTATGTATAGGTTTCTACCCAAGTACCGACATTTCTGAATGGGCTGAGGCTGGGATTTAGTGAGTTTGAAGGGAAATTATTTGATGAACGTATACTATGTGCGGAGAGCAATTCACTCAATATTATCTCATTTTTGACATAGGTGGCTTGCATCGAGGGCTTCATATATAGATCATCTATATATATATATATATATCATCTAATTACCAATGTGAGAAATACCTTTTTTGGCATCTGTTCCATGTTCATACTTTTCTTCCTGGATTTCTTACTCAGGGAACTCTTGTCTTCTGATGACTTAGAAAAGTTCACTTTCTTTCCCATGCCGAAAGAATGGCTTCCAACAGCAGAAGTACATCTAGTCAGTAAATGTCAACCGGTGGTTTTGCAGTTGTCATGGAAACGACCAGTTCCCCTTGAAAAAGTTCGTCTTTGTGCTCCGATACAATAAAGTCCCTCAGGGTTCATTAGATGTCAGGCGATCTGTGCTCTTGGCGTATATGAGCGTGCATAAAACAAAAAGCGGTATAAACACGATCAGCCGTCTGTAGAGGAGTGTTAAATCTAATATTCAGTGTTAGTTCATGCATTCACTTGCTCTCTCTGAAATGTGAGTGTTGTCCTGTGGAAGAGAGCGCGGTCAGTGCCAGTGTACAGTGTGTGTGCAGCAGCGT
Organism: Abramis brama; assembly: GCF_963993115.1. NCBI lineage: Eukaryota > Metazoa > Chordata > Actinopteri > Cypriniformes > Leuciscidae > Abramis > Abramis brama. Next base: position 4,648,688 of record NC_139969.1, read on the forward strand.
GTGTGTGGCTGTCTGTACGAGACATGGTGCAGCATCCAGTGGTTTCTGTGTGTCTGCCCTCACAGGTCAAAGGTCAGGCTCATACAGGCCTGCTGTAGGGGTAAATATTGTTCCTGTCCGTGTCTACGATCTGAAGGCTGGGTTTGCGTTCGCTGTCTTCGTTTTCAGCGCTTTCGACATCCTGGCAGCGAGGCGGGCGCTCTTTGAAGAAGTCAGAGACGTATCGCACCTGTGACGGAGAGGAGAAACACTTAATGCAACTTGCAAAATAGACCATTAGTTCATATTCCACTCTAAATAAAAAAAAAGAAGTGATTTATACACTGCTGTTCGGTAAGATTTTTAATGTTTTTAAAAGAATTCTCTTATGCTCACCAAGGCTGCATTTATTTGATAAAAAAGAAAGGAAAAAAAAAGTAATATTGTTAAGTATTATGACAATTTAAAATAACTGTTTTCTATTTGAATATATTTTAAAACGTAATTTATTCCTGAGATCAAAACTGAGTTTTAAGCATCATTACGCCAGTCTTCAGTGTCACATGATCCTTCAGAAATCATTCTAATATGCTAATCTAATGCTCAAAAAACATTCATTATTATTATCAATCTTGAAAACAGTTTATTTTATCCCTATGGCTGCTGAAAAAATGCTTTCTGCTTTCTGTTTTTATGACCATTAACATAATTTTGGGGGAGAAATTTGATTAAAATTACTGTAATATAGAACAGGTAAAAATTAAGTTCTAATTAAGTGCACAATTAATTTCACCAATTTTTTCTCTCTTTTTTTGTGTATACATCTAGGCAAGGCAAGGCAAGTTTATTTATGCAGCACATTTCATACACAATGGCAATTCAAAGTGCTTTACATAGAAGAAATTAAAATAATAAAAAGAAATAAGAATAATTAAAACGGTTTAGAAAAATAAAATAAAATACAGTACAGTACAAACAGTCGGACGAACAGCTGCACAGTGCTCAATCAGTAAATGCATAGCTAAACAGATGTGAGATGTAATCTAAGTTACTGAAGATTGAGGGAGAGTATTTAAATGGATTTAATTATCATGAAAATGCAAGCAAATCCAAGTGGTTCTACAACAGGACATTTTGCTTCATAATTTTGCTTTTAATTTTGGGGTGAAATATAAGCTGGTTTCATGAGATTACTCCACTCACCGTGAGGACTGCGATCAGCGCCCCTTGCAGAAGACCCACGACCACGTCGCTCCAGTGGTGTTTGTAGTCAGACACACGTGTGTATCCCACATAAATGGCAAAAGCCACCAGGAAGAACTGAATTGTGGGCCGGAGGAGGCGGGCCCACTTGGATGCCATACGTGCCTGGACATACAGCTACACAGGATGAGGAAAAACGATGGATTACACAATATTTTAAAAGAGGATATGGGAAGAAAAATGGAAATTCAACCCTGTGCATTCAGCAGCAGGAAACGAAGAATCAATTGTCTTTAAAAGTTATGGGAAAGCACCTTGTCTGAATATGACTTGCCAGCATCTTAACTACAGACACGTCGGAACATGAGTGAAGCAACCAGAAAACTTTAAGTGTTTATTAATTCACCCTCATGTTGCCCCAAACTCGTATGACTTTCTCTCTTCGGTGAAACACAAAAAGAGAAATTATGAAGAACATTCATGCTAAGAAGAAAAAAAAAGTTATGCAGGTGTGAGGGTGAGTAAATTATGTCAGAACTTAAAGAGGGCCTATTGTGCTTTTTCACATTTTCAGCTGTCTTTAGTGTGTAATGTTGAGCATGAAAAAGCTCTGCCAAGATACAAAGCACAAAGTCACTACAAAACGAGTTCTTCTCTATATCAGTGTCACTGTTTCTGAACTCCTTGAAACGCCTCCATTGTAGTCTTGAGTTTTCTTCCGGGAACGAACACGTCACAATATTCCTCATTTAAATAATTAATACGCAGAATAAAGAGGTGGGGTTAGTTAAGCCCCTTTCACACAAAGATTCCGGAAAATACACGGATAAAGTGACCCGGGATTTGACCCGGGTTTGTTTGATTTTGGTTCATTCACACTACCAGTGATTTTCCGGAATCAGAGCAACCCGTAAAAATCCCGTAAAGACACGTGACATCGATGTGACTTGTAATGTCTCAGCAGCGTCTTAAGTTTCCTTATGAGCTGCGATTTGTGCATTTGTGCAAACCACGCTTGTGCATTTTTTTCTCTGATTCGATCATAAACTTGCGCATTACGTACCGCTTCACAGCTGGCGAACGATCCCGGCTTCAGCGGCATCACTACGACACGGCATTATTACGGCTTTTGTTCACACAGCGCGCGTTCTGGGACTGAACACGGCAATGTTACTAGGTCCCCAACCCACAATCCCGGGCATCAATCCCGGTCGTGTTTGCGTTCACACAGAAGGCGTTCTGGCAATTTCCCGGCAATTTCCCGGGATCATCGCGCTGTGTGAAAGGGGCTTTAGAAGTGTGTAGAAAGTCGCAGTTATGGTTAGGGGGCGGGACTTTTCCTAAACATGCTCGAAGCGGTTGACCAATCACAAAACACTGGTCCAGCCGACCAATCAGAGCACAGTGTGCTTTTCGGAAGGAGGGGCTTCATAGAGACAGGAACTAAACGATTGGGAAGAGAGGTGCCGCAACAATGTCAAATACGTGAAAAATAATGTTTTTTTGAACATTCAAATATGAAAACCTATTCTAGTAGACCCCAAACAACAAAATCAAGACTGTTTTAATAGGTCCCTTTAAGCATTGCATACAATCTTGATTTAAAGCTTGAGACGTTTGAGGTCATAGTTTATTGTCTCTATGATGTTTCCTGTTGCTCTGAGAGGGTCTCCTTTATCTGTCTACACAAGTCTTCTGTGTCAGCATGATTGTAGAAGAGGAAGACAACTGTGACAACTCACCGCCAGAAACAACATGCAGTACATCCCGAAGGAGGAGTGACCGGAGTAGAAGGACAGCCTGGTGCAACAGAACCGATGGAGGAAGGGCGGATCGGACAGATACGAAACAACAGAGGGAGAGAGGGAAAAGAATCATTTTCACAGTTCACGCATCATTTAGAACGAAACGTTCATGGGTCATTCTTCATTTTTTGTCAAACTATGTTTCAAGATGTCAGCTGTGTTAAATCATTTATCACATGTCCATTATGGCCTTGACCTTCAAGTGCATTTTGGTATGTGTGATGCCAATGACCTTTTTATGTTTTGGAGAAAGATCTTTATAACTCTTGGACTTGCAAGTTCAACAAATAACTTTTAATTTATAAAATAATAAAAAGAATGAATTAAAATGCTAAAATACTGATCAGTTTGGTGATAATACTCAGAGCTAACAGTAAATCTCAGATTATTTAAATATAGTGATACATGATGTTGAAGGATTACAAACAGGAACATTAAAACCCGCCAAATGCGGGTGTATTTCAGCAGTGGCGTGTAACGCAGTCACTCATACTAGACACTAGAATTGTACATATAATATATATATTTTTCAATTGTAGTCTTTTAAAAAGGCATCTGAAATAATAAACTAAGTGCAATGTAGTGTTGTCAAAAATATAGATTTTTTTAATACATATCGATACTGAAATATCTGAAACGCTCTGGATGAATATTGTTGTTACAGGGCTTGAATCTTGGCGAGGGATTGCGCATATTGTGCATAATTTTACTAATTCCCGCAGATTTTGTGCTCAAACACCCAAAGTGCGGCACACAAAGCCGCCTCTCAGGAATAAATTGAGTTCTTTTGCGCTGCTTATTACGCTCAAACCGGCATTTTGACATTATTTTGTGTCTTGGTGAGTATTCATGTGGTAAACACAGTCAGTTATGTTTAAAGTAAACACAAACAGTTGAGAAAGAAAACACGTGTTACGGTATAATAGGTCTTAAAGTGACGGCAGCCTAATATACCTGCTGCCGAATTATGAGATAATATCAAAAATATCTATATGCCAGTTTTTCCCAATGGTATCGATGTCAAAATTGTGACAGTGGGTGGTGAGCAAAAAAGTTAACGTCAAGCCCTGATTACAAATAATAATAATAATAAAATATTTCAATATAATATTTTTAATTTTAAAAAGTTCCCCTAATTGACAAATCGCTTAGATAGAACTGAAATATTTTCTTAACACTGGTCATGCTTTGTGTTGCATGTATAATCAAATCTATTTATATTTTAAGCCTCTTGAGGAAATATGGCATTTGAAAACACCAGTGAGACCTTTGGACTGCAAAGGACACAGCATAAGAAAGCACAAATGTACTGGACAAACAGGAAGTGAAACAACAGGTGAACAGCAAAAATAAACAAATACAGGAAGTGAGGTTAGCAGTCTATGACCTCTGACACCGGTCCTTCCCGTTCCCTGCTTCTGTACCTGGATTCTGTCACGTTGCGATGGCTTCCCGTGCAGTTTATCACCAGCATGTAGCCGTTACACACTTCTGGAGCACAAACCGCCATGAAGTTGGGCCGCAAGCGTCCGATGGTGTACTTGGCCATATCGGTCAGAGACTGGCTCACACACGCGCCGAACAGAAACGTCCCCACCACTTTGTAGAGCGCCACAGCGTACTGGTTAAAGTCTGAATTGGAGTAAAGCCGTTTGGTGTAGACCAGGTAGGCCTCTCCGGAAATGATCTGCAAGTGAGGAAACAATGAAGCATTTTAGGCTTAATTCTTCTAAGGGTTAGTCAGTTAGACATTTAACCCCAAGTATGAGCAATAGCAATAACGATGCATGAGTAAATATTGGTATATTGTAATAGTTCAGCATGGCGTATTTTTTTTATATTCAATTTTTATCTGATTCAAATTTCGTATACATCTATTATGATTATTTTGTCAAGCACTTTGAATCCCCAGTGTGTAACTCGCAAATGGTACATAAATAAACTTGCCTTAAGGTTTATTCTCAGTAATAAAACTAAATATATGAGTATGTCGGATGTAGAGGACTCATGTTTTGAATCATACTGAACTAATCACAATGTTCTCTCAGAACATGTGGCCACAATACAAAACCAACCTGCATCATTTCATAATCAAATACAGCACCGAAATTTCACAATTACTACTCAAAAGTGCTTCAACAACAAACCCCTTTAGACAGTTTTGATGCTTCTTAAACAAACAGTTCACAGAAAAATGTGAACTATGAACAGTCACTATGAACTAAAGTCACATATGTCAAACCCAATAAAAGGAGTTCATATTGGATCGTGTGCTATATTCTGAATTCTGCTTCTGAATTCCTATGATAGCTTTGTGTGAAGAACAGACAGATATTTAAGTTGTTTTCAAAGAAAATCTTCCCCATGGAAAATCACTTCCTCGTGAGCTTCATGAGAACCACGGTGAATCACTGAGTCAGTGAGTTAAAATCATGAAACACATTAGTTTGATTCTTTTGGTCTTCTTCGGGTCCTTTTTGAAGCTTGACAGCCAGAGTCACTATCCTCTTTTTCCAACATAACATTCCATGTTTTCCAATGGAAAAACATGCCTCTCGCTTAAAAAAATACAATTCACTGGAGGCAATAAAACACCAACAACTTTTATTCCCTTTCACACAAATTATGATTACAGTTGCAGATTATTGATTAATAAAGATGTATTTTCATGTGGTTCATTGCACAAAACTATGGCATGACCTCAAAACACTTTTACCATAGTGGATGATTTGTAAACTGATACATTTTGATGTTTGCATCACATAACGAGCTCAATATGTTTGGCTTTTCTGGTGTAGTAAATTTGCTCAGTAGTTCACCATTGCAAAGCGGAGGGCTCGGGTCCTGTGAAACACGAGTCATGATAAAACAGCTCAAAGACTTGTAGAAACAAGCTAAACTTACATGGTTCCTGCACCAAATTCATTTTAGCTCACATTTGCTTTTGTTTACACCATTCAACTAAAAAAGGAAAAATTATATGTGTTTTGGCCGTTCATTTACATGACAACAGCATTTTGAGGGCCTGAAAACGCAACTTTTTGAAAACGGGTTTATGAAGATGGGTTTTATGAGAATGACACCATTATCATCTCAGTATAAACTACAAAAACGCAAATTTGTGAAAACGGTGTGTGGTAGATTTTTTCTTCTTCCGCACCTGACTTAAGTCTACCTGGGTCTCGTCTACAAACGTCGTCCCCGTTCAATAATATTTGTACTCCTCATCGACGTCGGCTGAGTCCCCTAACCCTAACTTGGTGCGCATAAGTACAACAACATGCACTATTAAAAACATTAGCAGATTACCACGTTCAACTGTTTTGGGGAAAATCAAATGGACTTTTAGTGCCACACTAGTCATTACACTTTAAAGCAACACTAAGTAACTTTTGCTCTCGGGCTCCCCCTACAGTTGGGAAACAGTATTGTCTTCTACTACTGTCGTAAAATCTGTCATGGTTACATGGTTAACACGTGCATTTGTTGACAAGCCGTTACCCAAACTCTGCAGAAGGAGTTCTCACGTCTTGGGCAGACAGCCTGCGTTGCGTGTGAAATGTCTTCAACCCAGGTACAGTGGCATATATTTCAGCATGTCATATGAATATAATTTCATGGGTTTTATTTTTTTCAAGCGCCAAAAGATCGCGTAGCTCACGTCAGCCTGCAGTCATTAGGCTAGTTAGCCTACTTCTGACTTTTTTTTTTGTCCGTTTCTGCTTTGGCCATGGGGCTGTTTACACCTGGCCACTTCATGCGTTTTCTCAGATCGGATAGCTATCTGATATATCAAAACGATTCCATTTACACCTGGTCACATAAATGTGTTTTTGCGAAACGGATTTAAATCCGATCTTCAATTCCCGTGATATATATGCATGTTTATTGGAGTGCACGTCACTGAAAGCAACAGATACGAGCGGCATTTTATTGATCATCAGCTAAATTTTCAAAATCAGAGACCGCAATAAGAGAGAGCAGCAACAGCCCTGGTAAGATCATTTATTTACTTTTAATGATGATGATTGTGTGCTTAAGCGTCTGCGACTTACTTTCACTTTGATTTGCGATAGTTTGCACGTTGTCTTGATGAATACATAACTTACTCAGCTGCTCATCTGCGGTGATTCCAGTAGCGTCGTCATATCTGGCTATCACATTACATATAGCCTATAACGCGTGTATTTATTTATTTTTTTAGCATTTTTGGGAGGAGTACAATTTACATATGTGGTTTCAACAACCAGATGCATTTTTACACTTGTCCAGTTTCATCTGGAATGCGTCTCAGACCTCCTCTTGAAGTGGTTTTGAGCGATCGGTTTCAAATCCGTCTTGAATGCGTTTCGGAGGACATTTACACCTGGTCTTTTCACGATCGGATAGCTATCCGAATTGAGAAAACGCATGAAGTGGCCAGGTGTAAACACCCCCAAAAACATACGCATGAAAGCCGGAAAAACAAACGCTGGTTGGCCTCTCGCGTCCAAATTTGACGAAGTGGTGGGGGAAGTGACGTATGCCGTAAAGCAGTCGAATTTTGTAGTTCTTTTTGTGCTCGGGTAACTACCCGAACCCCGAAGTTACATAGTGCCAGTAAAAGCGATACAGACCCCGTCAGGCTATGGCAGACGTGTCATTCAACCTATTGTAAGTCCATGTACCATCACAAGGGTTTTGGAAATATATTATGAAGGTCAAAAAGTTACATAGTGTTGCTTTAAGGGCCCTATCTTGCACCCAGCGCAATTGACGACGCATGTATCATTCCTATTTTGCACCCGCGCACAGCGGACTTTTCCCTCCACAGACTCACGTTGGTAAATTAGGGAATGAACTTGCGCTCCCGGGGCGGTTCAGTGCAAAGAGGAGGCGTGTTCCGGCGCAAACGTTCCCTGGTGCTATTTTGCAGGTTTAGAAAACAATTCCGCCACAGACCAGGAGAAACCTAGTCTAAAGTCAGTGGCGCGTTGTGCATGTTATTCAGATGCTATTTTAAGGGCGCATGCTTGGCCATAATCAATGTAGCGTGTGCACAGCGCGCATACACTTTGATTCTCTCATCTACACACAGACGCAGCAGTTCTCATTTTTAGAAAACCATACATAATTACAAGGAAAAATATGAACACACAAAGGAAATCATTGTGGTGTCCATGAAGATGTGAAAAAATAGGCATAAATCTAGCTTACACATTTACCCAAATTATTATACGCCTGTTTAACCGAAGCTAATTTGGGTGGGTTTCTCCATCCCCAATGTCACTTCTCTGTGTTTTACGGCCGTGACGAGAACGTCGGTCTCCTCGGCTCCTGGCCTCCTGAACCGCTCCTGGCGTGCGTCTGGCAAATCCACCGTTATAATAGCAATCCGCCATGGAACAAGCGCGCCTGCTCTTAAAGGGAATGTGAGATGACGCTCTGATTGGTTTATTTCATGTTACGCCCAAACCACACCTATGAGTAATGAAGCTACTTCACGCCAACCCATTTTAGATTTGCGTCGGGCGCAAGAGTCATTTATCCCGCCGGTTTAATAGCAACAGCGCCCAAGACCCGCCCACAAAGTTATTTGCGTTTCGCACTTGATACTTGCGTTTCAGATCGTTAAAATAGGGCCCTAAAAGTATCGCAAACTGCGCAAGAAGCAACATACAATCATTTACCAGAAAGGATGCCACAGGCACATTTTTGCAATGAGCATGGGTTGACTTTTGTTATTATGTTAGCTAATTGCTTTTACCACAGAAAAAAAACAAAAAAAACATACAATATTCTTAAGATGTAGATGACAGATTTTTGGATGACCTATTTCTTTAAAGGGGATCTATTATGCCCCTTTACAAAGTCTTGATTTTGTTTTTGTCGTCTACTAGAATATGTTTTCATGCTTGAAGATGAAATATTTGAGATTGTTCCAGCACCTCTCTTCCCAGTCTGTCAGTAACGCTCTGTTTAGTTCCTGTCTCTATGAAGCTCCTCCTTCTATAAAAGCACAGTGTGATCTGATTGGTTGGTTGGACCAGTGCGTTGTGATTGGTCAACTGCTTTAAGCAAGAAATGCCCCGCCCCTTACTATAACCGCAAGTTTCAACACACTACTAACTAACTCCCTTTAGTCCCTTTATTTTGCGTATTCCTTGGGCGGGAATGATTTAAATGGGGAATATTGTAACATGTTCGTTCCCAGAAGAAACTCAAGACTACAATGGAGACATTTCAGGAAGTTCAGAAACAATGACACTGATATAGAGAATAACTCCCGCTGGAGGGACTTTGTGCTTTGTATCTTTGCAGAGCTATTTCCATGTTCAAACAGCAACATTACACACTAAAGAAAGCAGAAAATGTAAAAAGCATAATAGGACCCCTTTATAGGTTTGCTCAGCTGTCTGATTGGTGGAGACTCACGATAATGATGGAGCAGGAAATGGTAACGGCCGCCATCATTTTGTGAGAGATGGTGTCTGGTCTGTAGGGGTAACGAATGGACTCGTCATCACAGTAAACGCCACGCTGGTACGGCCGGAACATGATGGTCATTATGATGAATGGCATCGACACTGAAACACAAACAACAGCGTTATTATTGGCCTCAGATGGCTGGCTCAGTAACACACATCAAACAAATCATCTAGCGCATGTCTTGTGTTGAATTTTCCATGAGAACAACAACAAAAAAATGATTTTATAATAGGAAACAGATGACATTCAAGTTCATCAGTGCTTCTGCGAATCATGCAGGAAAAAAAATTTTAATCAGATTTTTCCACATCAAGAGATATTATTGACCAATCATAAATGTCAAACACATGTTGTGGATTCAGTAATGCTGGATAATCTTCCCCTTGCCATCCGGATACAGGAAGTCAGTGGGAATTATCGCCAGGGTCATGGCACCAGATGTCAGTTCAACAGATGCCCACAACAGTATCTTGTAACCAGGAAAAGCACTGATTTATGTCTCCAACATATTTTTTATCAAATGTCATGAGAACCAAGAGAGGGAATATTTATAACTCTGGTCGTGTTTCTCAAAGCCTGAATATTCCACGCAGCTCTTTTCCCATCGGACAGCAAAGATGCCAATCGGTTTTATCAGGGACCGTCGAGGGAAACTAATCTTTGGATATTGAGGCAGAGTGAAATATATTAAGTTCATCAACATATTTTCTATTCCCACAGCAACGGTAACTTTCCCAAGATCAAGACCTTGGAGTCCAGTAATATTATATTACTTGAATCCACACACATGGAAGCAGATGTACACGACCAAATGACAGATTCAAAGCAGCCTTAGTCAGAATGAGTTGAAAGATGTGCTCCCAAAAGGACTAAAGGCTCCAAAATGTGGCGCTTAAAAGTATTTGGACACTTCAAAATGCGTGAATGTCATTTCATTAGATGTATCAAACCAAATAGCATTTATGTTAAAGAAAATTAAAACATGAACACTTTTCAAGCAAAATGTATTCTTATTCTATGTATTCACATAAACACAAAGATAATTCCAAGCGCTTCACATAGGAATTATATAGCAAAGATGAGAGAAAAACATGTAAAAATTGTTAGAAAAAAGTTAAAAAAAGTTTTTAAAAAAATCAGTTTTAAAATTATTTAAGAACATACAATTAATAAATATATTTATTTAAAAGATCTATTTAACTTAAATGCTCAAACTTAAAGATTTCAATTCAAGTATAAAATATAAAACAATAAATATAGTTAGGCTACATATTGAAGATGAAAAATATTTTAACATTTTAAGTTTGCAAAAAATAAATAAAACTTTCTTTTGACATTATCTAATGCAACAAAGTGAGTGTTCAAAAGTGCCATGGTACTTTCATGATCACTGTGTGTTTGTATCAGAGTGCTTTTTTTTTGGCAAATGCATGTTTGGCTTTTAATATATAATAATTATTTACGAAGCATTGTTACTACTGTAGGTCATCCATACATCATATTCTATTTCCAGAAAGAAAAATCCCCATTTTAAGATCCAACAAGACATCCTGGGAAAGGTTTAAAATGTGTTGAGTCAGCATGCATTGTTTTCAGACACAAAGAATACAAGTTTTTTCTTGCACAAAAGGAAATGTCCATAAACCCAGATGGGCTGTAAAAAAAAAAAAAAAAAAAAAAAAGGCTTACATTCATTACATTGGCACAATGGTACCAGCAACCACACACATTCTCACAATGATTTCGACTGTAAAGCTGTCTTTTAACGGATGCGAGGGGATGACAATGAGCTTTGGGGGTCGTCTGTTGGAAACTCATAAAACTTTAATTAGAACCTTACAGTGTCAATGAAGGCAGAGTTATAAGCTCAGCTACTGTTAACCTCCACGTCAACTGCCTACATCAGCAGCTACCTTGAAACTTAATGTATGCATGCAAATAATTCCACATTAAATTACACAGAATGAACAAAATGGGTGGCTAACCGCACACTGATCCACTCAAGACTGGAAAAGTCTACAAAAACATTTTTTAATTTTATAAATTGCATTGTGCAAAAAGGTGCAAAGTGCATGTGAGTTAAAAACAAACACATTTCAGCACATTAAATTACACATAAATAAAAATCTGTTATTCTAAAAGAAATTAGACTTCCAAGATGGCACATATGACATCAATATCTTAAAATTTTATAAAATAAATCAGTAACACTTTACAATAAAGTTCCATTAGTTAATGCATTAAAGGGATAGTTCACCCAAAGATGGAAATTCTGTCATTAATTTCTCATCCTCATGTCGTTCCAAAACCGTAATACTTTCGTTCATCTTCTGAACACAAATGAAGACCTTTTTGATGAAATCTGAGAGCTTTCTGTCCCTCCATTGACAGCTACGCAAATATTACTTTGATGCTTCAAAAAGTTCATAAAGAGATCATAAAACTAATCCAAATGAATTGAGCGACTTAGTCCAAATTTTCTGAAGAGACTACAGTTAAAGTTAAAGGGAAAGTTCACGTTTTTGAGTGAACTATCCCTTTGACTAACAATGAAAAATGCTAAAATTAAGATTAATCAATGCTTTAGAAGTATTTTTCATTTTTAGTTCATACAACTAAACGGAACCTTTTTGTAAAGAGTTGCTAATGAATCAAATGACGGCAGTTGCGAACAGTTATATTCAATTAATAATTTTACATTTCTCTTGCATCATTTTTTTTTTTTTCAATTAGCTTGTTGCAAAGCATTCTGGGATTGCATTCTGTGCAGAGGATTAGGTCTCTTAAAAAGCAACATAAATAGACTTTTAAAACGTGCGTAACATGCTTCCTAACTTACTATTTGTGAGCAGAGCCACATTCTGACTCAGACTGATAACATTGTTATGAAAGGGTTGAACCTTTAGTTTCAGAAACGCAGCCCCTGATTTAAACAAGTTAAAGGTTACTTTACAAGAGACTCTCAAATCATGCGTGTGAAGGTTAGACTGTCCTAAAGGAACACGACCGTCCACTATTACAGGACATTGAGAGCCTTGCGGATCATGAAGGCACGTTATCAGATCTCTCTCTGTATGTCACACTGTAAAAACACACAAAACAACCTTTAACCTCCTTCCACTCAAAGCTTTTTCTCTCCCTTCCTTCTTCCATCGTTATCTGTCTTTTACAAATCTCCCTCTTCCTTCTTGTTTGAAGAGACCGCATCATTCGGTTTTCCTCAGTTTAAAGACATTCATGTCATCTAGAGCAAAGCCACCCACCAATATAGAAGATAACCAAGATGAAGTTCAGGAAACAGGTTTAAAAATAATCATCTTTGCAGCTCCATTTGGTAAAATTAAACACTTTAACGATAACATTTGTGACCCTGGATAACGTCACCAGTCACATGTCGCACGGGTATATTTGTGGCAATAGCCAACAATACATTGTATGGGTCAAAATTATCGAATTTTCTTTTATGCTAAAAATCATTAGGATATTAAGTAAAGATCATGTTCCATGAAGATATTTTGTAAATTTCCTACCGTAAATATAAAAATATATTTATTTTTGTGAGTGAATGCAGCACAATCACGAACATAAATTAACAACTTTAAAGGCGATTTTCTCAATGTTTTGATTTTTTTGCACCCTCAGATTCCAGATTTTCAAATAGTTGTATCTCGGACAAAATTTGTACTATCCTGACAAACCACACATCATTGGAAAGCTTATTTATTCAAATTTCAGATGATGTATAAATCTCAATTTAAAAAAATGTGACTTTAATGTCATTTCAGGTGACATTAAACACACACACACACACACACACGCGCACACGCGCACACACACACACACACACACACACGTGCACACACACACACACACACACACACACACACACACACACACACACACACACACACAAATGAAGTGAGACACCTGTTGAGCTTGTCTTTCACCCATGTGACTGGTTCTGTGGTCCCATTTGTGTTTATGTGACAAAATGTGCATTTATTTCAGATTATTTTCAAATTTGATTGATAGCAAATCTAAACTTGTTTATATCGCAAAATTTAAACTATATTATCATTCAGGGTTACACTTTATTTCGATAGTCCACTTTAGACAGTCTACTAACTATAAGTAACTTTTCAACTACATGTCAACTAACTCTCATTAGAGTATTAGTAGACTGTTATGGTTAGGTGTTAGGGTTCGGGTTAGTAGAATAAGTTGGCAAGTTACTTATAGCCAGTACAATGTCTGTTGTAAACAAAACACTTTATTTTGTTGGGGAACCAACAAAATAAAGTGTTATTAAGCAGACAGTCTACTAATCCTCAAATGCCAGTTAGCTGACATGTAGTTGCAAAGTTACTTATAGTTAGTAGAATGTCTAAAGTGGACTATCAAAATAAAGTGTTACCTCATTCAGTGATATATTTGGATGTAGTACCTGCATACAAACAGTACTCACATAAAGCAATATATATAGAAAAATCTCAACTGATTGCTTGTATTGTCATAATGTAAAGTATTTTCACCCAGTTCTAATCTGCTAAATGCAACTATAAGGCATGAAAATATTAAGATATTCTAAGCACTAACATCATGATTTTCTGTAAAGCTGCTTTGAAGCTGTGTATTGTGAGCAGCGCTATACAAATACAAATTTAATGGAAAAGTTCTCAGCTCACAACAAATGTGTCACAGGTCTGTTCTGAAAAACAGTAATAATAGTGAGCATGCAGTTGGGATAGCAAAACAAATATGCTTATCAACTTTAAGGGTTTGTTTGCTTCCAAATTCAACTCTCACCTGGTAAAGCTAGACTAAGGGTGTGTTCACACTTGTAATTCGGTTCTCTTGATTCAGACCAAAAAAGAAAATAATACTGGTTCGCTTAGCATTCACGCGGTCATTTAAGACCGAACCTAAAGATAAGAAACTACAACAAAAAAACACAGCTTTTATGGGGTATATTTTTCAATGGAACTTTTGGATTTTCTTTTTTACTATAAACAATTGTAATACCATGTCATATAACAAACACAGTGTAAAATACTGTGTACTGAAGCAAAACATCTTGAGTTGTGTTTGTGAATGTTATTCTAGTAGACCATATTGCTATGTGTATTTACATTATGTGTTTTTTTTACAACAAATTGTGAAATTGATGATTGTACATTTGAATAAACATGAAGAATAACACGCAATGATCTCTGCCCAACATTATGCACTTCTAGAGCAGCTCTGATATTTAGCATGAAGGGAAGCAATGCTTCACTGCAAAATCTAGGGTCAGTTCTTCCTTTCACATCCTGACGGTTAATGTATATCGAGGTGTCTTCGATCAGCACGTTCACTTTCGGCTTGTGCTGAATAACCTGAGGGATGTGAAACTCTCTCATGAGAAGATCACTGATGTGGTTTAGAGAACTGAGATGAGCATTTTCCACAGAGCAGATGAAGATCTCAAACTGATCTCAAGGCTGGGATTCGATAGAGAATTGCAGTCAGATGGCAGAGTTCAAGCGTTGGGGTTTTAATAAGAGTCCATGTGTAGGAACTTTCCGCTGGCAGAGGAGCTGCCAACTCAGAGGAGGCGGATCGCAGCGTTCAGACTCAACAAGCTTCTCACCAGTTCAAGTAGTTAAACTACAAGGCAGTAAAAGTCGTTAAAAAAGTTGTGAAGTTACTGTACTATAAAAAAAGTTATCTACATTGAAGCTATTTAAGAAGGCAATAACCTTTTAATTGCTACTATCAGATTGCACAGTTTATTTAAATAATCCATATTTACGTGGCCAAAAACCGATAAATACTAAATACAGTCAAGTAGGTCTGCAAAATGAATCGAAACCAAACCAAAATCGTGATATGGCTTAGTGCAACATCAAATCCCAAAGTTGCTTTAACGGGCATTTGGGAACGCAAGATGCGCCAACCACCTTCCCATACTTGTATTAAAAAGCTCTTATCAACAGAAGAGAAGATACCAATTTGATTTAAAGGAACACGCCGACTTTTTGTGACTTTAGCTTATTCACCGTATCCCCCAGAGTTAGATAAGTCCATACATACCCTTTTCATCTCCGTGCGTGCCGTAACTCTGTCTGACGCACCCACCGCTAGCCTAGCTTAGCACAAAGACTGGAGGTAAATGGCTCCAGCTAGCATACTGCTCCTAATAAGTGACAAAATAATGCCAACATTTTCCTATTTACATGTTGTGATTTGTATAGTCACAGCGTGTACAGATAACAAGGTCACATGAGACACAGCCATCTTCTAACCGTATACATACTGGGAACTATATTCTCAGAAGCACTGCTACTTGGGCGGAGTGATTTACTCACAGCAGCTGAGAAGCCCTGTGGTGAGAAGCAGAGAGTTCGCTCAGAGTTGGAGTAAATCACTCCGCAGAAGTAGCAGTGCTTCGCCTTCTGAGAATATAGTTCCCAGTATGTATACGGTT
Organism: Abramis brama; assembly: GCF_963993115.1. NCBI lineage: Eukaryota > Metazoa > Chordata > Actinopteri > Cypriniformes > Leuciscidae > Abramis > Abramis brama. Next base: position 4,664,609 of record NC_139969.1, read on the forward strand.
AGAAGATGGCTGTGTCTCATGTGACCTTGTTATTTGTACACACTGTGACTATACAAATCACAACATGTAAATAGGAAAATGTTGGCGTTATTTTGTCACATGCTAGCTGGAGCCATTTACCTCCAGTCTTTGTGCTAAGCTAGGCTAGCGGTGGGTGCATCAGACAGAGTTATGGCACGAGGGTATGTATGGACTTATCTAACTCTGGGGGAGACGGTGAATAAGCTAAAGTCACAAAAAGTCGGCGTGTTCTTTTAAGCACATCATACATCATAATAATACTTTTTTAGACCATGTAAAACCATCTAAAATATCTTAAAGTATGCAAATGGTACAATGATATATAGCATACTGCCATCTCATGTCATGCTAAAACCACAGACCATTTGTAATGCCATTTATTTTTTATTCATTTTAATTTTACTAATGGTTTTGAAAATGGCACACACCAGCAGAATGAGGCCATGATGGTAAACAGAATGTGCAAAAGAGCCGGAGCGCTTCAAAAATGTCAACAAATGATGACATTCAGCTTACAGTAGTATCTTTGTAGCATCAGGAAATGTCTGTCTAGTACAGAAAGACAAGCTCAACAGGTGTCTCACTTCATGTGTGTGTGTGTGTGTGTGTGTGTGTGTGTGCGTGTGTGTGTGTGTTTAATGTCACCTGAAATAAACTTACACCAGATGGGATCTTTTCTGGAATGTTCTCCTAAACTAGTTTGTGAGAGAATTGTGTTCCAGCTTTGACTAAATGTGCTTCAAATATTGACATGACTTCGGTTAAAACCACATGTCCTTGTGTTGCATTCAAATACTGTTAACTGTTTTTGCAGTACAGCATTAAATATTAATATAAATTCATATTAAATATGCATTTAACAACAAAACAAAATGCAGAACGGGGACTTATGGAAACGCTGTTGACTGATGACTCAAATATCATATTTCATCTCATATTTTTTTGGATCAGTTACTAAAAAAGAAACGGACTGACCTGCTAAAATGAATTGAACTTGCTTGCTCAGTTGTAAGTGTAAAATACAATTCAAAACCATCACAAATTGTGTAGCTAAAAGCGTTTGCATTCACATACATAGAGTTACAGTGATTTCTGCGCAACATTCGTATCAATAAATCCGATTTGAGGGTTAGGACTGGGTTCATTTCTCTCTGGTATTAGGGCTAGGTTATGGTAAGCGTTAGGATAGTTTGATGGGAATACTGATCCAGGAACACATCCCACTGGACTAAAACAAACTGTGCCAGATGTCATGTATAAAACACACCTCACATGTCTTTTTGATTTTGGGATCTAAAATGCTTTACATTAAGTGGATGATGTTTTAGATCTGTTTTAACTTTCCTTAGTTGTGTTAGATGACCTTCAACATGCAATTAAAGAACTACTGAAGGATTACATATAAGCACATCACTTTAGTGTAAAACATATTCATATTAACTATGTATACAGTGTATAGTATTAGTAAAATGTTTTAATGTTTTTGAAAGGAGCCTCTTATGCTCGCCAAGCCTGCATTTATTTGATCAGAAATACATTTAAAATAACTGTATAATAAAATATACATTTATATTGCAATATATTGCAATATTCTATTGCAATATATTGTAAAATGTAATTTATTCCTGTGATCAAAGCTGGATTTGCAGCATTTCAGTATAACACGATCCTTCAGAAATCATTCAAATATGCTGATTTGCTGCTCAAGAAACATTTATTATTATTATTTTCAATGTTGAAAATGCTGCCTCATATTTTTATAGAAATATTTTGTAACAGTATAAATGTCTTTACTGTCACTTTTGGTCAATTTAATGCATCCTTGCTGAATAAAAGTATTCATTTCTTTACAAAAACAAACCAAAAATCTTACTTGCGACAAACTTTTGAATGTTAGTGTACAATGGGGCACTGAGGTTGCAATGCCAAGCATTTCTGTAAATAGTTTCTGGCCAAAAAGTTTTTGTTTGTTATTTCTGCATGTCTATTAATGGAAACCCTCCATCCAACTCCTGTAGGGGATTTTATCAAAACACTCTCAAACTGTTAACAAATGAATCCAAATGCCACTCAAAAGAAACGCCTCCATAATCACAAGAAAGCTTGAGAACAGCTTGTTTCTTATTCATTGCGATGGTTTGTCCGAAGCAAGGTCATGGAGGCGTCGAGTTTCTGCCAATCCCGACATCTCAGATTCCTCCCCGAAGAGCCGGACTCACGCACAGCTCTGGCCTCATAGTGGATCGACTGCATGGCAGGCATATTTTGAAGTTATTACAGTGCCGAGTGATCGGGAGCTGCGCCAAAGGATCGTTTGTCTTTGCGCTCGCATTGGATCCCAACTCACGGAATAAGAAGAGCTATTGTCTCCAGGGGCCTGTCGCAATGTCATCTGGCTCTCGCGTTTCAATCAGGATGAAACTGGATAAAATAAACAGGCAAGAATTCACAATTGGACACAGTTTGCTATCCTTGTGGCCTTTGACTCTGTTCTGTGTTTCCCATGGCCAGAGAAATTTGAAATTATACATGTTATTGGTCTTCTCAAACTCAGCAATGCCAAAATACACATCATATCACAATAATGTCAGTGTTTAACACCAGCCAAGGAGAAACTTAAAAAGACAGCTGGTCAGGTCTCAGATTTTACAGAAAATCTCATTTTGTTTCACAATCGCAGAATGTGGCCGCATTCGGCCAAAAAAAAATTAAGATTTGGTTTTACAGTGATGGAAAACGAAGTACATAAGCGAGAGAGAAAGTGCTGCTGCCGCTCTGGAAAGATAAAGTGACACGACAACATTTGAAGAGGAATGTTGGCTGAGACTGAGGTGATAAAAATCTTTTGTGGGAGATTGCAAAAGATGATGAGCCATGACTGAAAAAACCTCCTGCATCAGCTTCTAACTTGCTTAGAGAAGTGACATTATTTATTTACTCATCATTTTGGCATGACTTAGTATAATAAACTTTAATAAACCATTTTTGTTTGGCTATTCAGCAAGAATGTATAGATCAAGAGTGATAATGTTACAACATATTTCAAATAAACGCTGTTCTTTTGAACTTTTTTATTCATTAAATAATCATGAAAAAAATGCATCATGGTTTCCACAAAAATATGAAGCAGCAAATCTGATTTTTAAAATCTATAATAATCAGAAATGTTTCTTGAGCAGCAAATCAGCATATTAGAATGATTTCTGAAGGATCATGTGACACTGAAGACTGGAGTAATGATGCTGAAAATTCAGCTTTGCATCACAAGAATAAATTCATATTCAATATTACTGTTTTACTGTATTTTTGATCAAATAAATGCAGCCTTGGTGAGCAGAAGAGACTTCTTTGAAAAACATTTTTAAAATCCTACCGACCCCAAACGTTTAAGCAGTAGTGCATGTCAGGTACTACTATATATATTCACTATAGAAAATCTCCAAAATTATACTAATTTCCATGACTTTTCCATGCTTGTACTGTAAATAACAATTTCAAACCAGATATTAACAGTTTTTTCTATGATAATCTCTACCCTGAATCTCAAACCACTAAGTTACGAGCTTGTCGTGTGCATGTGAAATCTAGATGTCTCTCTAGACTGGAATCAGTGTCATTTTCACACGAAACTGCTGACACTGATCACAGAGAATATCATACAGCCTCTGCATAATATCAAAACAAACGTGATGGCGGAACGCACATGCAATAGATCACACACTTACAGAGGAAAATGACCACGCAAAACTCGTTCACATTTCAAGGGTGTGAAGGGTGGTTTCTAGGGTGTTGCTAAGGTGTTTTTTGTTGTTGCATATTTTAAATGCAGTTGCTAGGGAACTGCTACAAAGTTCTGGGTGGCTGCTACACTGCAATTTTTTTTTTTTAATAAATCTTAGTACACTCTAAAAAATACTGGGTTGTTTCAACCCATGTTTGGGTCAAATATGGACAAACCTAACCATTGGTTTAAATTTTTTTTTAATACAATTTTTAACCTAACAGTTGTCCATATTTAACCCAAACATGGGTTGATAAAAACCCCAAAATTTTAGAGTGTAATTTTGAGTCTTGTTTTTCATTACAAATATCAAACAGATTAAGATGCATTTACTTGAGAAGCAATGAGCAATGTATCCAAATTCAGTTTGTTTTTGTTTTAAACGAGAACAAATATCTCCCAATGGGGTCAGACAAATAATATTGTTTCCCTTTTAAATTAGGTTTATTTTTCTGACCCCATTGGCACACATTTTCTCTTGTTTTAAGCATTTAGTGACTTCATTTTTTTCAGAAAACAAGCATATTTCCCAGAGGCTAGCATATTTTTCCAACTGTTTTCAATGGGAGCGCCGTGTTTTTAAAACGGCAGAAACGTGATGAGGCACTGAGCGTCGATTTCATGCTGTACGCTCAGTTTTTCCCAGTTGCTGAGTGTTAAATAATGTTCAGCTCTGGGCAAAATGCAATGCTCATCACTGAAACTTTTTACCCAGCCATCCAATCATAGTGAAGGAGAGGCGGGACAAAAACCACTCCGACATCCTGCTTGTACAACATAACAAACGACAGCAACAAGCTCATCTCTTCATCCAAAACTAGTGCGTTACATTGTGTCGACATTTTTATATTCAGAAACAAACTATTTGCAAAATTAGATACTAGTAACAGTTCCGCGGATATTCCATAAATATCTTAAGTCTGATCTCTTAGTACAGTAACAGCACAACTTTTCTCAATAAAATGTGTGATTTGAGGGATCATTCTTATACTTGATCCGGGACTAAATATTGCCCAGGATTGACATTTGACGTACAGTAAAATGAAAAAAACTAAGGACTTCCTTTTTTATTGAAAGACAACAGCAAGAGAGAGAAAGAGTTCTCCAAAAGAATGAACCAACTAATTCAGAGGAAATGATAGAAAAAGACAGAACAGAACATACTCTGAACAGTTAAGTCAGTTCACTCAGATTGATAAAAGTCATATCAAATGTGCTGCCCTCAGCATCACAAATACTGACACAGTGTTTAAACTGTAAGATGATGAAACATCAGAAGGAGTCGATAAGTATGTATGGAAATAACATTAGAGGAACTCTTTTAGCCAGAAATAAATGAATGCACCGGTCAAGTGCAGAGTGTGCGGAAGCACACTGAAAAGGAAGCAGAAGGAAGAGCAGAGGTCAACACTCTTATCATACGCTATGGAAATTCTGATGATGTCAATCAGACTTGATCTCTAGTGGTCGAGGCTTTTCTGCTGGTTATTCAGTGCCATATTGTTGTGCCATATTGTATTGTTGTATTGTATAGTCTATTTCAGGGATGGGCAACTTCGGTCCTGGAGAGCCACTGTCCTAGAGAGTTTAGCTTCAACCCTAATCAAACACACCTGAACAAGCTAATCAAGGTCCTCAGGATTACTAGAAAATTACAGGCAGGTGATTTTTTCAGGGTTGGAGCTAAACTCTGTAGGACAGTGGCCCTCCAGGACCGAAGTTGCCCATCCCTGGTCTATTTGCTATTTTTATTAATAGTTAAAAAAAACAAAATAAAAAAAACACAGACCTACATTAAATAAAGACCCCGAGACATATCTAGAAACCATACTTAAAATGCATTTGAGCAAAATATGAGGCCAGTTTCTTTAGTGTTTAAGTTCATGCATATTTTATTAAACAGAAATTGTGTCTTTATTTAGCATCTAATGGATCCACAAGGTTTTATTCACGTGTGCATGCTTTGAAACTTCCCACTTTTGAGAAAATGCACAAATCGTAAGCACTTCTCAGTGAACTTTAGAAGCTAAGAGTGTAAATCAGTGCATCACTCCTCCTTAAAGGTTGAGTGACTGACAAACACTCTTCAAAGACTCTGCACCAATGACAGAGGAGCATTTTAAAAGGGGTCACTAAACAACAAACATCTTTCAGTGGCCCTGGAGGAATATTTGCTGTATTGCAGCTGTTGTCGTTTTGGAGGAAGTAGACAAGCTGGTCAGAAGACCGTGAGGCTGTGACCCCGAGATGGACACTTCAGCACAGGTTAAAGGATAACTCTCACTCTCACTGAACAACTCTGCAGTAGCATTTTGACAGTCAAAAATAGGCGATCTCCGAATGTGAATGAACTGTGAATTTTAGTATTGCTTCTTATATGAGCATCCTTTTTCAAATTATCCGTGAATTTATATGGAACTAAACTTTAGGAGCTTTACTCTCCTCCCTGTTATGTTGCATTCGGAGATCGACTATTTTTGACTGTCAGAATGCCGGCGGACACAGCTACAGTGAGTTGTTCAAAACCTTTATTTTTAGTAAACTCTGTGTACACAAACAATGTTCTCAATGCTGGAGTTCATGTGTAGAGCCCCTGGTGATACTTCCAGCACAGTTTCATGCTGTGTCGAGCCTTCTTAGTGTTTTAAAAATAGGGATTTTTGATGCTATCATAGTCGTGCCCCAAGCTCTCCCATTCAAAAGACAATTTGACCGAAAACGAAAATACAGTCAAACTTAAAAGTGTTGTTTCCATTCTAATTATGCTTTTACACGAAAGTTTGCCTCGGATAGATTAACAAAAAGACCCAAGGTTGCATTTTGCAGAGAGTTACCCTTTAAGTTTAAATATTAAACGTCTGCTGATTAAAAGAGAGAGGACTGAATGAAATATGCTAACAGAGGAAATTGTTCAGGATTACAGCAGAAGGACTATTAAAGAAAACATTTTATAGAAATCACGTTCACAAATAGCAAACATTGAATGTATATTTAATTATAGCTAATTAAATATATATCATTCAAAAAATTTGATATCAGTACGATTTATTTTATGTTTTTGACAGAAGTCTCTTCTGCACACCAATGTTGAAAACAGTTGTGCTGCTTAATATTTTTGTTGAAACCATGATATATCTATACTTTTTCAAGATTCTTTGATGAATAGAAAGTTCATACGCATTAATTAGAAATATCAATTTTGGGAACATTATAAATGTCTTTCAGCAAATTTTCAGGTTCTCCAATGAGAATTAAGCTGTGCCTTTTCCTTATAATAATTCAATTTATTACATTTCCACATTGGTAATATTAAGCTCCACGGCTCTTCATCAGACCCTAATTAACACATCAAAAAGACAAACATTATATAACCACAAATTCTTTCAAATTAAACATGACTCAAATTAACCAAGCACCAGGAACAAGGTCCTGAGCCATTGCTGGGCCCGCGGACAGATGCCGAATGGCGCCGCCGGTTTGCACTGCGTTGAGATTTTATGCAACAGGAACTTTTCTGAATGCTGTTGGTGACACAGTGGGTCTCAGCAAAGCTTCTGTGTCACGGATGGTATACAGGGTATCTTGTACCATGTTTTTGTATCTTTTCTGTACGTCTTTAACGCTCCGCTCAACGATCGGATTAACGCTGTTAACTGTCGTAGCAATCTTTTTCCAAATTAAACATTTCTTCTTATTACTACATTCTCCGCTAAATTTCCCAAGTAGAATGTCCTTCTGTAACTGTTATACTCCTCCAACAAACACATATTTTCCGCTGGGGTAAACTGCACTGAGCGGCTGAATGTGCTTATTCGATCCGCCATGTTTTTTGTTTTGAAAATTTTACCCAGAATGCATTGCAGTGTAGTCCTACTTAAGATAGTCAGAGTCTTAAGTGCTTTGTGCAACGGTCTGATTTAGATGTCTATCTGAAGTCTGACTATCTACTATATCTAAGCCATAGTCAAAGTCTATCTTTGTGAAACCGGGCCCCAGACCTATTCAAACACCAGATCCACCTTGGAAAAGAAAGAAAAAAAAAGTTCCAATTTAAACAAAAAAGGCATTAACAGCCTGATGATGTCATAAGAAGATCCTTTCAGAGTTCTAACAAATAACTTTCTATCCTCTAGTTCTTTAGAACACCAGAAAAACACCAGCGCTTTAAAGAACCCAGAAACCAGAACACTGATCTGAAGAGCCAGCCATAAATCATCGAGATCCTCTCTGAGATCGTTCAGGTGTACGGTATTCTTTCGCTCCGTTCCAAAACCAGCTCAGTTTTCTTGCTTGCTATGATGTATTAAAAATGCTGTTTACGTACGTTGTTAACTAAGTTTTGGATGTACAAGTGTGTGTGTGTGTGTGTGTGTTTAAGTGTGTGTGTGTGTGTGTGCGTGTGAGTGAGTGTGTGAGAGTAAAAGTGTGTGAGTGAGTAAAAGTGTGTGAGTGAGTAATACTCAGAGGTATGTGCTCATAGAAATGGCAGTTAAACCTGAAACATCTAATCCACACAGACGAGACCACCTCCCTTTTCTTTCTTTCTTACTTTCTTACTTTCTTTCTTACTTTCTTACTTTCTTTCTTACTTTCTTTCTTACTTTCTTTCTTACTTTCTTTCTTACTTTCTTTCTTACTTTCTTTCTTACTTACTTTCTTTCTTACTTACTTTCTTTCTTCTCTTTCTTTCTCTTATCTCCAAATATCTCTTCTCCTGCTCTCTTTTGATCCCTCGTTCTGTCGGTCCTGTGGTTTGTGGTTTTGTTTCATGCATTCTGAGTGTTCAGCAGAGTGAGGACAGACCTGATAATCTGATTCATTCATTCCTCAGTCCACTAAACCTGACACAGCTTAAGCTGGTAAAGCAGTTTTCTCGTAGGGAGTATGTCATATTTGGGAGATACTACCACATCATAAACTTTAAATAAATAACTATCAAGATGCAATATTTTATAATTAACTTTTGATTAACATTTGGGTTTACCGTTCAAAGGTTTATGGTCAGTAAGATTTTTTTTTTTAAGAAGAAATGTATGCTTTACTTCAGCGAGGATGCATTAAATTGATCAAAAGAGCCAATAAAGACATTTATGTTACAAAAGATTTGTATTTCAAATAAATGCTGTTCTTTTGAGCTTTCTATTCATCAAAGAATCCTGAAAAAATGTTTCAATGGTTTCCACAAAAATATGAAGCAACAACTTTTTTAACATTCATAATAATCAGAAATGTTTCTTGTGCAGCAAATCATCGTATTAGACTGATTTCTGAAGGATCATGTGACACTGAAGACTGGAGTAATGATGCTGAAAATTCAGCTTTGATCACAGGAATAAATTACATTTTACAATGTATTAAAATAGAAAACAGTTATTTTAGATTGTAATAATATTTCACAATAATACTGTTTTTACTGTATTTTTGATCAAATAAATGCAGCCTTGGTGAGAATAAGAGGCTTCTTTGAAAAAAATCTTACCAACCCCAAGCTATTGAACAGTAAACAGTGGAACCTTGAAGACCTTGTACTTCACACATGCCAAGTCAACATGAATTTAAAACTGACTATTTACCTGTTCTCACTGTGAATGATTTATTATCAGTGCATGTCATTGCAAAGTGAAAAAAAAGGATTTGCACTGATGCACACTTCGTAGCCTAAATAGAGAAATAATACACCATCCAGACACCTTTGGCAGTTTGGCATGATATTTTTAACATACTATGATCTGGAAATCCTACTTTCGCTTACTTAATATAGTATAGATAGTTTGCAGATTGGGATGAAGCCAGTGAGAATAACTGCATGACATGAAAAAACAGAAAGCTTCCAGCATGTCCAATTATCTTAGCCATTTGTTGCTCATTTGTGCCCACAAACATAAACACGGTGAGGAAATTTTGTCAGATCTGACAGACTTAAAAAGCGTCCGTGCACAGATGTAGGGAAGTGAAAATTGAAGCATGGCTTAAAAGAAAAGGAAGGAAAGCATCTGATAAGAATTAAACACGGAGCCTTTAAGCATTTAGCACAACAGCTTCTCTGAAAATCAGAGGGTTTGGGTTAAATCAGTTTGGCATGTTATCTGATGTTATCTGGCCAAGGCCGTCCCAAACTAATTCAGAGAGAAGAGAACAAAAGAACAAAACAATCCAAATCAAATGTCAAGAGCTCGTTCTCACAACGCAGCCTCATCAATATGAAAGAAAACTAAATATCTCATGCAATATTTTGCTGACAACTTGTACTGAACCATCACAAACAGACCTTTCTCTCAGTTACTCACAAATTTGAGGCAAACAAAAGAGTTTTGGAAGCACACAAACTTTCTCAGATCCAGATCACGTCTGAAGGATTTGAAGAAAATGTTTTTTTTTTTTTTTTACTATTAAAAGGATAGTTCACCCAAAAATAAAAAAGTTACACTTTATTTCCATAGTCTACTTTAGACATTCTACTAACTTTGCAACTAAATGTCAACTAACTCAACTCAGCATACTTCATATTGTGTTCCACAAAAGAAAGTCACACAGATTTGGAACAGCATGAGGGTGAGGTAATGACTACATTTATTGACTGTAATGACCGAATGTATTTTCCATAATTTTCTTCCATTTAAACTCTATAGTCCGGTTAGGTCGAGGAAATCCTGTAATTAACAGTCTTCAAGGTGGTCAAGTTTGAGAATTCTATACTTGAAGTAGCCGGAGCATTTCCAATAAGTCAGTAGGAATCATGGGACATACAGGAAGAGGAAATACAGAACAGCAGAGTTTCTTAACCTCCTGCATCCTGTGGAGGACTTTATGAGCAAAACACAAAAATGAACTCACGAATTCTTCTAAAACTGCTGATGCATAAAAGGAAAGAGGAAATCAAGTCATAGAGATGAAGTTTCACTGCCATGGATCCCTGTACACCTTAAAAATTAAGGTTCTTCATTGGCAGTGATGGAGAACCTTAAACATCCATGGAATCTTTCCATTTCACAAAAGGTTCTTTATAGTGGAAAAGGGTTCTTTAGATTTTTTAAATGTTCTTCACACTAAGAAAAAGTGGTTCTTAAAAGAACTGTTCACTGATACCCCTTTTCCACCAAGGCAGTGCTGGTGCCGGTTCGGAGCCGGTGCCCACTCGCGAACCAGTTCTTTGTGTTTTGACAGCCAAAGAACCGGTTCTCGGCCAGGAAAATTGGTTCCAAAGGGGCACCAACTCTTTGCTGGACTAGAACCGTTCTTTTACCACGTCATGCTTACGTCGGGGGCTGGGGGAGGGGTTATTGTCGAACTTCTTCTCAAACGTAATCTCCGTCTATAGTAATCCAGACGAGCAGCACAAATGTGTTATAAACGTCTTCTTCTGACCCCAATATAGGATCGCAAAGCCAGGAGAAACATTTGCAGAAAGACGATGTAGTCCGCCATTGTAATTGTTACACTTGAAGTTGGCGCAAGCGTTTCTGGGAAAGCTAAGACGTATGGCAACGTACACAGTGACGTAATGACGTTGTTCGCTGGGCTTTCTAGTCAGTGGAACATCAAACAGGTTCTGAGAAGGTTCGCAAGTTGAACCAACTTTGAACCAGCACCAGTTCCGAACCAGTTCTTTTTTGGTGGAAAAGGGGTATGAAAGGCTCTTTGAGGAACCAAAAATGGTTCTTCTATGCTATGGCATCACTGTGAAAACCCCTTTTGGAATTGGAACTTTCATTTTTAAAGGGATAGTTCACCCTAAAATGAAAATTAAAGGGATACTTCACCGATTAGCATTAAAGGGTTAGTTCACCCAAAAATGAAAATTCTGTCAGTAATTACTCACCCTCATGTTGTTCCAACCCCGTAAGACTTTTGTTCATCTTCGGAACACAAATTAAGATATTTTTTATTAAATCTGAGAGCTGGATCACTTCTCCATAGGCTTCTAAGTGATTGGAACTTGCTGGCCCAGAAAAGTTATTAAAGAGATCGTTAATATAGTCCAAGTGACTACAGTGGCTCAATCTTAAGTTTATAAAGCGACGAGAATACTTTTTGTGCGCAAAAAAACAACAAAAATAACGACTTTATTCCACTATTCATTTCCTTCTCTCTGGGCCTCGAGTTTTTTCATGTAGTGTAATAGCGCAGCGCATCTGTGTTGTACGTTGTCGTAAGTTATTGTGTTCACATCTGTCAACTGTCAATCCGACTGTCATCAGACAAGCGAGTTCCAGTCCGGTGATATTTGACTCAGTGAAGAAAGTACACGGATACTTTTTTGCTTTTGTTATTCTTTCTCTCTCACAACTTTTGCTTTTTCTGGACGGAGTGAACTGCGGCGCTAATAGACCTTATAGCCTTTCAGCGCTGCACTCGATGTGTTCTGCGTGTCTTCCGGTTTGTATTTCCACAGCATGAAGGAAAGATCTTACGGATTTATGAACGAACAGCTCGTTTTAAAATCTTCCCGGTCATCTGACATTTGTTATGACATCCGCTTCAAACATTACAGTGCTCATGATACCTTTCCTTAACTCTACAATAAGTAAATCCAATTCACCAGCTGTCGTGCAGCCGTACAGAGAAGACCAATGGACAAGATCAAGAATTTCAGTAAACTAGTGCAAAATGCCCGTGCAAAATCAGTTTTTGAGTGTGTTTTTAGTAATTGTTGGTTTGGTGTGTTTGAGTGCTCATTGTTACAATTACACAGCAAAAGTTCAGTGACATTTTTATTTGTGCATGGTAGAAAGCACACAGTGAACTCCGAGAAAACGCTATGCTTGAGCAAACAGTTTGTGAATAGGCAACTACAAATGATGCCTGTGAAAGAGACTGTGAACACATTGAATAGGATATGTTTAGTTGGTGAATAGCATAGGCTACTATTACACAATAGCGATAACTTTAAGCGCACCAGAATGAAATATAATATTCAGAAGTAAACAGCATAGCTGACTTACAGATTCAGTTAACATCCACAAATGAATAAGCGCGTCGATTCAGGGAGCAGTGCAAAGTGCCCGTGCAAAATCAGTTTTTGAAAAAAAGTGTCATGAATTTATTGCATTTTTGGGGGAAAATAATCCGTTTTTATAATAAATCTTTGAAAATCCAAATCTGAATTTTTTATGATATTATAACCTAAAGATGCTATGTGAAAGTTTGAAACAGAAAATAGTGGTTTTCATCTTGCCACTTTCTTGGTAAAGAAAACACATTTTTACTCAAATGAATCAAAATGGATTTATCACGTTCTGGAACCAAACTATAATATTCAGAAGTAAACAGTGTAGTTGACAGAGTGTTTATGTCAGAATGTTTATTTTTAAACCACAACCTTTTAAAAATGATATATTTAACAATATCTTTAGCATTTCTCATCCAAACAACGACTTGGCACTGCACTTACTCGTGCCCGTGGCAAGACACCTGTCGAATTTGAAATCCATCGGACTAACGGTTCGAGAGATATGTGGTTAACACACACACACACACAGACAGACAGATAGACACACAGACACACAGACAGACAGACGTTCCTGTAATTTATAGAGAGATAATAGGCCTACATTAAATTTATGACTGTTTTTCACCAAATCTTATACCCCAGAACACTTGTAATATACGGCACATGACGCATGGGATCATTCTGTGATACTTTTGCATCTTTTTTAAAAAGCTTGATGCTGGTCGCTATTCACTGCCATTATATGGACTTTTTTTATTCTCCTTTTGTGGTTCATAAAAGAAAGATACGGCAGTAGAACAACACAAAGCTTAAATGATGACTTCATTTTGATTCTAGGGTGAACTATCCCTTTAAGAGTGAGGCTTTAATAGAACATTTCACTACCAGTTTCAGTATGAAGAGCTTTGAAATGTTTCTACATGTGTATGAAGTTCTGAGGGGTGTGGACATCTGAGGATTTGCTCAAATGTCACAAAAAATGCAACCTGCCAATCCCAACACTGCAGAGATTTTCCAATACCAAACCCTTTAAAGGTCTACCAATGAGCCGTGAATGGAACTTTATCTAGAAAGGCAGGATATTAAACAGGCAGTGAATCATAATCGTGGAACATTAGCTCCAGAGCTGGACTATAATGAAATTTCAGAGCCAAAAGTGAACAATATCCTTTGAAAATACAAAGATAAACTGAGAGAAGAAAGTGGCACTTACGTCTTCTATATCAGCAATTATGTCAACAACCGTTATTATTTTCCCCTCAAATGCTTCTCTATACAGATCCAGATGGACGTTACTGGTGTCCATGAGAATCATTAATGAATCTAGGACATTGATATTCAGTTGCTAAGCCAAGTGAAAAGAGTTCAGCCTCAAATCCCTATCGGCTCAGATCTACAATTGCATAATTTAAGGAAAAAATTGCAATGCAAAATTGCATTATTTTTTTTATTTTATTTTTTATTGTTGATAAAATTGTCTATAAAAAAAGGTGTGGGGGAAGGGGAATGGGGGAAGTTTAAAAAATCTATAATAATATTAACAATAATAATCAAATTGATTAATCGTGATCAATCACATCTAATATAAAAGTTTGTATATATATATTACTAGTGCTGTCAAATCGACGAATCGCGATTAATCGCATCTGACATCGCATCTTTCTTATTTTGATATATAAAATACAAAATAAGAAATATTACTATTGTAATATTTCACAGTAAAAATTGTATTGAAGAAAAAATCATAAATAATTGTATTTTATAGTACAACTATAAAACTACAATACCAATATTATGAATTTCTTCATCTTCATTTTCATTTTCAAATGTTAAATCACCAAGCTTTTATTTTGGTGGAAAATTGAAGGGTTTATAACCACTTCTCCTTACAAATTTGGGAAGATGGTTGGTGCATGTTGTGACTCAAACGCATGTCATAAGCGATCCACAGATCTGCAAACTCAGAGCAGACGCAGAGTTCATGTGGAGCAACATTTACTATGAACTGAGATGCTGAAAACAGGCTCAAGTGTAAAAGAACACAGTGCCACGATTCATTCTGAAACACGCAGCGCATATATTCAATTAAATCACAGACTTTGCAAGTTGATAACTGCAATTTCATTTTTATGTTAATTAATCATGCAGCCCTACTCAGTATATGAGCATCAAACTCCACATTAATTCACCATTTCTGGCCTATCGGCCATCAGGTCAGTGCAAGTCACACGCTATTCTCTACTGCCAACACCGGATAGGGATTGACAGTAGAATCCTGAATACAGTAGAATACAGAATACTGGTTGACAGTTGACAGTATTCTCTACTGTCAACACCGGATAGGGATTGCTCTCAAATCATCTACATTTACGTGTCTGTCCAGACAAAGGCAAATATTTGTACACGTGTATGATGGTTTGAGAGCAATCCCTATCTGGTGTTGACAGTAGAGAATAGCGTGTGACTTGCACTGACCTGATTCTACAGCAAGCCTTGACACGCAGCGTCACAGCACTTTTACAGAAGCAAACAGTGCAGCAAGAATGTGCAGACAAACACATGCATGAGATTTATAATTTTGGCCCACTTTGTTTGAGTTTGTCTTTCCTGACAGTGTACACTATCATCTTCCCGCTGAATGGCACAGGTGTGGTTTACCTGTAGGCCACGCCCACGCCCAATGGAAACAAAAAAGTTTTTACGCTCGCATGAGGTGGCTTTTCAGGCAATTCGAAAAAGTAATATTGCCCAAATGCAATGGAATTTTTTCGCATTTACAGGTCACCGGCGTACGTTAAAAGTCGATCATTCTTTAAAGATGACGCTGTATTTTTGGACAGAAGACGAGGCAGAGTTCTTTACTAAACTCAAGTATAACGGGAATACTGGAATCTAAACAACAAATAAATGCCACAATTTACCAAGACCTTGAAGCAGATATGAGGGAGAAACACCAGCTCCCAGTTTAAGGGGTTTTGGCAAGCATTTCCTTGGATACACGCCTACGTCTCCTTCCATTAAAGGGGTGGTTGATTATGATTTCACTTTTCTAACTTTAGTTAGTGTGTAATGTTGATGTTTGAGCTTAAACAACATCTGCAAAGTTACAATCAAAGTTCAAAGCAAAGGGAGATATTTGCTTTCAAAGAAGGACTACAACAAACGGCTGGTAGAGACTACACCACATGACATCACCAACCCTAAAATTTACATAAACCCCGCCCCCTGAACACCATTTATAGATTATCAAGGCAGAATATGCTAATCAATGACTAGAAGATAACTACACATAAGCTACATAAATTCATCAACTAACCATTCAGAAATGTCCTGTTGCTTCTACATGTTGTCACTTCTTCTTGAGTCTCTCCATCATTGTCTGAATCTGGTTTGAACATAAAAGGCTAAAAGTTTTTGAAATTTTCAGTGCATGTCTGTGTGAGGATAAAGGACACAAGCTCTTGAAGCTCCGCCCCCTGTGCCCGGGAGCAGCAGCTCATTTGCATTTAAAGGAACAGACACAAAACGGTGTGTTTTTGCTCACCCTCAAAAAATGACAATTTTAACATGCTATATAAAAATATCTGTGGGGTATTTTGAGCTAAAACTTCACATACATTTACATTTACATTTATTCATTTAGCAAATAATGGCTAGTGCGGTGGCTGCGATATACGTAAACCTACCAACATCCATTGCCATGATTTTTTAAATGACTTATCGTGAGAGGAAAAAATTACGTTTCAGTCGCATAACATCGGTTAATGGAAACACCGCCAATAGTTTTTTATCGACATTTAGAAAATATTGCAACAGTTTTGTGCAAATTTGTAATGGAAATGCAGCTACTGTCAATCTCTGTTGTCTATACAAGAAATTGGCTTTGTTTACAGTTTTTTTTTTTTAAAGTAAGATTTAACCCATAATGTTTCATTTCATTGTTGTTCAATCAAATAACCAAGACCAAAATTTAGTTTCAGAAGTAAAAAATCCCATTTATTTTCTCTACAAGTTATAAACCATTAAAAACAGACATTCTGTAAACCAGGTTGTTAATCAATGGTATACGCTTTTTGTTGAAGCAGTCAGACCGCATTATTACAACATTTTTTACAATAATCTTGTTTAACAGCGGAAGTGATGATAAAAATGATAACCAATATATTGGCATATAAATCTTAATTCAATTTTAGATGGTCATGAAGGTGTAACTTCATTTTGGATGCGCTTATCCTGTAACAACGTGATAAAACACGGGTGTACAAAGAATTCACACCATTCTTTTATGAAAGTGTTTTCATTATAATTTTTTGTGTAGCCTATAAGACAAACTTGCGTTGCACATTTTTCACTTTAACTGCATTTTCCTTTTCAAAGTGATTTCAATCATATTTCAAGCAACTCAAAACCATCATGTCGAACAGTGCGCATCTAGAGTGTTTCAGCTGAAGGAAATAATCCATTATTTATTAGCTTTAGAATATCAGAAAAAAAATCTTATTGGGTCATTAACGATAACATTAAAAATGAACATATCGGCCGATATATAGTGCATCCTTAAAATTTTGTAATGATGTGATTCATTGGTTGGTTGGTTTCATTGTTTATAGCTTTTAACAAAAACTTTAAAAACAAATCTTATGGGAAAAATACTTCTAGAACCAAGGCAAAAGAAAATGATAAAGTGGGTGAGCACTGTCACACTCTATTCCAAGTTTTTTGAAGCAGTTTGTTAGCTTTGTGTGAGGAATAGACTGCTATTCACTGAAAATCTTCCCCTCCATCATAGTCAAACCTATCATAAGTCATATGTACCACGTTTACAGTGCCATAGTTCTTTTTTGAATGTAAATGATGACAGGATTGGTATTTTCGGGTGAACTATTGCTTTAAATGAAAACAGATCCCACTACACCATTACTGGCACAGATTTAATGATTCTGAGACTCATCAGTCTTCATCTGTGAGAGAGTCTGCTGTGTCAGCAGCAGTTAATGAACACTTCTTGGTTGTAAATCTGACTCACGCTAAGTGAACCAAGTAAAATTAAATACTCCTCATCACATTCAAAGCACTCCATGGTCTTGCCCCCGACTATCCTTCTGATCTCATCCATACCTACTCCCCAGTTCGCACACTTAGATCCTCTGATACCAGTCTGTAGACGATCCGTAGGCACAAACTATCATCGTTTGGTGGAAGGGCTTTTTGTACCGCTTCTATTCCCCAACACATCTTTCATCATTACACGATTTCAAAACCCGCCTTAAAACATATATTTGATCTCTATTGACTCTATGATCAGATTTTTATGTATATGTAACTATCTATTATGTTATCCATCTCAGTATATTTGTATCGTTTCTATGTCGTGTTTATTTGTACTTTATTGTAAAGCGACCTTGAGTTTTCTGAAAGGTGCTATATAAAATAAACATATTATTATTAAAACTGATTCACTCTATGCTGAGTCATCTGGACAGGTTTACTAGACCACACAGAGGAACTGAAGCATACATGAGCTACAGTAAAACTGTCTTTTGGCATTGTTCACTTCAACTATAATTATGGAGACACTCCTAAAGGTCAGCATTGTTACTGTGATATAGCCTATATGCTTCAGTAGAGGAGCTCATCAGATAATGCTTGCACTTTTCATTTTACCGGTGTTATTATGTGCTGCCTCAAATAATAGTGTGTGGTAAAATACAAAGCAGAATCTCACATCAAAGTTACAGGGGCACAGAAACCATATGAAAAGCAGAGAAAGTAAAGGGAACATGTCGCCAACAGTTATGACTGCTGCATCTGAACTAATAATTATGGAAATGAAGAGTATCAGTCCTTTTGTAACATAAGATTGATTCATTCAAATAAGGCACTGCATGTGTGAACAAGCTCCGAAGTTACAAAAAGTACCACGGTGCAATGATTTATACATAATTTCTTTATCAGATGGTAAAACTATGGATTGATGGGGTCCAAAAGTCTGAGACTTCATTTTTTTGGAAAACAATGTACTACAAAATATCACGTTTTTGATGCATAATGAATGATTCTGCTCTATTTGTAGGTTACTAATCAAATGCAAACTAGTGACATCATGTGACTCTTTGTATGGACGGTCAGATGTTCTTCCAATGACGCTCAACATCTCAAACCATGCTGGAGAACATGATCATCAGGTTTTGTTCATGTCATAATTTAATTGTAATGATAATGTTAGTATTTAATTAGAAAAGAACATATTATCATATTATTGTATGATGGTATTAACACGGTACTGCAAGATAAATACCACCAAAAAAAAACCAAAAACAAAAACAGTATTATATAGGATGTAAATCACTATGTACATTATTGAGGGATAGCCTAGACAATATTCAGAATTATTTTCAATGTCAGATTTCTGCTTTACGTTTGGTCCCCCCAATCTTGAGAATTTGGTTACATCCTTGGTATGTTTCCGTAGTATGTTTTCAAGTGGCATGAAATACATAATTATCACTTATGTTAAACACCAGACAAATAAATGTAACACTTCAGGTTTTAAATTGCTCAACATTTACCTTGTATAAACCAGCCACTTAAATAAAGGTAAATTAGAAAGATGAAGTCCTAAGAAAATAATGTTTAGTCATTGATGCATTTAAAATGCAATTAAAAATGCAATTCATACCAAATAATTATTCTATTATGAATATGTTTTTAATTTCTGGAAACAAAGTCATTCTCTATTTTTGACCTTTCCATTAAAAAGGAATTTTTTTTTTTCAGGTCAAATTGAGTAGCCATGAGAATTTGCAATATACACACTTTATTTATCCTGATTTGGGAATGTTTTGATTAAGTAAATGTAAGGAAACAGTGTGAACTTTTTCAAAAATGCATGAAACCCAAATAAAAACTGATATTATATATTAATAACTGGGCACTGGGCATATTGTATTAACAAATGGGACATAAAACTTTTTATGTCAGACAATGGTCATGTCACTGACCCAGATATAATGTGTTGTGTGAGATGTGCTTGTATCCTATGGGAAGAAAAAGAAGTTAAAGGTGGCAGGTGAACTTTGGTGAACTCAGGCTGGATTTCACAATCTTCGGCTTAGAACATGTTAGACAGAAATGCATATGTAATAAAAGATCCGACTTACCCACGAGCACACACACAACATCCATCAGCACAATAAACAGCTTGTTCTTCTTCAGCTCTGAATCTGACATGACTGTGATCTGTTGAGCTCTTCTTGGCTTTATGGAAACTGAAGCGACTTGTATGATATTCGATGCGCGCGTTCTTCCGGGTGTTCTGTGTCACCTGCGTTAAAGGTGAGCTGATGATGTAACGCGTCCTCGCTCACGCTGGCAAATTTCACGGACGTGAGTTTCACGCGAGTGAACAAACGCTTGAAAAGTGAAGACTGAACCGCAAACTGTTGAACTTACTTTACTCGCCCAGGTACACGCCTACTGCTGACGTCAATCTGTGTTCTCTCTCTCTCACACACACACACTGACACACTGGAGTTGAAGAGTGAAATATAATAGAAGATTAACTCGTTCAGACTAGTGTAGCCAGTGTAATGGTGTGTTGGCACACACAAATAGCCTAATATTGATAATATTTCTTGTGTCATTACTTCAAGAAAATGTATACTATAGCTCGTGGAGATTAATATATTGTAAATAAAGTGGTAAATTATGTGTTTTTTTTCGCAAACAAAAGCACTCGCGTTGCTTCATAAAATTGAGGTTAAACCACATGGATTACTATTTTAAAGGCAGGGTAGGCGATTTGTTCCAAAAAATGTTTTTGTTACACTAGTTGAAAGTTTCTTCACATCCTGATAGCCATCAAAGTTAAGTGATCTAAATGTATATATATATATATATATATATATATATATATACACATCTCGTCTAAGACCATAAAATGTTCGTCGTCCTATCATTGCATTCGGTCCTACCTTCCTGTCAAGGTATGTATTTCCATACCTCCACGCACGTGCTCACGCAAATAACACATATTCATCACCGCGTTACATGCTCAGTTTTAGACAGACGTCAGTCTCCGAGCGCCAAAACAGCAGCAACTTTTACAGTTCCTCCTGAACCAAAACAACCAGCTTATGCTGCGTTCACGCCATAACTACTGTCATTTGCAAGAGATTGGAAACATTGTGACGATATAATCAGAGCGTTTTATGACTAAAATTTTTGCAGTGGCAACACCATCAACACTGAAATGAATCTGCAGCAGTCAGGTGGTACAGGTCAGAGCTCTTTAAGTTATGTTCATTATTATTGCAATGTTATGTGCTTTGAGACATGAGGTAGTTTAATGCCGTCTCTCCTGACTCTTTTGTTTACTCTCTGCTATACCTGTTCATGTGTTTTGAAACTTTTGAAGGAGGCATGGCTTTGGAGACGCTCTGAAGGGAGAACAGGATCTCATGCTTTCAAAGCTAGCTCGCTATTGCTAGCCTCTCAGAAAATTGCCTTTAATGATGTCTTTACTACCTTTCTGGGGCTTGAAAGTGGTAGTTGCGTAGGCTGTCAATGGAGGGACTGAAAGCTCTCATTTTTCATTAAAAAGATCTTAATTTTATGAAGCAACACAACTTACAATTTACCACTTTATTTACAAAATATTAATCTCCAATGTGCATTCACGAGAGCACCACGATGCATGCGTGTTGTGTTGTGTTAATGCGAGAGGAGATGTTGTTGCGTGAATGCTTGTTGGAGAATAATATTTTGTAAATAAAGTGGTAAATTATGTTTTTTGCGCTAACAAAACACTCGCGTCGTTACATAAAATTGTGGTTACACCACTGGAGTCACATGGATCACTTTAATGATGTCTTTACTACCTTTCTGGGACTTGAAAGTAGTAGTTGCATAGCAATGGAGGGACAGAAATATCTCAGATTTCATTCAAATGATCTTCATTTGTGTTCCGAAGATGAACGAAGGTCTTACGGGTTTGGAACGACATGAGGGTGAGAAATTAATGACAGAATTTTCATTTTTGGGTGAACTATCCCTTTAACAGTATCCAGTCTAATAATAACATCATTTGAATGTAGTTTATGGTTTATAGTATTTTTTTCTTCTGTTAATTACATTGTATATGTGTAACCCCGATTTATTTTACATCCCATCTATGGATGCCTTTCACAGCAGCTCGCACTGCTTTTTTGCCTCCTGAGTAGTTATGCTACTTCAACAGGAAAAGATGTGAAAACTTGTCTCACACAATACAAAATACATACAAAAGATTGTTTACATATCCAGCTTATTTTAGTTCTTAAGTAAATGAACCCTAATAATCACTATGTCCTTTTATGAATCTTATTCCTTTGTCCCTAGGATGTTTTGTCAAGTTGTGCTATTGCTCTGATAACAATAGGGAAGTTAAATACAAAAAATACCCAAAGTTAACAAAATGTCTACACAGAGAGAAAAAGCTAACATGCACTTTTTACTTTTTAATTTCTCCATACATGAAACATGTACACAGAGCAGTCAAAGTGCAAAGGAAATACCTATGATCAATCCCCACACCCAAGAAATATCAATAAATATAACCAAAGTCCAATGTATGCTGGCATTTCCAAGCGCTCAACACACTCAGCGCATGTATAGTCTATGTATATGCACATATTTCCTCAAATTGAGTAAGATATAGAGTGTTCACTTTCAAAAATTAATTTTCTGTTACCTTTTTTAGTCAAATAACAATAACGTGCTTTATCAGAATATATACATACCTAGCATTGAGAACATTACTACAGGAATGACAAATTATGTGCTAAGCATTAATCCATTCCTTTTTGAGCCACATTTGCAGGCTGACAAATTCCCAAAGGACTGGTGGAATGCAAGGAGTATGTTAGCACAGTTCTGGCAGGTCAGCGTGAATATCCATCTATTGTCAACAATAGCACATTTCATCCACAGTAAATATTGCTGCACCAGCTCTGGCACACAGCCGATCTGCGCTCTTGTCACCGAAGATCAGCTCTGTGGAGCCGGATGTGTGTGTGACACTGCCCTGGCCCGTCTGTCCAAACAAAGAGGGACTTTGTCGGGAATTCCAGTCGCAGGAAAGATGGACCAGCGGTGGTGAACTCTGGTCTAAAGCCACAACATTCCCAACAAAATGTTCCCAATGCTCGTGACCCTCTCGCTGTCTTTTCCTCTTCCGTAGTCTGGTTTATCTTCAGATACAGCTCACAAAAATGAACTTTTAACATTATTTTACAAGGGGATTGCTTAATTCTATTCATTTGTAAATTAAACAATACCTGACACTTTATTACATCTGTTCAACTTCTCCTTAACACAAATATCTAATCAGCCAATCACATGGCTGGAACTTAATACATTTACTGTAGACATGGTCATGACGATCCGCTGAAGATCAAACTAAGCATCGGAATGAGGAAGAAAGGTGATTTAAGTGACTTTGAACGTGGCCTGGTTGTTGGTGCCAAACAGGTATTAGAGTATTTCAGAAACTGCTGATCTACTGGGAATTTCATGCACAACCATCTCTAGGTTTACAGAGAATGATCTGAAAAAGAGAAAATATCCAGTGAGTGGCAGTTTTGGTTTGAGCTGATAGAAAGACAACAGCAGCTCAAATAACCACAAATGACAACCGAGGTCTGCAGAAGAGCATCTCTGAACACACAACATATCCAACCTTGAAGCAGAAGAGCTCTAGCAGCAGAAGACACACACCGGTGTCACTCCTGTCAGATAAGAACAGAAACTGAGGCTACAATTCACACGGGCTCACCACATTTTGTACAATAGAAGACTGGAAAAACATTTCCTGGTCTGATGAGTCTCAATTTCTGCTGCGACATACAGATGGTAGGGTCAGAACTTGGTGCAAACAACATTAAAGCATGGATCCATCCTGCCTTGTATCAGCGGTTCAGACTGCTGCTGGTGTAATGATGTGTTATATATTTTCTTGGCAAACTTTGGGCCTTTAGTATAACACGCCATGTCACAAAGCTCAAATCATATCAAACTGCTTTCTTGAACATGACAATGAGTTCAATGCTCAAATAGCCTGCGTGATGCTATCATATGGACCAGATGTTTCCAGCACCTCACCTTGTTTAACCTATGCCATGAAGAATTAAGGCAAGTGGGGGTCCAGCCCAGTCAGCAAGGTGTACATAATGAGCATAATGCCCGGTGAGTATATATATTAGTATAGTACAGTATGATCACATACAGTAGTTCAGATCAGGTGGGTTGTGTTGTTTTTCTCAGCTGAACAGGTTACCAGTATATCTGGTTAGCAGTTTACGTCCATATATATGGCTAATGATACAAATGGTAATTTGTAAAAAGACTGGATTAAGATTAGCTCTAGATTATTTCTAGACTAGTTAGATCCAGTCGTGTAACCAGATCCTGTCAGATGTTATATGTTTTGTCTGGATTGTTCTGTCTGATATCCAAAACCAGAACTGAGTTTTGTCTGATATAAAAAAAACACAGTTAGATTGAGTTCTGTCTGATAACCAAAATCATAGAATTTAGTTTTTTTTTAATATCAAAAACCAGTAAAAAATGTTTTGTTCTGTTTGATATCCAAAACCTGAATTGAGTTGTCTAATATCCAAAACCAATAAACATTGATTTCTGTCTGATATCCCAAAAAAAAAATCAGTCCCGTCTGATATATATATTCAGTCATTAATCCAAGTAAATTCACTCTCATTACATGTACAACCTAGGCAATTTACATTTCTTCAAAAACAAAACAAAAATACATCCGCTTATAAATGTATATTATTTTAATTGATCTAAAAAGAGTGATTTATGGTCATCCAATGAATGCCCATGAGCACTTTTTTGAGTGTGTATATATATATATATATATTTAAAAAACAGTTATCGAGTTTAGTTTGATTTCCAAAACCAGTTAGAATTGAGTTCTGACTGATATCCAAAACTAGTTAACAATGTATTTTGTCTGATGTCCAAAACAGTCATAAACTAACTCATCTAATCAGCCAAAAGGCCAGATGAAGGCAGGACAGAGTAAAGCAGGAGACGACAGGTTTAATGCAAGCAGCAGAGCTACAGTTAAGACCATCAGAAATACACAATGCACAATAATAAACAGAAAAATAAGTTAAACAGGTCTGTATAATTCCAAGATGTGTCCATGATGTAACCAGTCCCATGAAGGGGAAAGTGTTCTCCCATCTGGGACTGTTTATCCTTGACTATGTCAACAGAAAAAAACACTATTTACAAAATGTAACAGTAAACCAAATATCACAAGATGAAAGTAACATAATGTGAATACTTTAGGTTTTCAATGCACCATAAGATAATAAAAATTAGAAAAGCAATACGCTGTCAACAGCACTGTTTTATCTTAAAAACAGAAAATAGTCTCCATGCAACGAAAGCAATTTTCCCACCTGGCACATTTTTTCATGCAGTTTATAACTGATATCAGTGGTTTATGCACCTTTTTTTTCCTTCTTGAGATCAAAGTGGTTTAGTGAGAGGTATCGCATGTGGAAATGACTAGTCCTTGACCTAGACCAGATCTGACGGGAGAAGCTTGGATAAAAAGTTCCTGCTAGGTCACAGTGTCAGGTACCCTGGAAATCCAGAGTTCTCGCGAGAGCACAATTTGAATTTGCTCAGCGAGTTACTCTGGCATTTAGTAATGATGCTTATTAACTATGCCCTTGTAGCCGAGCTGCACCAATCACATCGGGTTATCTGATATAGGCGGGCCAGAGGCGAGCTAAACATGACGACAGCGCTAGTGGCAGCGCAATCACGACAGTAGGCGCGTTTCCATTACAGATTTGGGCAAAACTCTTTTTTTTTTTTTTTTAAATGTCGACAAAAAACTATTGCGAAATGACGCCGTTTCCATTAACCGATGTTATGCGACTAAAACTTCACTTTTTCCTCTCACGATAAGTCATTCCAAAAATCATGGCAACGGACGTTGGTAGGTTTATGTACTATATCCCAGCCACTGCACTGGCCATTATTATTAATCAAAAGAGACGTATGTGTGTTATCCAATCATTAATGGCAAGGAAGCCTATACTTGAGAGCAGCACATATGAGGAGTTTCTGGGTGTTTCTCCCTCATTTCTGCTTCGAGGTCTCGATTGTGGCATTTCTTTGAGGTTTAGAATCCAGTATTCCTGTAATTCTTCTGTCTTTTATGAATTTAATAAAGAACTCTGTCTCGTATTTTGTCCAAACACACCGCGTCATCTACGTCAGGTGACCTGTAAATGCGCAAAAACTGTTTCCATTGCAGTTTTGCGAAATATATCTTTTTCGAATTGCCTGAAAAAGCACCTCATGCGAGCGTAAAAACTTTTTTGCGATAAATGGGAGTTCTTGCGAAATTGACGTGTTTCCATTGGGCGTATTTTCAATGTGCAATTTCAGTTTGCAATTTGAAGGGTAATGGAAACGCGGCTAGTGATTGGTCATAGTGTTATCCAATTGCGTGCAGTTAGATTTTCAAATGCATGCTTGGAACCGCTCCTCGAGTTGGGCGATTTTCATTACTCAATGCCAGACCCTTAATCTTCCGGATTTGGGTCTGGATTTCCAGGCTAAGTGTCTGGCAGAACAGTGAGCAGACCCAATCGCTTGAACCTGCCAATGAAACTGCTGTAAATCCAGTGCAACTAGAATTAACCGAGGCTGTCTACACCGGACAGTTTGCAGACCAGTTATCGGATTCCATTGCATCCGGCTTTACGTCCCAACCAGCCTTATGCCGTTTCAAACTATCCTGTTACTTCCCAAGCCTGTGTATATCTGTCAATCAGAATGCACACAAAGATGGTGTTTGATATGAGGGCACATGTTTTGGTGGGCTGGCTGGAGAGAGTGGGATTGTGAAACTCCAGTCATGCAGGACTCGTTGTTTACGTTGTGATGTTGGTGTCCTCCGGTAAACCTGCAGTTCTGTATGCGTCTACGGTTGTAACAAACGGTAGGTAGCTCTGGGACACATGGACGTAGCCACTTAAATCTACTGGATTCCTTTCACAGTTGAAGAGTGAATCAAACAAGAGATCGGCCGATGAGGGCTCCAAGACTTCTGTAAATCCAGCAGGAACGACTTGGTCTGGTTTGGTGTAGCTCTGGTTTAGGAAATGTGTCGGGAAAGCTTGAGTTGGTGCCGGTATGGGGTCCAGGTATGTTGCAGTGCCGTTGGTCTTGGTTTCGGCCTCATTGTCGTCATGTCGAACAGTGTGGTAGGATAATACCTGAACTGGGTCGTAGTCTTTCTCAGCATAACCCTGATAGCTTGTAGCTTGACCGATAGAGATGATGGAGCTCATGGTGGATGTTAGCTTATGCTGTTGAACATAGAAGAGAAAACTTCATGAAACAGTAGTATTGAATATATATATAATTTGAAAGGAGACTCTTATGCTCACCAAGGCTGCGTTTATTTGATCAAAAATACAATAAAAACATAAATATTGTGGAAATATAATTACAATTTAAAGAACTGTTTTCTATGTAAATATATGTTAAAATGTAATTTATTCCTGTTAATCAAAGCTGAATTTTCAGCATCATTACTCCAGTCTTCAGTGTCACATGATCCTTCAGAAATATTTCTAATATGCTTTTTACCAATAATTAACTTTCTTAATTATTTCAATATCCAAACTTATAATATATTAATAATAATATTCTATAAAAATATATATATATAAAAAAAATCTGTTCACAAGTTGTATTTACCAGGATTTCACTTCATTCATGTTTCATATTTCATGTTATGAATGATTTTCTTTGACACTGTTGTCTACTACTTGGTATTAGTGGAAACTGAGTACTGTAAACAAAAACTATTTTCGTCCTCAAAATTTTTTGGTATATGTTTTCCAGTAAAAATATCTAAATATACTTAAATCAAGATACATTTACTTGAGAAGCAAAATGATGAAACTACATGTTTTTAGGCCACATCTTTGGACATTAATATGGAAGGAATTTTCTTCCAAGACTGTAGCAAGAGATACAGTTAATTCGCCAAAAAATATAGTTTAAAGATTATATTGATACCAAGAGGTGTATATATTTCCTATATAACTATAACAAGGGTTGTGTTTACCTGACATGGTTTAGTGTAAGACCAGACGGACAGGCTGCTTTTTGAGGGGTCTGGTATGGTCGGACACAGACACTGTTTAATCCTAAAAAACAAACATAAATACAGAGACAATAAGTACTGCATGCTAGTATGTTATCATATTAAATAAACACTGACATTTTTATTAAAATAAAAGAACATACTTCATTGCAAAGTGTTTTTAATATGCTATCTCCATTTATTTGAGGTTGTTCATATTGAGATGTATAAATATTGGACCATGTTTATTAATGCTCTCCTTGAATGAATATAGATTTAATAACTGAATCATGATTTATTTATAAGTTCTCTTACCTCACTCTCAAGCATAATGGGATTATTAGTATCAGAAAACTCAGTAGTAGTGAGCACAGCAGTATGGGGATCACTTTTACATCCTCAAGCCCTTTGGACACACACAAACAGGTTTAAAGATAACATTGTGTTTATGCAGGCATGCATGAATGTATCAAAAATTCAAGCCAAATGGTGTCATACCCACAGCCACCATGTGCCACGGCCCAGCGGCGCCCCCTACTGCAGTGTGAGCCATTACACAGATGTTATAGGTTCCTGCGGTTAGCCCACTCAGAGATATCCGTTCAGCACGAGTGCAAATCTTCTCACCTTCAGATACAGACACAAACTCACAAATGAAAGTTCTGCTCTGAAATAGTTCTGATATAGCTTTTCAATATTTTGCAAAGAAAAGTGTGCGTCTTACTTTTGCCATTTATACTGTACAGAACAGTGTAATTCTGGATGAAGCCATGAAGTTTCTCTATAGGAACCGGTTCCCATTTCAGAATAATGACGCTGCTGCTCGTCTCCAGCACTGTCATCGTTGGGCCGACAGAGGGCGCTGATACACAGGAACACATCAGTAATGCATTCACACCGGCATTGAGAAATAAATGACAGAATTTTTTTGTGAACTATCCCTTTAAGGGTGAATTCGGCATGTTGTCACAATACAGTATATGGGGTGACATATATGAAATACAACATACTATATAAAATACTACATAATATACTTATATATAATATACTTGCATAATATATAATATATAATAATATACACATACACACACATTTTGACTCAAAACCTTACAGTTATACATCCTACTAGCCCCATTCTTCTCTAAAGTTTATGTTTCTGTGTGCTTTTTTTTTTTTAGCATGACATATGACAAAGGAAAAGAGTTGACAAATACACTATTGCAGTACTACCACACCTTCAGTTCCCATAAATGAACATGCATCTTTCAGTGTAATATCTGACCTCCTTCCCGTGTGAAGGCAATGACAGACTTTTCACTTCCTGCTCGTCGCCCATACAGTTTTACGACCGACAGATTATATGGAACTTCTGGCAGAAGACCTGAAACACACATACATAGACATGGACTAAAACTATAGTTCAAGTTATTTGATTAAACTATGATTATAGTAGTAAAAGAAGGCAGTATGGTTTTTTTTCATCTAAGCACGAAAAAGAAGGAAAACTTAACACTTCTTATGAAAGGTGAAGATAAAATGAAGTCATTAAAGAAATATATTAATGCCACCAGTAACTATGAACTTGTGATTTGATCCACACCAACAGGCCACTGTCATATCGACCAGCAAAAACAAACAAAAAATGACTTAATGTGCATTCTATTGGAGTGTAAGTGATTGATCAGACCTGTGAGATTAAAACTTCTTGCAGTTTTATTCATTTGTTCCCAGTGCAGACTAGCTGGTCCACTGCGAGGCACAGAACTCCACTGCAGCACAAAGCCGCTCTCTGATTGGTTCAGTGCAGCTGTCCATTCCACCTTCAGACGAGTGTCGTCCAATGGGGTGATGCTGATACTCTGAGGGGGAGGGAGTTCTTCCAGGGCAGGAAATGGGAGATAAGTTTGGGATAAATGAACGTAAGGTTTCTGATAATGATGTTGTTTAATGAATGCTTGTGCAGAATTTCCCATATAATCATCACTATTTCATTAGACGTCCACAAGGAAGTTGCTTTGAGATTTTTGCAGGATGTCATGAATAAAGTAGAAGAAAGCAAGCGTTTTTTTTTTTTTTTTTTTTTGGCAAAAAATTAAATAAATAATTTGTTTGTATATTAAATAAACATGTTGCGGTGCCTATTTTTTAAACAAATTAGCTACTTATTCTCATTTGATTATTTCTTCAAATTATATCATCTTTTAATTTTTTAATTTGAGTTAAATGCAAAAAACAGTAAAACTAATAAATATTACATTATATAAAAAGATAACAAATTCAAATTCATTGAATTCATCAAATTCATCAAATATGATATACCTGTGATGCACATTAAATTCTACATTAATGAAGCAAGTTGCATAAAGACCAGCATGGGCCAACTAGCGACCATAAATGACCACCGGTTTGGACCAGCTAGAAACCATGTAAACCAGTCCAGTGGTTATTAGTTATTAGCATTTTCCAACACATCAATTCCACTGAAACTCCCAAACACGCTGAAGCATCACATCAGTGATTTACCTGCATCTGTGTGCGCGGGTATGTAGAGGTGAGCTGGAGGTGACGTCCCGGCAGAGTTGGTGGCCGTCAGGTTACACTGACAGGGATCGGTTGAGACGGCGAGGACGCAGGAGCTTCTGGATGCGTTTAATGCGCCGCAGGTCCACTGAGATGAATCCAGCTCACTGCGACAGGACGCTGAGTAACTCAGCACAACACCATTGACCTCAGGCCAGGAGACAGGCTGAAACACACAGACAAAACCCAAAGATATGAATTATTATAAATAATTAGTCATGCTTTAAAGCAGGTCATTGAAGTAAAATGCATTTGCAGGCAGATAGTGTAGTTACAAGATCTACCAGCAGGGGCTAAAAGGGCCACGAAAAGCAGACAAACATTGACCCCTTCATCACAGTCGCAGCTACAGAGCAAGTATGGACTTGCTAATGCTAAGACACACTGCTGTAAGCATGGAAGTTATGCTGCCGCTACTGTAGCATATCTAGGCAGGTGGAGCTGGGGGAGGTGGAGGGTTTCAGAGAAACTGCATGTAGGACTAGCTTACAGCAAACAATAAAGCAGACTATTTAAATGCTGAGCAAGCAATCTCATTGGCTGCAGGATCAGCAGAGGCCAATCAGCTTGTGCCATGCAGTAATGATGTGATTGCTTGCAGATTGCATGTAAAGGATGTAAAAGATTGCATGTATCAGCCTGTGCCCTCTAGAGTTTCATGACTGAACTAGATATTTATAATGCTTATCAGTTCATTGTTACACCTTTAGAAAGTATAACGTATTTAAAACACATAACAAGCAACCAATTTCTGCAAAGAGACTGCAAATGTTATAATGCATTTTAAATTAAATTTATTATGAAAAGATATTATAACATATTAAATACCTTTATAATGCATTACGCATAAAGGCTTTATGTTAAGTGTTACCAACATATGAAATGAAAATTAAATGAAATGAAAGTTTGAAATGAAACTGACAGCCCTAAATATATATATAACATGTAAAGGAGTAAACATGCATGACACACTTCTGTTTTAATTAGCACTGGTTCTGTGTTAATTTCCTGTTCCAAATGTTTCTCTCCAACAAAATGAGCCATATCGCCTCACACCAGATTATATTAATCACAGCAGATGTGAGACTGGAATCATTCTGAGGTTATTATCCTTCTAAATGTTATTGCAAGCAGTGAAAGACGAGAGACAAAACCGCTTATTAAAACCTATTAAGTTGAACTGAGGCCTCATTAATTATTATTCCATAAAACTCAACGAGTGGATGAGGGTACGGACAAGTCAGGGACTAGATCTTCTTGTAGAAGGATGATACTTTACATTGGACCCCATTGACTTGTATTTTCAGATTATCTTTTTTTGTGTCAAACAGTCATACAAGTGAGGTGCGACCAACATGAGGTAAATGTGAGTAAATGGTGAGTAAATGTGAGTAAAAGGTGAGTAAATGATGACAGTTGTCAGAGTTGTCATTTTTAACAGGATTATCAATTTTGGGTGAACTATCTCTTAAAAAAAAAGTTAGCGTGACAAGCAATCTGGTATAGAATACTCTACAGATTGTCTAATCACTAAATAAGCCGCTAAATGTGCTAAATTCAGCCATATCAGTTGATATGTGGAGGCCAGGAGGCAGGATGTGGTTGTGCTGTTTGTCAGATTTAAGCTGACAGGAAAATCTGAAAGGGTGTTATTAAAACAGGAAGTGCCTTGATGCACAGGAAGTGAGTATAAATAAGTCTTTTATTTCAGTCGCTGATCTGCTTTACATCTCTATATTTATGCTTTTGATTTGTTTTTGTCTGTATGCCAGGTGGGAACATATAAACATATATTAAATATTAATGCTCATGTCATTGTTAAGTTTAAATACGTTTTCCAATAAATTCATCCAGAATGGTCCATCTCACAGGAAATAAACATCATAAACTGTGCTCAGATTGTGCCAAGATAAAGTCTGCAATCATAGTCAGAGACCTCAATAACATCACGCTGTATGTAAACAGACTCATTTGTGTCTGTTTTTAATTCTCATTTTAAGGAAAAGAATCATCTTTACAAAAAGCTAACGCAAAATAACTGAGAACTACAACAATGGTCTATAAAAGAGGTGGCGGTTTTTCTGTGAGCTCAGTGCTTTAGCTACCTTTCGCAATCATCCTTTGAATCACATGCTCATGTTTGAAAACAGATTTCTATAGAACAAAAGCAAACCTTCCAGAGCAGGGTGAGGCGTCTCTTTCCAGCTTCTTCTGCAGGTTGGATGTGTCTCCAGAGCCGAGGAGCCGCAGACGGGGCTGAGGAAAGATTAATCTTATTGCTCATATTCATCCATATGACCACATTTAACCACACTACTAAACACAAATGACTCAAACTGATGTCTCTCTTTGTCAGCAAACACTGAAACTGATCGTAACGAGTGGTCTAGATAGAATTGCTTTGAACAAGTTTGGTGGGATGTGAAAATGCACGCTCATTTGAGAGATTCAAGCCAAAAAGTGCCCCTGTTATGCTATTTTAATGGTTCCTAATTAGTTTTGGAGTCTCCTACAATAGGCGTACATGCATCCAAGGTCAAAAAACATTTTCATTTTCTAATAATATTGTAAGGCTGGAGAAACTGGAAGAACTGGAAGAGAGAGCTACTCTCTGAGAAGGACAAAGGAAATTAACATTTGAACTTTCTTGCTATATTACCATCCCCATTCAAGACACGATCACACTTGAGTTGACCACCTCCCAATTTACACATCATTCCTTTCACCCATCCCTACCTGAATTCACCCAAAAATCTATATGGTTTAATATGAACAATTATCATACAGTATTACATGTTTGGTATCATTTGAAATGTCTCAGTGCGACTGGTACAAAGGTCTCATTCCCAAATAAGTAAACCAAAAGGTAATAACGTATTTAAGAGTTTAGAGATAATTCACACACATAGGAGGGTGTGTCTTCCAGGCAAATTGCATCCTGTTCTCAAAGGTGTAAACTCAATGCAAATTCTGCCCTCAGTCTTGGACAGTTTCCATGTGAAAGAAGTTTCTGTCTATATAATGAAATGCAACCAGAGGATCAGGGCGATTCTGTACATCAGATCAGCCCGTGATGCAGAGAGTCGCCAAGACTCTCAGCATCATGTATTTCCTAATGTCGGGTTCGCATCTCTTCTCTTTATTCCAGAGCATTTGATGTTTTGTATTGATTATCTTTGAACTGATTATGTAATTGGCATGATACATTTACCTGACATAATAAAAATTGTAAACATTTGATTTTATTCTAATCGGCTCTGACATTATTTTCAGTAATGCAATGTAATACTGAAAAAGCATAACAGGGGCACTTTAACAAGGGAAATAGTGCTGTAGGAATGACGTATTTTTGTAGGTCAAAACCCGGAAATGAGTTAGCACTTCTGGCTCAAGTCAAGTCAGTTGTTTTTTTTATTTTTTTTATGGGTTTTGAGTTAAATGCCTGAGGTCACTGTGATCTTGCCAAGTAAGACATGTTTTTGGATCAGCAAATTTTGTTGATCCTGGAACAACATTCCTGTCTGAAAATGTAGTCCTAGCCCCATAATTTCCCTAAATCAGAGGCAAACAATAGATGAATAACACTGATGTAGAAGAACCTAACACCCTGGTTGTAAGCCTAAACTTGACATAAACTGTAAACTTGTCCCTCAACATCATGTTGTACTTGGTGAAATCACGTTCACCAGCAGACAAAAGGTTTGTGGTTACCCCAAACTCAAATTATTTTCACGTTTTATTCTACAACATAAAATAAAAAAATTTCCAAAGCTTTTACTTGTTTTGAAAAAGGCAGTTGCTACCAAGTGTCTAAATGAGACTGCAGAGTTTGTTGGTGATTAATTAAACATCATCATACTGAAGTAAACTTTCACAGCCTCGTTGTGTTTATAATCGCGCTCTTGCAAACTCTCCTTACTCAAACTTTCAGGTGGCATTTAAGTCTGTGGTGTAGTGTAGTTTGTTTATAACCTAAGTTTAGCTTTTTACTTCTGCAGATTGTATTTAGGCTTCAAAAGTTCATTTGTCAAGATTATCATGATGAACAAAACATGTAAGAATCATAACCTTTCGCTTATTTTATACAATCATCCAAAAGCCAATGGAAATCCTATGGGGTGTCTGTTGTGGGAACCAGGTGATGCTAACTTCTGTGTTGGCCTACAGAAATACGTCATCCCTGCAGCGAGTTTTACCTTTCTCCACAGAAATACGTCTGAGTTTTACCTTTCTCCGCTGTGGTGGTGTCTATAGAGGTCCATGAGCTCCAGTGAGCGTGTGCTCGATTGTCCTGAGCTCTCAGTCTCACTGTGTACTTGGATCCAGGGTGTAAGTCACAGAGCTCCAGTGTCTCATTGGAATACGCTTGTATAGTCTGTGATCGAGTCTACAGGATCATAGGAGAGAGTTTCATTATAACAACCACCAAATATAAGTCTAATCTTATATTTGGAGTAATCAAATAACAGTTTTGTTAACCTTTGTGAAAAAGAAGTAAACTTTAACAACTTATAAAGGCCAATCCACACACACAGCAAAATCCCCAGTGTTTATATAATCCACAGACTCAGAGTGTTATAAGTAACACTGAAGCAATGTTGAAGTTAATGAGATAATTAAGTGATTAATTGAGTGATGATTGAGCATTATTTAAGACACCTGATGTTAACAAGCAGAATCACTGAAGGAGAAAATCACAAATGTTTTATCACCATTATGGTTATCAGTGTGTGCTTTAGTTGGGCTCTTGACCCTTACATTTTTAACTTTAGATTCAGTTATAATCAATAAAGTAAACCTAATTTAGAAATTAGGCTCTAAATGAGTTCAGTGATTCAGGTCAAAAATGATTGTTAAAACACAACCAACACCATCAGATCACATTTTCTCTTTGTTCATCTGGCTGTTATAACTGAATTACAGCAGCCAAACTAAATCTGAAATAAAAAAATTAAGGGTCAAGAGCCCAACTAAAGCAGACACTGATATCCATAATGGTGACTTAAAATGTGTGATTTTCTCCTTCAGTGATTCTGCTTGTTAACATCAGGTGTCTTCAATAATGCTCAATCATCACTCAATTAATCACTTAATTATCTCATTAACTTCAACACTGCTTCAGTGTTACTTATAACACTGAGAGTGTGGATTATATAAACACTGAGCAGTGTTCATTTAACACTGGGGATTTTGCTGTGCAGACAATCACCAGATTAAAGTATGTCACTTCTCAGACAATCCACAACCTGTCAAACACCAATTCAACATGTTCAGTCATGGAAAAAAAGCACAGACCAGTGGCAACAGATGCCGACAGGGGTAACAACACACTGATCCTGTCACGACTAGGCACATGAAGCAGACAGACGAATGTGAATGAATTTAACAAGCAGATGAACAGAATCTAACAGCATGTAAACATAGACATGAAGACACGAACAATAACCGACAAGGGACTGAACTGAACTGGGGAGAATATATACACAGGGTAAACGAGGGAACTAACTAGACACAGGTAGATGAAGGTTAACTAATCAGGGACTAACAAGAACAGGTGTAGGCAAGACAGAACATAATTGTGACAGATCCGACAAAACCCTGACTGTTGGCGGGAGTCTGTTGTTGCAGTGTGAATTGGGCTTAAAATAGTACTTATTATGGACATAATACTTTAAAAGAATATACATTAGATTGTATGAATTTTGAATTACATTGTGAGAATACAAACTTGTATGTCATGCATTTAAATATATTTTTAATTGCATTTATTTGTAGTGATGAAGTTGCAGTCTAGTACATACAATTTTTTAATTTAAAAGTAATTTTAAGTAACACTACAACTAAAATAATAATCTTTACATGTGATTTAGTATGTTAGTCAACACATCAAAATAAGTGTGCTCCTTTAAAGCATGACAATATGTTTGAATATAATGATTTTAAATGTACTGTAAATCTTTTACTTTGACATTATTGCAAAGTGTACTTTTTAAAAGTGTACTTAAAGGGTAGCTCTCGCCAAAATGCAACCTAGAGTCTTTTTGTTAATCTACCCGAGGCAAACTTTCATTTAAAGAGCAGTAAAATCACGCACATCCCAGTCAGGTACGGGTGCTGGATCTCATATAGAATGCAAAGTTACAAAGTAAAGATCCGCACACCGGAGAGCTCCCATTCACTTGTGAATGGGAGCTCTCCGGTGTGTGGATCTTTACTTTTAAACTTTCATTTAAAAGCATATTAGAATGGAAACACCACTTTTAAGATTGACCGTATTTTCGTTTTCGGTCAAATTGTCTTTTGAATGGGAGTGCTTGGGGTACTTCTATGATAGCATCAAAAATCGCTATTTTTAAAACACTAAGAAGGCTCGACACAACATGAAACTTTGCTCGAAGTATCACCAGAGGCTCTACACATGAACTCCAGCATTAACAACATTGTTTGTGTACACAGAGTTTACTAAAAAGAAAGATTTTGAACAACTCACTGTAGCTGTGTCCGCCGGCATTTTGACAGTCAAAAATAGTCGATCTCCGAATGTGAATGAACTGATCCTGAATTTTAGTATTGCTTCTTATATGAGCATAATTTTTCAAATACAAGGTCAAAATTGATTTTCACTAACGACAAAACAACAAATTATCCATCAATTTATATGGAACTAAGCTTTAGGAGCTTTCCATCTTTCCATCTCTCCTCCCTGTTACGTTGCATTCAGAGATCGACTATTTTTGACTGTCAAAATGCCAGCAGACTGTCAAAACGACATCTTCTGAAGTCTTTGAGCGTGAAATAGACCAAAATATGATTCATTATTATAATCAAATAAGTGTGAGTTTGGGATGACATGAGGATGAGTAAATGATGACAGAATTTTCATTTTTTGGTGAACTATCACTCTTTTTTTTTTGCTAATTTTTGCTAATTATAGACATATGTATAGACCTGGTCATGTGTCGTGAACTCCACTTGGAGCAGTATGTGGTTTTTCTCATCCTTGGAAAAGCTCTCAGTCATTCCCCAGACCACATGCAAACATCTAGCTGATGACTTGAGATGTTTTATCTGTGGGGGAGGAAGTTTCACTGCAGTAGAGAGAGAAAACATAAGGATAACAGGAAAGACAAAACTCTTTATTGACAGGTTTCCTGTGGTCAGAAATGCCCTTGGCACTAAATACAGGTGCAAAGAATGATGAATAGTGACTGTAAACATAACAATTGATGGAAATTAGTCATTTGCATAATGCGTTCTTAATGACATTTTTTGAGACATGTGTCACCATCATATGAAAGGAATAAACAATGTGTGCATGTGCGCTTTTGTTCTCTTTATTCATTGCTTGTTTGCGTTGTCATGACCAACCTTGACCTGTCACAATGGCAGAACTGAATACTAGCATAATGTTAATTGTGCTGTATGCCTTAAAAAATTGTATATGAAATTGTGTGGATGACTGGATATGGATAAGTCATGAACATTTAATACATTAGCATGCTAGTTATCTTGAATATATGCACTACCATTGAAAAGTTTGGGGTCGGTAAAGCTGCATTTATTTGATTTAAAATACAGTAAAAACTGATATTGTGAAATATTATTACATGTAAAAATAACTGTTTTCTACATGAATATATCTTAAAATGTCATTTATTCCTGTGATGGCAAAGTTGTCCTGCTTTACAATTTTGTGGAAACCGTGATACATAGTTTTTTTGGGGGGGATTTTTGATGAACAGAAAGTTCAAAAGAACAGCATTTATTTGAAACTGATATTTTTGTAATATTATAAATGTCTTTACTGTCATTTTTGATCAATTTAATGCATCCTTGCTGAAAGGTGTTTATTTCCTACTGACCCCAAACTTTTCACCAGTATTGTAGGTTGGCTGGGCGTTATATGCATAATGGAAGTTATTAGGCACAATATACACCCTAAATATACAGTAGTAGTAAGTAGTAAGAGTTGTATAGTGGTATACTATGTCCAAAGTGTTCATACCTCCAGTTTCAAAGCTACAGTCAGTCAGCACAGAGATGCTCATTAATGTTGTTCAGTGAAGTGTTGTACCTGACTCGAGACCGTTGAAGAAGTATGGCGGTGAGCGTATGGATCCAGTGTGTGTGTCCGCCAGCACGTCTGCGCAGAAACAGTGTAACGCTGAATTCATGTGCTGAACGGCGCAATTAGACCCTCTGGTATCACAGACACCCACATCATTGAAGCTTTCTTTGCTATCACAATGGGTTCTGTTCAGAATAACACAAGAATATTCACAATCACTTACATGCTTGCATATTAAGAGCCAACTGTGTACAGTACTGGTGATTTAAAGGGGTCTTATTGTGCTTTTTAACATGTTCAGCATTTTTTAGTGTGTAACGTTGCTGTTTGAGCATGAAAAAGGTCTGCAAAGTTACTGTAGGAGCATTAATTATTTGATATTTATTATTGGTTATTCACTGTCACGTGGGCACAGGTAATAACTTCCGTTTTCTTTATTATTTCCTTTTGGCGGATTGTTTGCTGTGTTTGGAAGGGGTGAGTTGCGGGAGCCAACTTTCTGTTGACCATATCATGTCTGCATATATCAAGCTGAAAATAAAAGTAAAATCAAGATAAGATCGCCAGTCTATTGTTTTGTTAATGATATGACGACCGAGTGCGAGCGAGTCACGAGCCATCCCACTACATAGCCTCTATGTGGCTATTGCCTGAACATTAGTAAACAGAAAACGGCGCTGAATTTCATTGGAACGCAGTTGTGGATTGCAAGAAGAAACAGACAAGAGATGCAGAGCACTTGGACCGGTATGTGATTCAGATTATTATCTATCTGCTTGCTGGTTGTCTATTGGAGACGCTATTTTGGTTGTGCTTGATGTGGAGCGCGGATCCGTTTGTTTGGATAAACTACGGTGGGCTGGAAAGTGCGTAGCTTAGGGGAGAGTGGGGTGATTTGTGCCAGGGGGGGGAAGTAGTTCCACCCTTGTTTCTGGAAAACCATAGAAGAAATTGGTCATGTGACCACATAATTTTGAAAAGCAATCATATTTACTCGTCCTCCAAAGAAGAGAGACACATGGCATGAGAGTTAAGCATATTTTAGTGCAAAAAACTGTTTTTTCCCTTTCAAAGTAAAATTTCTATGATTAAGGTTTTTTGATTGTAGTGTCTGAACAATTATAGACAAGTTTGAAAACATTTCACACATGTTTTAGTGCTTTAGTAGGCTACACAATGAGTCTATACAGTTAGCATGATGTTAGCTCTTAACTGCTGGATCATGCTAGTTTTTCAAACTTGTGGGTCTGGGGTGATTTGTGCCAAAGGGCCTGGGTTAAGTTGTGCCAGATCCAGACCACCTAGACCTACATACTCACAGGGGATAATCTTGAGAAGTGAGGAGATGGGCATGCCTCATCATTGTTTGACTTAGGCCTGCCTGTTATTTGTTTAATTTAGCTAACACTGATTTCAGTTTTGAGTTTGCACTATGTTATTAAAGAGAAGTTTTATTCCGTTTTTAAGTGGCCTATGTCACAATAGGATGTTTAGAAATTAGCCTAGTCACTTTATTCTTATATGTTACATAACTGACAGACAGCGCTGTCAACAGGCATCTATTGCCAAAGACTTTTTGCCTGAAATGATTCACAAATATCATATATTGTGTTGCTATGGTGCTCTAAATGGTTGCTAGGGCGTAGCTTGATAGCTTCACAATGATCCTGAGAGACTGATTGGTCGTCTGAGTAAAATGAGCCCGCCCCCTTGTCTCTATGACACTGTGATCCAGAGTTATGTTCAATACAAAATCCCTATGCAATTGACCATAGTAGGAAAAACGCATGCTATGGTATTCCAGGGTGACAATATCTAAATAAACCTTAAATTAGTCATTTTGTATTGAATTTATCTTGCTTTCATATAGCATTACGGTTCATAACATTAAAATGTTCTGTTTTACTTCAGAAATCACTGGCACAATTTACCCCCAATGTATTCCCCCAAAGGCACAACTTCCCCCGCACCAGGGGCAAGTTGTGCCATGAGACCACTTTTTTCCCAAGAGCTATATTTCTGAAACAGTTTATTTCAGATCCAAAGTTATTGTTCTCAGGGATGCACCACATCCTGAAATATATGTACATCCTTAAGTTGAAGGCATTACTGCCATGGCCTCACTTTAAAGTCACTTTGAGTAAAAACTGGCACAACTCACCCCTATGTCATGTGTGTTTCACGTAGCTCTGGGATTTGCACAATTGTTGTGTGCGACTAAACGGATTGCCTTGAAAGTTGTATGTGACGCTAAAGTTGTTTGATGAGTGAAAATGGATGAAGATGAGGCTGATGCGCTTATGGACAGTAAAAGGGAGCGTAAGCTCACCGCAAAGGCTTGGGAGTTAAAGATTGAATCACTACAAAAGGACCGTAAATCCAAAGTGAATAAAATAAAAAATGTGATTGCTTCAATGCAGAGCTTATGCAAAATGATGAAAATTCATCCAAATTTTGCTCGTTGCTGGAAACATTGAAGCTTTTGAGAGATGATGCCACTTTGTTAGCCTAGAAATCTAGACGCACCCTAGCGGCAGCAAAATGTATTTCGCAGCCAGAGGGGTCTAGCAACTCTCAATAGACCTTCTAGCTGCAAAAACCTAAATTGGGTCATGCCAATCACGTCGTGTATAGAGTAGGCGGGAGCGGGCTTAACATATGACGACAGAGTTGTGACAGCTGCCACTTGAAAACAAAGAATGACGGCTGCTGATGGAGAACAACGGTCTTTCGAATCGGCTTTGGCCGCGACTCGGGAGGACTTGGAGTTAAGTTTTTCTTTGAGAAAAGAGCAAAGAATGGCACTTAAGTCATTCTTTAAAAAAGGAAGATGTGTTCGTCGTTTTGCCGGCCAGATATGGCAAAAGTTGAATCTATCAACTAAGCTCCACTGTTGGGAAAACGCTCTGGTTGGTTTAAGCGCTGTCCTATTGCGTGCAGAGGGAATTTGAAAGACAGCCGTTTATCCCGCCCCTCGGATTAAACCGCGTCTATGGTGAGTTTCCAGACCTAACATCTTGATGTAGGTCTGGCTTGCCAGGCTATCACTTTGTTGCATGAGAGTGTGATTCCTTTACTTCCCGCTGAGGAACAAATAAAGCAAAATGAATGGTATGGCTCAGTTTTTCGGTTCAACAAGGGGTTTATAGAAGATGTGGAGCAATGGCTGTCTGATCTTAAACCTATGAAAACTTTACTGACTCCTACCATAGCAGCAGCATCTGAACAGAGAAATGAATGTCCTCTGTCATCTCATTCTGCAATAGATGGAATACCAACAATGACTATGGCTCCTTCAAAGGATTTGTTGCCTGCTGCTGAAACCTCTAATGCAAATGCAAATTCACTAAGGATTCTGAACCAAAGTGAGGCATGTAATGCATTGACTTGTGAGCATTTCACAGATGAGATCAAACCCAACTGATAGTATTTCAAATGTATTCAGCAAAAAATCAAGTAAAAGGAGTTCTTCTGGTTCACGATCTAGTAAATCATCGACATCATCCGCTTGCCTTCAAGCTGAAGCTGAAGTGGTGGCTTTATTAGCCAGTCAGCAAATGCTGCAACAGAAGCATGCTGTGGAAGAAGGAGCATTTAAGTAAGAAAAAGGAACAAATTGATCTTCAAACTAAAATAGCGGTCTCTATGGCTATGTGTATAGGTCTGCTGCATCAGAACAAAGCATGCATTTGGAAGTAAGAAAACCAAGAAAGGAAAAGGATGAAGCGATCTGCTCTAATTCAATGGCAGTGCATCAGTTCAAGTTGACACACGTCGAGTCACAGTCTTTGTTTGTTAATTCAACAGGAGGTGCAAGAAATAAGGAAAGCAATTCTCAGCTTCAGCCTTGCAACAACCGAGGTCCATAACACCATTTCAGCCAACTGCATCTGTGAATGGGCAGCTACTCAGTCATCATGGTAGCAATGTACCTGTTTCAGGACAATCACTAACTGATGGAGAACAAGGAAATATATTGCGTCTTATGGAAAAACAAAATGAAATTACTGCCATGTTGGTAAAACAACGCTATATTTCATTACTTCCTCACAGAGATATTCTATCTTTTGATGGAGATCCTTTACAATATCAATGCTTTATACGTTCATTCGAGGAGGTTGTGGAAAAAAGAGCAAACAGCTATGGTGATTGTTTCTGTGATTTGAGCAGTATACCTGAGGTCAACCTAGAGAACTTGTCAGAAGTTGTCAACACATGACTTCCACTCAGGGTTACATGAAAGCCAAGACCCTACTTAAGGAACAATTCGGAAACAAACTCAAAATCTCTTCAGCATATATGGACAAAGTGCTCTCTTGGAAGTTCATTAAACCTGAGGATACAAGGGCTTTACAAGATTATCATCTTTTTCTTAGAGCTTGCTGTAATGCTATGGAGGATGTTCGTTATATGAAAGAGTTAAACTTGGCTACCAACATGCAAATAA
The DNA here is from genome assembly GCF_963993115.1 of Abramis brama. Lineage (NCBI taxonomy): Eukaryota > Metazoa > Chordata > Actinopteri > Cypriniformes > Leuciscidae > Abramis > Abramis brama. The sequence continues at coordinate 4,707,637 of NC_139969.1, forward strand.
TTCTTTCAAAGTTGCCTTTTAAGATCAGAGACAAATGGAGAGCAGTGGCGTGTGATCTGCAGAAAAAAACGTAAGGAACCAGCAGCATTTAAAGACATTGTGGATTTTGTAGAGAATTGCAACATATCCTGTGTTTGGAAACATCATCTTAGAGGCTCCTTTTGGTGGAGGTCGAAGCATGATTCGTTCTAAAATTAAGGGAAGTAGTTTTGCTACCACTGTTACTGTACCAGGTATGGAAGATGTTGAGAAAACTAATAAAGGAAGTGCATCCTGTCTTTGTTGTGTACTGTGCTTGCTAAAAAAATCCATAAAGAAAAGCTGGACTTTCTGAAGAAGAAAGGAATCTGTTTTGGCTGTCTATGTACAGGCCATATTAGCAGAGATTGTAAGAAGCGCGTAACATGCAGTGTGTGTGGCTCTAAACATCCCAGCATCCGTCATGTCTTTCAGCGAGATAAAACAGAGGAACCAAAGCAAGCAGTGGGCAGTGCTCTGATCGCTGTTCAGTCCAGTAGTCTTACTGGGGCCGGTGAAGATGCTTGTGCCTTGTCCATTCTTCCAGTATGTGTTAAATCTAAGAATGGAAACAAAATTGTGGAAACTTATGCCTTTTTAGATCCAGGCAGTTCAGCGACCTTTTGTACAGAAAGTCTTATGAATAATCTTAATCTTTCTGGCAAAAAACTGAATATTCTGCTTAAAACCATGAATCAAGACAAATCGGTTTCCAGTTATGTTCTCAAGGATCTAGAAGTTGCTGGATTGGATCAGACACATTATTGTTCACTTCCTGAAGTGTATTCCTAGAAAAGTATGCCAGTTTCTAAATCCAATATTCCCATGCACAGCGATCTTGTTCGATGGTATTATTTAAATGGCATACACTTGCCCTCAATAGAAGCAGGAGTTAAGCTCTTAATTGGAGCAAATGTACCAGAGGCACTGGAGCCATGGCAGGTTGTTCGCAGTCAAATGAATGGGCCGTATGCGGCAAGAACCATACTTGGATGGACAGTGAATGGACCGCTTAAAGGAATGTAACTTTCTGTTAACAGGATTTCTGTCTTAAATTTGGATGAGCTTTGGGAACAACAGTTTAAGACCGATTTCCCCGAAAATGCTCTGGATGACCTGGTAGGGATGTTTAAAGAAGAGACTCAGTTCATGGATCTTGTATCTCAGTCTGTAAAACTTATAGATGGTCATTACTGCATTGGTTTGCCCCTCAAGAATAAAGATGTGGTCCTACCAAACAATAAAATAGTTGCAGAACAGCGGGCTTTGAGTCTGCAAAGAAGATTCAGAAAAGACTCCGCATTTCAAGAAGATTATACTGCTTTCATGGAAGATGTGATTTCCAAAGGATATGCGGAAAGGGTACCTGTGGAGGAACTTGAGAGGCATGACGGTCGTGTGTGGTACATACCTCATCATGGGGTTTACCAATCGAAAAATAAAAAGATCAGGGTTGTTTTCGACTGTAGTGCCTCATTTCAGGGAGTGTCATTGAATGGACAACTACTTCAGGGACCAGACCTAACAAGCACTTTAATAAGTGTTCTTACAGGATTCAGAATGGAGTGGCTCTATGTGGCTATTGGATGCCTGAACAGTTACAAAGCACAAAGTCACAGTTATTCTCTATATCAGTGTCACTGTTTCTGAACTCCCTGAAACACTTCCTTTGTAGTATTGAGTTTTCTTCCAGGAACGAACACGTCACAATATTCCTCATGTAAATAATTCCCGCCCAAGGCAAATGCAAAATTAAGGGGCGGGGCCTGGTTGCGGTAAGGTACGGGTAAGTTATGGTAAGGGGCGGGACATTTCTGAAACAGGCTCAAAGTGGTTGACCAATCACAACTCACTCATCCAGCTGACCAATCAGGGCACAGTGTGCTTTTCAGACGGAGGAGCTTCATAGAGACTGGAACTAAACTGAAAGTTACTGACAGACTGGGAAAGAGGTCCTGCAATAGTTTAAAATATGTGAAAAACAATGTGTTTTTGAAAATTCAGTCATTAAAACCTATTCTAGTAGAGTGCAAAACAAAATCAACACTTTGTAAAAGGGCATAATGGATCCTCTTTAAAAAAACAACAACCCAGAAACCAAAACAATGATCTGAAAAACCTGTAATGAAACACAAAGAACTTGTTTCATCTATATAGCAAATGAAGAAAACTGTACAGCAAATAAAAGTGCTTTTAAAACCATTGCAATGAGTGAATATAAAAACAGAACTTGAGTTTGGCAAACTTAAACCGATTGTTTCTTATCGTTTTTCTATCCACTCAAAACAACACTGACATATCCTTAACCACGATCATTAACCACTTTCAGATCAAGATAACAAGTTTGTAAAGCCCCTAAAAATGCTAAAAAGATGTGTATTCATGTATACGTAAATTAATTTCAAAAGAAAAAACAAATTAAATGTGAAGGGACTTTTCAATGCATGAGACTTGAATAAAGGATCTTTAACACGATCATGAAACATTAATGATCTTAATGATTAGTTTCAATGATCGGCACAAATTTGCATATTGGTTGACAGTAGTGACGCCAATCAAAACCAGGAAGAGCATGTGATAAGAAATCTAAGTACTGTGGTGGTACTATGGTATCAGATGTTAAATGGATAGTTCACCCAAAAATGAAAGTTCTGTCATCGCCCTCAAGTTGTTCCAAACCTGTGTGAATTTATTTCTTCTGCTGAACACAAAGGAAGATATTTTGATGAATTTTGGTAACCGAACAGAAAACCCATTGACTTCTATAATAGTTTATTCCATACTACGGAAGTCAATAGTGCCCGTCAACTGTCTGCATCAAAAATATCTTATTTTGTGTTCAGCAGAAGAAAGAAATTCATACAGATTTGGAACAACCTGGAGGTGAGTAAATGATGACAGAATTTCATTTTTGGGTGAACTGTCACTTTAATACCAAAATACTTGCAATGTCATGCTGCTGAATGATATCATATTCACACAGTCATGTGACAAAGAAAGGACACCCTTTTGAATTCTATGGTTTTATGTATCAGGACATAATAAAAAATCCTGGTCCTTGGTAGTCAGGCGCTGCTAATCAAATGTCTTTAAAAATAATAATAATTTGTTACATTTATATAGTGCTTTTCTGGGTACTCAAAGCGCTTTACATGGAAGGAGGAATCTCCTCAACCACCACACATGTGCAGCATCGCCCTGGATGATGCGACGGCAGCCATATTGCACCAGAAGTTTTGGCATTTCGTTGGTCTGAAGCATTCAGGTGTGTGTTAACATGATGATCTTAGAGAAGCAAAATGTCGTTGTCATCAATCTAAGAAGGGTTACACGGCCATTTCCAAACAATTTGAAGTCCATTATTTTACAGTAAGGAAGATTATTCACAAGTGGAAAACATTCAAGACAGTTCCCAGCAAATTCATCCCAAGATCAGACCGTGCAATGCTCAGAGAAACTGCAGAAAACCCAAGAACTAACACCTCAGACTCTACAGGCCTCAGTCCAGACCTCAACCTGATTAAAATGCTGTGGCGGGACTTTTAGAGAGATGTGCAATAAACAGATGCCCACAAACCTCAATGAACTGAAGCAACATTGTAAAGAAGAGCGGGCCAAAATTCCTCCAGAACAATGTGAGAGACTAATGCAGTCATATAGAAAATAATAACTTCAAGTTATTGCTGCTAAAAGTGGCTCTACAAGCTACTGACTCATAGGCTGTACTTAGTTTGTCACACATTGCTTCTCCATTTTGGCTCTTATTTTTGTTAAATAAATAATGACACAGTGTAGTATGTTATGTGTATTTATCATTTGTCATTTTAAGACCTGCTGACGACCAGATGATATTTTATTATATCCTGATATGTAAAACCATAGAATTCAACTGAGTGTACTTTCCTTTTTACATGTATATCATGATATTAATGAGTTACCTTTAGTGTACTTTAACGAATACCATGTTACTGATGGTATGATACCAGTCCATAAACATGCTAATACATTTTAGATCGTTTTGTTAGTGTAAAATGTCTTACTTGTTAATCTGCAGTCTATAGCTGCTGACGTTCAGGTGGTGGTCGCTCGTTTCCCAATAACAGGTGATGTTGATGTACTGCAGAATCACACACTGTGTGATGGACAGCGTCAAAGAAGCTGCTGCTGCTGAGAGAGTAATCACATGTTTAATGGTGTTTCTGAACACAAAGAGATTGTCTCTGGGCTTATTCAATCGCATAAAATAACAACATATAAAACATGTGACAACCTGCCCCACCCTGGCATCATGACAAGTAAATGCCCTCGGACCTGAGAATATAGTTCAAAATCTTTCCATTAAAATCTGTTTTAATATTTACTGAGCATGTGTGTAATTGGATCTTTTGGTTGAAACTTTATAGCTACTGATTGAGCCCTCAGTGTGACAACTAGCCCCGGTCTGCCCGATTAAACCCATTTTGACACAAAAATAGCAGGTGAGCATCAACCTCTGTGTGTGTGTGAACTGAACTCACACGCAGCCACAAAACAACCAGCCGTATGCATCAGATTTCAGCTAAAGGGCAAGAAATAATCCAGTGCTGGGAATCATGAAGAAACTGAGCGGAACACACACACTGAATGATGGCACAACCATAAACATGCGCTTAATTTTTACGGCCGTTTCGCAACATGGTTGTGCCGTTGTTTTGGGTAATGGGTCGCTCAATACTTGTATAGTTTCAGGTTTGAGACGTAAGAACCAGTGGTCTTCAACCAGCACCATATTTGCATATAGCTTTGAAAGATCTTCAGCAAATAAAAATTTAAAATACCAGTCTGTTCTTCAATCAAAACTTGTGTATGACTAACAAAATGACTAACATATGAACTACTGTTAGGGTGCTTTTCAGCCACTATATGAAGTCACTGTATTAAAAAAAAATCCATGTGACGATTCTACAGAAATTCTGTTGTTTTCTAGTGAAAAAAGAAAGCGTACAAAACTGAAAGAGGATGACACTGATTTTTTTGGGTGCCTATTCATTCACTTACAACTTACCGTGGGACTGTCCCACCACGGTAAACTGTGGTTAAACGTCTAACTCGAGCACATCAAAGATAGTTCATCCCCTCCAACCTGTCAATTACACAAGCCCAGATCTTTAACCACTACACTAAACCTTTGACACGGCCAAGACGCTCATTTTAACTTAGTAGAAAGTAAATTTACATGTATTATTATAGAAACTCTAACCTGTGTCCAAGAACTTGTTCATAACGTACATCCAGAGCAGGAGTCCAGCTTGAGAAGGCTTCCTTCGGCTCATTTCTGACGTGAAGACTGTCCACTGCTGTGAAAGAAAGATCACGACATCTCAGCTGAATGTGAAGTGATTCACAAATCAAGTAAGCAGAGGCTCAGAGGTCCGGCCGAAAGTTTGGACACTACTATTTTTAATGTTTTTGAAAGAAGCCCTTTATGCTCATCAAGCCTGCATTTATTTGGTTTTGTGCAATGTATAAACACATAAGGAATAATAAGAATAAGTCGAATTACCAGATGAATGGATTCAGAAAAGTATATTTTTAGAGGCTTAAAAAATATATATAAATAAACAAACAAATTTATAATTATAATTATTTAAAATGTGTAAATAAATAAATACACACACATAAAAGCAATAATAATAAGTCCATGTTTGAATCCAGAAAATTATATTTTTAGAGGGTAAAAAGTTAAATAAAATAATACATTAATAATACTAAAATATATGAATACATTATTTAAAATAAGCATATACATAAAAGCAATTATAATAAAAAGAATAAGTCAAATTACCAGATGAATGGATTCAGAAAAGTATATTTTTAGAGGCTAAAAAAGAGGAAAAAATAACAAATAATAAAATATTAATATGGTAATTTTATTATTCTTGTTATTAATATTGGTATTATTATTATTATTATTATTATTAATAATAATAATACATTTTTTAAATATTAAGAAAAATCCAGAAAAGTATATTTTTAGAGGGTAAAAGGTAAAGCAAAATAAAAAATAAAACATTAATACGTTATTTAAAATATGCTAATAAATAAATACATCAATATATAGCCATATTGCAATATGAAGAAGGGAAAGAAGAAGAAGAAATAAGAATGCGCATCGACAGCACTTTTTACAGGTAAAACGGACAGGCAAATCATAAAAAACAAGTAGGCTATAACACTATATTTTCTAGTCGTTCAGTCAAAACAGATTCACATTTGGCATGCATGAAAGCGCAAATGAAGCAGCTTAAATGGCTTTTATGGTGGGTTTCCCAAACAAAGCGAAAGCAAGAATAACATCGTAAAGTCGCCATGTGCGCGAGTTTACCTGTGCTGGATGAAGCTGGATGAAGCTGAAGAAGCGGAGAAGAGTTGAATGCTGAATCCAACATTTACAGTCTGCCCTATAAGTGTCCGGTGATGACGGCAGGGGGTCTGATGTGTGCTGATATTAGACGCTGATGTAACGCCAGACACGCGTGTTGAGCGCCGGGAGGAAGACAGTTCGCGAGTTGAGTGGTTGGGGTGTTGCTTCTGTGAAACAGGCTATATCATCATAACAACTAATGGAGTTGGCTATGCATCTGGATAACATCGTTCTGTAATCCTGAAATGGGCGGCGCTAGGGAGGGGCTAGCAGGTGCTTCAGCAGGACCCAGATAGCACCCCCAAAAATCATTTCTGGAAGCAATTATATTCACTGTATTCTATGGAAGCCCAGAACTGCATGGTGAATAAAATAAAATAAAATAAATCTTATATTGTTATTTCGAGATTAAGTCGTTATTTCGACATAATATCTCGTTATTTCGACATAATATCTCGTTATTTCGACATAATAAGTCGTTATTTCGACATAATATCTCGTTATTTCGACATAATAAGTCGTTATTTCGACATAATATCTCGTTATTTCGACATAATAAGTCGTTATTTCGACATAATATCTCGTTATTTCGACATAAGGGGACATTCTAATCTGCATTAAGCGTTCTTATGGTTTTCTATGGGAGGAACACGTTGCGTTCATATTCTGGGCTCATCTGATTTTTTGTACATATAGCCTATGACTTTAGTATCATAATGATTAATAAATTGATAAACTTGATAAATGTTGCAGATATGTTTTACTCTGCACAAACAAATGCCTTTCAACGTAGCCTATATGTGCAAAATTCAGAATTAAATGAATATGCAGCAATTTGTACAAATAGAGTCTGTGCCTACTATACGTGCTGTAACCATTAAAAAAGCGCATTTAGTTTCATTTGTAAAAAATATTATAATGTTATTTTTTTTATTATTTCAGCCTGAAATATAAACTGTAAAAAATGAATAATGATGACAATAATAATAAAACATTTATGTAAATATTTTATTAGCCTATAAAAAATGTAAAACATGTATTTCAATGATGCATCAAACAATAATATAAAATAAAAAGTACATTTAATTTGTTCACGCATCAAATAATACAATGATGCAAAAACGTCTGATCCTATTTCTATATTTTTTTCAGTGGTTATGCATCAAATATTAATACAGAAAAAAAGGCCTACAACAAAAACAAACCTAATATTTAAATGCAACTGTATGAGCTACCATGTGTTATGTTTATCTTTTCCTCCTTCCAATGACTCACAAAGCCATTCAAATACACAGATGCTCATTACACACTGAGAATGATTGGAACATTTAATGCAATCATGTTTTTCAGTGCATTTTGAACTTCATAACATTAGTGTGATCATAGTTTTGGGAGTCATTCTGTTAGAAAAAGCCACAACAGTTTAAGATATTTGACAATTATAATAAAGGAAAAACTGCAATACTTTATAAAGAGTCTTACTTATAAAAAGAGAATTGATTGAAAATGGTGACTGAAACCAAGTGAAATCGAATCCTCCTACGACACAGCTGATGTTTAGAGGTTATAACGCATCTTCTTAAATGATATTTGTACGAGATCAGATGTGGTTTCGAGTGGTTTATATTGCTCAGAGAGAGAGAGAGAGAGAGAGAGAGAGAGAGAGAGAGAGAGAGAGAGAGAGAGAGAGAGAGGGAGAGAGAGAGAGAGAGAGGGAGGGAGAGAGAGAGAGGGAGAGAGAGAGAGAGAGAGAGAGAGAGAGGGAGGGAGAGAGAGAGAGAGAGAGAGAGAGAGGGAGAGAGAGAGGGAGGGAGAGAGAGAGAGAGAGAGAGGGAGAGAGAGAGAGAGAGGGAGAGAGAGAGGGAGAGAGAGAGAGAGAGGGAGAGAGAGAGGGAGGGAGAGAGAGAGGGAGAGAGAGAGAGAGAGAGAGAGAGAGAGAGAGAGATGGAGAGAGAGAGAGAGAGAGAGAGAGAGAGAGGGAGGGGCATGTTTGTTTTCAATTACATCAGATGGAAAACTTTCATGTAATTGCAAATCCCACTCAATACCACAACCTCAAAGCACTCGTGTGGCGATGCAAGTGATGATGAGGGAATATTTCTCATATAGACTGAACACACAAACAGGTGCATTCGGTCATTATCAAGAGTCGCCAGTGTTACAAATGCTTGCCATCATTCATGCAGTAATGCTTATTTGAAGACTTTCATTTTGTTTTCTGCATTGTGTTATAACTGTTTTTGCAATTTGTATTTGTCAAATGGAGTGATAAAAAAACAGTAAAAGTACATGAACAACAATAAGTCAGAGAAATAAACTGTATAAATAAAGAGATCACAGATTCAAATGAGTAAAATAATTTTTGTGAAACCCTTGGTCTGTCATAATCGGATGTTAAATAATCACCCCTGCTCAGAGGAAGCTCACATTTAAGTTCTCAACTCCCCTAAAGTCCCATTAGAACAGAATATTGGAACACGTACAGTATGCTGCGGATTCTCATTCAATAACATTGCAAATGAGTGTTTCACGTCCCCTCGGAGTTCTGCAAAATACAAATATAACATTAGCATACGCAAATTGTGGTTTGTGGCACAGCCAGGAGAAATAACACAATTATTGATCTTCAAACACACACAACAGTACCTTTAACTTAGTAACAGTTTAATATTACAGTGTGAAGCTGATCCAACTAGAAATAATCTGGTTATGTTTGCAATAGAATAGCTTACGTCTCATAGGCAAGGCAAGGCAAGTTTATGTAGCACATTTCATACACTATGCCAATTCAAACTGCTTTACATAGAAAGGAATCAAAATATCACACTATGGCCTTTGCATAGAAAATAAGCACAAAATAAAAGCAAGGGAAATTAAAACAGTTATAAAAGGAATTAAAAGAGATAAATTATACCATTATAAAAAGATGATACATAGAATAAACTTCTCATCTGGCAAAACACCGGTTTATCTTATTTTGCATGTAGTTTTACTCTTACACTGTGTCTGTGGTGTTTATTCTGAGCGCCTAAGAATTTCATTGGACCTCTCCGATGGACCCGATTTTCCCCTAAAATCGGACTGGAGGAGCTCTAGGACTGACCTCGGGTTCACTGTCCCATCAGACCGCACCCCCCAAAAAACTGTATACTGAAGATTGTTTTCATGAATAAAAAAGTGAAACGATTTTTATTATGTAGGGGAGACCGGGGACAGTTGCAACACTTTTTGCATTTCTCTCAGTTACTCAGAGACTATTTGGACTAGACCAACCAAATTTGTATATATTAAACTTGCATCTGTCTGCTAATCACCCATACCATTTAAAGATGATTATATATGACATATCGTTCACAGTATTTATTTGATTGGAAGAAGTCAGATGTTGCAACTGACCCCAACCCAGGGGACGGTTGCAACACAACCCAGGGACGGTTGCAACACGTTAAAAATACCTATTTTTTTTATTTTAGCTTTTTGTCTCAATGAGCATATAATTCTGAAAATATTAACTGTTTTAGGCCTACTATAATATTATAGGCCTAGTATTATTTATTTCAATAATATTATTGTAGCCTATCATTTATTTATTTAGTCATATTTATCAAATAACAGTTATTGAGTTTTTTTTGTTTATGTGTAGAACATAGGCCTACATATATTCAGTGTGCAGGTGTTACAGATGCTATTCAATCCCTCCATATTTCAGTGTCAGACAGGAAGAACTGAACAATTTGCAATGCAACAAACCTTTATTAAACATGCAATTTATAACTTGTTGCAACTGTCCCCAACCCTATCAGCCATGACAGAACATCATACGCCTGCTAGACACACTGACTTTGACACCCATGTCACTTAGAAGTCAACAAAACAATAATTCAAACTAAGTAAGTTTTGATTAATTCATACAAAATGTCTGGACAGTATGACAAAAGTACAGTGAGGAAAATAAGTATTTGAACACCCTGCTATTTTGCAAGTTCTCCCACTTGGAAATCATGGAGGGGTCTGAAATTGTCATCGTAGGTGCATGTCCACTGTGAGAGACATAATCTAAAACAAAAAATCCAGAAATCACAATATGATTTTTTAACTATTTATTTGTATGATACAGCTGCAAATAAGTATTTGAACACCTGTCTATCAGCTAGAATTCTGACCCTCAAAGACCTGTTAGTCTGCCTTTAAAATGTCCACCTCCACTCCATTTATTATCCTAAATTAGATGCACCTGTTTGAGGTCGTTAGCTGCATAAAGACACCTGTCCACCCCATACAATCAGTAAGAATCCAACTACTAACATGGCCAAGACCAAAGAGCTGTCCAAAGACACTAGAGACAAAATTGTACACCTCCACAAGGCTGGAAAGGGCTACGGGGAAATTGCCAAGCAGCTTGGTGAAAAAAGGTCCACTGTTGGAGCAATCATTAGAAAATGGAAGAAGCTAAACATGACTGTCAATCTCCCTCGGACTGGGGCTCCATGCAAGATCTCACCTCGTGGGGTCTCAATGATCCTAAGAAAGGTGAGAAATCAGCCCAGAACTACACGGGAGGAGCTGGTCAATGACCTGAAAAGAGCTGGGACCACCGTTTCCAAGGTTACTGTTGGTAATACACTAAGATGTCATGGTTTGAAATCATGCATGGCACGGAAGGTTCCCCTGCTTAAACCAGCACATGTCAAGGCCCGTCTTAAGTTTGCCAATGACCATTTGGATGATCCAGAGGAGTCATGGGAGAAAGTCATGTGGTCAGATGAGACCAAAATAGAACTTTTTGGTCATAATTCCACTAAACGTGTTTGGAGGAAGAAGAATGATGAGTACCATCCCAAGAACACCATCCCTACTGTGAAGCATGGGGGTGGTAGCATCATGCTTTGGGGGTGTTTTTCTGACATGGGACAGGGCGACTGCACTGTATTAAGGAGAGGATGACCGGGGCCATGTATTGCGAGATTTTGGGAAAACCTTCCCTCAGTTAGAGCATTGAAGATGGGTCGAGGCTGGGTCTTCCAACATGACAATGACCCGAAGCACACAGCCAGGATAACCAAGGAGTGGCTCTGTAAGAAGCATATCAAGGTTCTGGCGTGGCCTAGCCAGTCTCCAGACCTAAACCCAATAGAGAATCTTTGGAGGGAGCTCAAACTCCGTGTTTCTCAGCGACAGCCCAGAAACCTGACTGATCTAGAGAAGATCTGTGTGGAGGAGTGGGCCAAAATCCCTCCTGCAGTGTGTGCAAACCTGGTGAAAAACTACAGGAAACGTTTGACCTCTGTAATTGCAAACAAAGGCTACTGTACCAAATATTAACATTGATTTTCTCAGGTGTTCAAATACTTATTTGCAGCTGTATCATACAAATAAATAGTTAAAAAATCATACATTGTGATTTCTGGATTATTTTTTTTTAGATTATGTCTCTCACAGTGGACATGCACCTACGATGACAATTTCAGACCCCTCCATGATTTCTAAGTGGGAGAACTTGCAAAATAGCAGGGTGTTCAAATACTTATTTTCCTCACTGTATATCTCGTGAAAAAATTTACTTTCATACCTCCAAAACAAGTTTTGTTCAATAAATGCAGCAGCAGATGTTGAATATGTCTACTGTCTTCTTGGTGGGGGGAGGGTCTAACTGTGCATGTACAGTGTGAGTGTCATCACTCTAGCTTGTTTCTGATTGGAGAAAAAGTACATGTTGCAACCATCCCGATGTTGCAACCATCCCCATGTTGCAACTGTCCCCGGTCTCCCCTAACAATAAACATTCCAAACAGTAGTACACTGTAATAAAGATTAAAGTGCGTTTTACAAGAAAATACAATTTAAGTTTTTCTACTCCAAAATCATGTTTAATACAATGTGTTACTTGCCTTTTCTAGTAATTATTTGTGAAAATTACTAGAAATTAAATAGTAAATCACATGACCTCATAATGTGCATGCTTAATTCTGCAAGTCATGTCATCATTTTAGGATTAAATATGTATTGTGAAAAAAAAAAAAAAAAGTAGCCTATTGTGCATTGCATTGTGGGATACAGTACAGTGTGAACTGATGTACTGCACATTTTGGCAGTACAGGTCACAGGTTGCATACAGAATATTTGTATACTGTGCACACAGATACTGCAGAATGGCAGTAACATGGCAGAATATATGAATAAGGAATATGATAAAGGTAGCCTACTCTGGGTTTGGACAAAGACCACAGAAAATGTCCACTAAGGAGTCGAGGTTGGTGCGGTGGTTCAAAAATATTGAATTTGCGCAAAGATGCACTTCATGTGTTTTTCATGTGAAGAGAAAAGACTTTTTCATGAAGGCCTGGAACAGAAATTAGCCTATATCAACCACACACCTTGAGGAAACATGACGGGTCTATGATGACATAATGGACATTGACTCACTCACTCCATCACTCAAAACAATCTAATGGAAACATTAATGAGTCTCTCCTGAGTTCAGTTTTGATGAAGAATTTAATGGAGAAGAACTTAAGATGACAAACACATAGGCCTACTGTACATCAGCTCAAGTAAAAACATTCAAATGAGTCATTTGCTGTTTTCTGAATATCAAAACGAATCATTTGTTAAACTGATATTGGCCTATAAAATAACACTAGACAAGGCTTAAGCTTAAGCAAGGTTTGAGCTGTTTTAAATGAAAGCAACTGATATATCCTTAGCTATGTGGAACTCCCGATCGAACGTGCTCACCGGGTTGGGAAGAGATCACCTGGAAGCTGAGCGCGACCGGTGGTTGTCCGTTTCAACAGGTGGACGAGATTTTGGATAAGGACGAGATTTTACAGAAGCCACGACAGAAAACACGAGAATGGCGTGAACGAAGCAACAGTGAAGATGATGGATCTAACGGACGAATTCGGGTGTCAGAGGACTTCAGCAGGCTATCGAGTGCGTGAGATACGGAGAAAGCTGGTTAATTACATGCAAACTCTTCGTCTAAATCAGGGATTCTCAAACTCGGTCCTGGAGGGCCACTGTCCTGCAGAGTTTAGCTCCAACCCTGATCAAACACACCCGAGCAAGCTAATCAATGTCTTCAGGATCACTAGAAACTCACAGCTAGGTGTGTTTGATCAGGGTTGGAGCTAAACTCTGCAGGACAGTGGCCCTCCAGGACCGAGTTTGAGAAACCCTGGTCTAAATCAACCTAACACACGGATGTCGCTTCGTTTTGATAAACTTTTTGTGGACTTTTTTCACTTATGACACCGAATCTGAGTCTGTGGTTGAAATTGGACTTGATAATGAAGAAACATTTGACACTCGTGTAAAGTAGGATGACGGCCTCGGCCCAGATGAATTTACTATGATCTCATGGTTAAAGACGAAAGTCAATAACTGTGAGTTAATGGATACCTTATGAGTCATATGCGCAAAAGTTGTTGCTGGTTCTAGTAGTAGAATTTGCTTTGACCTCATATTTGGTGTTAATGCATATGCTTTTAATGTGTTGTAGCCTGGAATATTTTCACATTTTATATTGAGATACAATACATTGTATCTCTGTGTTAATGATTTAACTTTTCAACTAATATATCTATACAAATTATTTCTGCGGTAGAAAACATTGTGGCACCAAGATAAGCCACTATGAAGGGGGCCCTTGGGTTGGCTTTAGCCCCAGGGCCCTATGTCTTCTTAATGCGGGCCTGCTTATGAGTCTGAGCTCTGTCACTTATTGGCTGGTTGCACAGGGTTTTTTCTCATGCATAAGCAGCATTTGGACTTAACATTGGAGGTATCTGTGTATATGTAGCCTACATGATTCTATATTGTGAAAGATTTTTCGGTTACACTTTTACACTTTATAATACACTTTATTTATAAATTAGAAAAGAGTCGGTTATGCAATATCAGTTTAACAAATGATTCGTTTTGATATTCAGCAAACAGCAAATGACTCAAAAACATACATTTTAGTTTGGGACTAGGCTTTAGCCTTGTCTGTGAAACCGGGGGAATATGTAGTCAGTAAATACGGTTTATTTGAAGTTTGATACAATATAATTTGATAAAGAGCTTTAAATTTGTAATATTAAAAACAGATCATTTATGGATTTTAATACTGACACGACGGATGAACCATAGCCTACTGATGATCTTCATTCATTCTGTGATCTTTATCAGCGAACGCAGAACAGATTAATACAACCTATGACGGTTACCTGAAGGCTTCAGGAGCAATTTCAGATGTGCAGTAACATGTCATTGAGCACAACGTATAATTTCCCTCAAATGAAGACATTCCATGTTAGCATGAAGTGCCTTCAAAGCACTTCTGAGCACTCTCGCTGGCTACAGCCTTCAGGACACGATCTGGAACCGGCCCAGACACCGGCATGGTGAATATGAGAGTCTGAACGTCCTTATTTTAGAAGCAACAAACCCTGACTAACATTACAAGTCTCTTCTGCTCACCAATGCTGCATTTATTTAATCAAAAACAAACACACTAAAAATAAAAATATTGTGAAATATTATTACATTTTAAAAAACAGTTAAAATTGTAACTTGATCAAAGCTGAATTTTCAGCATCATTACTCCAGTCTTCAGTGTCACATGATCCTTCAGAAATCATTGTAATATGATGATTTGCTGCTCAAGAAACATTTTCTGAGTATTATGTTAAAAACAGTTGTGCTGCTCAACATTTTTGTGGAAACCGTGATGGAAAACTTTTGTGAAAAAAAAAAAAAACTACTTTTAAGAATGCATTAAACTGATGAAATGTGACAGTAAAAACACTTAGATTGTTAAAAAAAATCACGATTATCCACAAAAATATTAAATGGCAAAAACTGGTTTTAGCATTGATAATAAGAACCATTATTAATAATTAAGCACCAATAATAACTGATAATATCTGAGCAGCAAATCATCATATTAGAGTGATTTCTGAAGGATCATGTGACACTGAAGACTGGAGTAATGATGCTGAAAATTCAGCTTTGATCACAGGAATACATTACATTTTAAAATATATTCAAATAGAACACAGTTATTTTAAACAGTAATAATATTTAACAATATTATACTTTTTTTTAATCAAATAGATGCAGCCTTGGTGAGCGTAAAAGACTTCTTTCAAAAACATAAAAAAAAATCTTAATTATTCTAAACTTTTGACCGGTAGATTAAATGATAAACAAACCAGCCTCACTAAAGATGGAGGGATGATGGTTTATTGGCTTTTACATTTGCGTGGTAAGGGTAAAGACAGCTCAATGAGTCTGGGGGAGGCGGTGGCGGCCCGGGCGGCAGGACTGACCCGGTAGGGGTCGTACCCCTCAAACAGGGCCTGCCGTGTCTTGGGTCGAGCCAGCGTCTGCAGACTCTCGCTGGCTACAGCCTTCAGGACACGATCTGGAACCGGCCCAGACACCGGCCTGGCGAGAGCGTGCTGTGCGTGAACCTGTTTAGGAGCTGAGAGTGGAAAACATGAGAGATGAACAGAAAATTACTATTCAAAGCTCTCCAAACGTGGTGATATGGACTCACAGGCCAGCTGCAGTATTCGTGAGGAGGGTGGGGTGGGGATGCCAAACGCGTGGGTGCTTGACTCCACACTGGGTGCTTCAGTTAACACCATCTTCGCTCGCTTTGGTTGAGCTAAATGGCATATCCTAGGACTTGGCTTGGCCGTTTTAACTGCAACACTCAGCTGTAAAGGCACAATAATACAGATCTGGTAAACCGTAAACACATTCTTCAGAATGTGCTTGAGGGCTTGTGATTCAACACTTTAAAACTGTAACGCAGAGCAACACACCTAGAAAGAAACAACTGAAAGAAACAAGGAGATCACTGACAAACATTAGAAGATCTGACCACTACTAGTGGTCTAATTTCTGGAGTTTAAAGGGTTAGTTAACCCAAAAATAAAAATGATCCCATAATTTACTCACCTTTAAGCCATCCTATTTTTATATGACTTTCTTCTTTCAGCCAAACACAATGTGGAGTTATATTGAAAAATATCCTGGCTAGTCCAAGCTTTATAATGGGAGTGAGTAGCCTGAGATTTTGAAGCCCAAAAAAAGTGCATCCATCCATCATAAAAGTAATCCATACGGCTTCAGAGGGTTAATAATGGTCTTCTGAAGTAAAGCGATGCGTTTTTGTAAGAAAAATAAAGGATTTTTTTTTTTAAATATAGGATTAATACATGATATTTTTTAACCTAACTCCGATTGTGTTTGGCTGAAAAAGGAAAGTCACATACACCTAGGATGGCTTGATGGTGACTAAATTATGGGAAATTTTCCTTTTTGGGTGAATTAACCCATTAAAGAGGACCTATTATGCTTTTTTTTAGTGTGTAATGTTGCTGTTTGAGCATGAAAAATGTCTGCAAAGTTAAAAAGCAGAAAGTCCCTCTTCTCTATATCAGTGTCAGTGTTTCTGAACTCCCTGCTCTCCATTGTAGTCTTGAGGTTACTTAAGGGAACGAACATGTCACAATATTCCTCATTTGAATAATTCCCACCAAATGCATACACACACACACACACAAAAAAACTATTCTAGTAGACCCCAAAAACAAAATCAAGATGTTTTAAAAGGGCATACTAGATCAACTTTAACTACACCTTAAGTTCTAACATGCCCGTGTCATTTTGAACTCGAAGACTTGGGTGCTCACTAAAAGTATGTACTTCCCGTGTTGTGCATGTTCATACTTTGAGATTTTAGTAAGACAGAACATATAGTACATTTTTGTACATACAGTACATTATAGGGACATACCAAATCATAACTTTCATAGCTCAGATATCTTTAATTTATATATTCATTGCTCAGATTGCCATCCAGCTACATTTACTAAATCACTTCAGTCCAGGAAATGGCTTGATGAATGTAGTTTTTCCTGTGTCGTCAATATATTTCATGCTGAAACAGGAAGGTGGGGTGGCAGACACTGAAGGGATTGTCCCAATTTTAAAATAGTTCATAGTTTTTAGTTAAACTCACGCATGGACCAAAATGTGCCTATAAAGCAAACACACCAGCACACTTCCAAAGTATACAAGAAACGGTATATTACAGTATGACAGTACGAGTTTGGGAAAATGCTTCTATTTTGAATTATAAATAATAATTTCCCCATTATATTTACAATTCACCATAGATCTCTAAATTATAAAAAAAATTTTTTTTTATTGTATTATTATTATTGTAACATCTTTCAAAATATCATTTATTCCTCAGTCTTCAGTGTCACATGATCCTTATCCAACATGATCTGCTGCTCAAGAAATATTTATCATCAATGTTGATAATATGCTTTTTTTATATAAATGTTTTGTAACATTATAAATGTCTTTCTTGTCATTTTAATGCATCCTTGCTGAATAAAAGCATTAATTTCTTAAAAACACTTTACTAGGTTACTTAGGTTTCATTTGTTAACATTGGTTACTTAGTTGAATTAACAATAAAAAAACACTTATTAATCTTATTTAGTTCATTTCAATATTTACATTACTAAAATCGAAAGTTGTACCTGTTAATATTTTAATGGACCTGAGCAAACATGAATGAACAATGAACAGTAATATTTTTTATTAACTAACGTTAACAAAGATTCATAAATACTGTAACAAATGTATTGCTCATTGTTGGTTAATATTAAGTAATGCATTTACTTGCATTAACTAATGGAACCATATTTAAAGTGATACCAAAAATCTTAAAGTGCATGTACTGGTTCTTTAAAGAACACAGAAACCAATATAGTCCAATATTAAATTCTCTAAAAAGTATTTTTGGATTATAGTGTGGGTTTTGGTCGTATTTAGTCATGTGGTAAAAAGGGTTCAAGGTTTTCCTTTCTCCAGAGAGGTGAGAAGCACCCATTTGTAACCACTCATATAAAGGTGTGATTCATATAAAGGTTACAAACCAGTTATTGAGGGGAAAAACACTTTTTTATACATCTTGATACTACTATGCCATTTTAAAATAACTAATATGCTCTAGTTTACATTACAGGCATGATGGAATCTAATGCATATTAGATATGAAAGTCATTCTCCTTTGAACAACTCAGAACGTCAGTGGAGAAAGGCATATAGTTAATCATAACATCGTAATATACATCATATCACCCGCTATATTGCTAAATGTATCTGATTTTTCATATCAGCAGAAAATATACTGTGAGAACCTGGCTTCTCTTGAGACCCCACTGCTTCACAGCAGATAATGATATGCTAAAGCCCGCCGGCACATTGACCTGATTGGTTACATGGTCCAGATGGCAGAAACACCAGTGATTCCAAACCGCAGTTTTTTCACTGCAGTTTTAAGGAGAAAATACTCAGCAGTGGTGCTGACTTATGAATTTGCACATGGTTTGTCTTAAAGCATATTAAAAACACCACATAAGACATATAAATACCATTAAAAACTTTGATTTTCACTTTAACTAAAGCATTATTATTATGAATCCTTGCAGAACGGCTTCAGCTCAGTGACATTTGTAGGATTTCTTAGAGTGCATGATTGAAACCTTGCAAACAAAAGAAACATGCACCAAACTTTGTGTACATTTTACCACCAGACTCTAAATACTAAACACAAACCAAAGGATAATCTGACAAAAATAAAATGTTAAAATGTGCACAAGCTCAGGCATTAAAGGTAGGGTAGGCAATTTCGGAGAGGCTAGCGATCGCAAGCTAGTTTTGAAAGCATGAGATCCCACTCTCCCTTCAGAGCGTCTCCAAAGCCACGACTCCTTCAAAACACATGAACACACACAGCAGAGAGCGAACAAAAGAGACGGCGTTAAACTACCTAATGTCTGAAAGCACATAACATTATAATAATAATGAACATAACTTAAAAGAGAGCTGACCTTTATCACCTGACTGCTGCAGATTGATTTCAGCATGGTGGTCTTGACATAGAAACACATAAATCTCCAGGTAGAACGTCACGGGTTGCCATCTCGTAATTACGGTTAAGACATGGCGTGAACGCAGCATAAGCTGGTAGTTTTGGTTCAGGAGGAACTGTAAAAGGTGCTGATGTTTGTTTGTGGCGCTCGGTGACTGTTTGTCTACAATTCTGCATGGATCACGCTGATGAACTGTGATGTCTGAGAGAGCAGGTGCACGGAGGAATGGAAATACATAAGTTATGTTGACAGGCAGGTAGGATATCGTATCATTGCGTTCAGACCAAATACAATGATTGGATGAAAATTTTTCGGTCCTGAGACTTCCACAGAAGATATACAGTACAATGTTTTTTATATTTATACCACTTCTATGAATGATTGCTATCAGGATGTGAAGAAAGTTTCAACCAGTTTAATACCAGTTTAATCTATTTAATATCTTGTCTAATAATAATATCTTGTAAGTTTAATAAACTATTTCAAAAAATATTTTTAGGAGCGCAAGCCTGATCTGAAATTGTAAGATGTAGTGTTTTTACTCACAGGAGCCAGAAGGGGGCGATCAGGCTGCCATCCATCAACAGGCACACGAGGCGAAGCCAGTGAACACACTCTTTGAGAAGGACATGCTTTTAGCGCTGCTGCACTAACCATCCACTCCGGGGACCTTCTGTGAGGACAGACGTGTGAGCTATGTTAAGTATAGCATACTACCATAATACTATTTCTGCTGTACACTGTGCAGAGTATGCAAAAATAAAAGGTCACGTAGCACTCAACTTGACCTTCCATTTCATGTGAAAATGTCTGTTGCTGCATTATGTTTTCTGTTTAACATTATATATTTCTATCACTATATCATTATATCACATTTATGTTTCGTACGGCCATGAATCGTGATCATGAACTTCTAGCTTCTTTCTTTTCTTCAAATCAACTAGATGACACCCGAGAGAGCTGGATTCATATTTGCTTATTAACTAATTACAGATGCGCTCATCAGTTGAGAACGCAGCCAGTTAAAGCCCTGTGATGAGCTTTGAGACTGAGTTTAGCGTTTGAATGAAACCAAGAGGACCGAGAGCGGGAGAGCAGTTATTGCACGAAGACGTCAGTTGTTGTACTGCCTGCGTTATTAAACTCTAAACGGAAACTGAAATTATGAGATAAGCATCCTGGGATATTTTGGAAGTGAAATTACTGTTTGTGTCCTTTAACGATGATAAAATGGAATGAATATGAGCTTAACTCTCATCGGTTGCATATGCACATGAATGAAGGGGGAGGTGTGTAGTGCATGTGAAACAGTTTAAGTGGCTATAAGAACTCCATATACACACATTCAATAATAATAAAAAAAACTTATTAATATTAATACATGCATATATTTCTATAACTTAACATTTGTTAGCATATTGTATAACATGCAGGGGAATCTTATATTGAATTGGATTTAAAATTGAATTGAATTACATTATATTGTAATGGCTTGTTATGCACATGGAGTTAAAATGCATTTATACAGCCCTGTGTGGTGACTATTTCTTTAAGAATTGTAGCTTTACATTAAACGTACAGTATGGGATTTTTTCTCCACTAGGGGTCGCTAACCTATTTACAATAACAAAGGCGTAGTTTGATGACGCAACATTTGCTAAGAATTATGGATCTTGTCGTCAACGTCAAGCCGACCGATCTAATAATGTTTATGGATGACTGAATACATCAATGCTTTTATCATGACTGTGATATGAAGCAGTTCGGGATTGCTAAGAGACAGCTATCAGCTCCACAAGCGACGCGAGTCCCGCGGATATAAAAGGAATATGGACATTTCATTCTACCGAACTACACGCGAGTGCAGAATTACTACTCACAGGTCAGTTTATTAGACAAATTAAACTTGTGAGGTAACGCAGCGCTGTTTCACTTGGTCTAACATTACACTAGCACACTAAACTGCATTTGAATGTGTTGAAATGTATGTGTTAGTTTGTCTGTATGAGACTAGCAGTAAACTAGATCAACATTAGAATAACATACAGATCATATTCTGACATTTTATCATTGTTGAACTATATAACATTGATTAGTTTTATGTAAATGTGCTCACCTGTTTAATAAAGTACATGTAGGAGCGGTCGAAGTCTCAGACGTGGAGCTCTCGTTTATATACTGTCTATAGGAGCTCTCGGCATCTCGAAAACACCGCGCTGATATTAATTCTCGTTTTAGTTCTCCTTTTTTATCCAAAGTCTGGTTGCCATGGTCCATAATGTTTGAACGAAACAACAACAGCGTGCAGATAGACATTGCGAACTACAGTGGTCCACGTCTGTCGTCTTGGTTACTATCAGAGGGCTCTGGTTCATAACTCTGGTTACCATGGCAGCACGAGCGGAAACCAGGGACAACGCGGATATGACGCCATTGACTGCGACAAAACGGAAATAAAGAAACGTCCCGTGTCTTCGAATTAAATTAAAATTTCTCCTGGTTTGAAAGTTGTTGGAAACAGTCGGGATAATGTAAGTACACAACTAAAAAAAATATATAACATAGATATAGTGATTTTTGCTATTTTTAAAGCAAAAAAGTTACATATTGTGCCTTTAAGTAGTTTTAATGGAAATAACATCAGTCACCTGCTCTCCTTAAAGAAACGGCTTGATTGTTTGCTCTGGGCGAGCTTCTCCAAGCGAGGAGTCAGTTCTGTGGAGACAATCTCAATTACCTTTTTAAATGAACATCCTTACTGAAAATATTTTCAATATACACAGTATAATTGTAAACTTTCACACTGTAAAAAAAAAAAGTCCTATACTTTAACTTTTTAAGTAAAGCAAAAGAGGTGCCAGATTTGCAACCTCGCATTCATTAAAATCATGTTAATATTTTCATAATGCTTCAAGGTGTTCGGTAAATGAAGTGATTCTCATACCAAAGGCAGTTGTGGAGATGTTCTTTGACCTGGCTGGTAGTTCGTCAAGCCAGTATACTGAGCGCCTGTTTTGATATTAAAAGAATACAAAATAATTAATTATTGCAGTGCAGAAAAACACAAAGATAAATGGGTGAATTGAACACATTTAGCTGCTGTATTTCATCATATACTCTTAAAAATGAAGGTATTTGCAGTGATGGCTCCATGAAGAAACTTTAACATCCATGGAACCTTTCCAATGCACAATAGTGGAAAAAAGGTTCTTTAGATTACTAAAATGTTCTTCACACTAAGAAAAAGTGGTTCTTTTAAGAACTGTTCACTGAAAGGTTTTTTGAGGAGCCAAAAATGGTTCTTCTATGGTTATTTTAGGAACCTTTATTTTAAAAGATGTACATTTCCAAAACTATTGTTGGGGTCAGTGTCACTGCAGTGTTATTACAGGAATGCGGCAGAGACAAGTTAATGTGAAAGCATGAATAATTCACAAAAGGAAGCCCAAGTTATGGTTATGTGCTGCAGTTTGAATGAGTCAAAGAGCCCCCTTGTGGGCAAACACGCCAGTTCATTTAAAAACTAGGTCAAGCACAGACAGAGGTTTTGACCATGTGAGAGAATGGCAGTCTTTATTTTCCTGGGACACAGCAATTCAGTTCTGTCCTCTGTAGAGGATGATGCCACATATTGAAGTCCTTGTATGTCTTGTATATCTATATTTTCGAATGACATTCAAAGTAGAGTAAGATGTTCTTTACATATTCTGAATTATTACTCATTATTTATCTATATATAAATATATGGTAATAATTAACTATGACTTTTGCCTCAGTAAAATCCTAATTACTGCTTATTAATAGTTAGTAAGGTAGTAGTTAAAGTTTAGGTATTGAGAGGATTAAGGGATGTAGAATATGGTCATGCAGAATAAGGCATTACTATGTGCTTTATAAGTACTAATAAACAACCAATATGCATGCTAATAGCAACTAGTTAATAGTGAGAATTGGACCCTAAACTAAAGTGTGAGCAAAACATTTTTTTTTTCTCTGGCTGGTGACTAGCTTTTCTTTTATTAATCCATCTTCTGTCTCTGAGTTAATCTTGAAATCCAACTCCAACTTGACCCCACATCTACTGAAATTCTGCCACTCTGTCATCTTTGCACCTGTTTCTTATTTCATTGATACATCTCTGACCTTTGCTTCATTTCCTCTGCCACTCAAAACTGCTGCAGTTTCCCCAGTTCTCAAGAACTTTCAGTTCTATCTAATTATCGTCCTACAGTACCAGTCAAAAGTTTGGAAACACTACTATTTTTTATGCTTTTGCAAGAAGTCTCTTATGCTCATCAAGCCTGCAGTTAAAAAAACTAAAAACTAAAAAAAACAGTAATATTATGAAATATTATTACAATTTAAAATAATGGTTCTCTTTTTTAATATACTTTAAAATGTAATTTATTTTTGTGATGCAAAGCTGAATTTTCATCAGCAAGTACTCCAGTCTTTGGTGTCTTATGATCCTTCAGAAATCATTCTAATATGCTGATTTGATACTCAGTTATTATCAATGATGGAAACAGTTGTGCTGTTTAATATATTTTTTTGGAATACTTTTTTCAGGATTCATTGATGAGTAAAACGTTAACAGCATTTATTCATAAAAACAGCATTTATTCAAAATAAAAACATTTCTAACAATATAAATCGTTACCATCACCTTTTATCAATTTAACGCATCCTTGTTGAATTAAAGTACTAATTTCTTAAAAAAAAAAAAAGTTATTGTTCCCAAACTTTTGAATGGTAGTGTATATTGTTACAAAAGATTTCTATTCTAAATAAATACAGTTCTTTTTAACTTTTTATTCATCAAATAATCCTGAAAAAAGTATCTCAGGTTATAAAAAAAATATTAAGCAGCACAACTGTTTCCAACATTGATCATAAATCAGCATATTAGAATGATTTCTGAAGGATCATAAGACACCAAAGACTGGAGTACTTGCTGATGAAAATTCAGCTTTGCATCACAAAAATAAATTGCATTTTAAAGTATATTAACCCTTGTGCATTGTTTAAATTTACTACCTTTCGTTATGTTAGTGGCTGAAAACAGCCACTACTTTAAACTGCTGTAAAAATGTATCAGATAAATATTTTTTTCAATTTTTTTTGCATAAATCTATTAATCAACCTCAGTCCTGCTCAAAAATACTAAATGTTTAAAAAAAATTCAGGATTTTAACTCTTTAATTGCCAAATTCGTAAATGATGTCACTGATTTGGGGGGAAAAAAACACAAAATGACTAATTTTCAATATAAAATGTGATTGTGGACTGGATTTTTTTTTACCTTTTATCACAGTCTTGGACATGTCAAAGATTAGAAACAACATTGGTTTTGATGCATTGTTAGTTTTTGTGCAGCATGAGATTTTAACTTTTTCTCCCTCATTTACTGTTCGTGGCTGTTTTTGCCCCATTGACTTCCATTATAACCACATTTTTTGATTGCAAAGCCATGACACCATATAATCATGCATTTTTGATTGTTGGTGGTTTTCCCTGTTGGGAAGAGGTAAAATTTGTAATTTTTACTGTTGATAACTAGGTGGAACCATTAACCCTTTAGATAGGCCTGTGCAAAAAAAAGCTTAGTTTCTGGCTTTTACATGGAGTTATATGGAGTTTATATGGAGTATAAAAGCATAATAAAGTGTGTGTGTGTGTGTGTGTGTGTGTGTGTGTGTGTGTGTGTGTGTGTGTGTGTGTGTGTGTGTGTGTGTGTGTGTGTGTGTGTGTGAACTCACCTTGATGCATCTGAGAAAATCAAAATATGCACCTCAGCTCTCAGAACTACATGGAGTAAACAAAAACAAAGTAAGTGTATTTATGCATCTGCTGCCTTTTGATGGTGAGAAATGCAGACTAAACAAAAACAAAGCAAGTGGATTTAAACGCGTGCATGCAAGCCTGCTGCTCATTTGATGGTGAGAAGAGCAGCAAGCAACATGAGAAAGGGCTTGACTTGTAGTGAAGTTTTAGAGATGATTATGCAGCCTGACCCCTCCAGCGAGCTGCATGATGTATCGTCTTCCCCCTCTGACACCACAGACTCAGGAGAGTCAGATCCTGATTTGGATGTGGCACCCTCATCATCCTCTCTAGCTTCCACTGAAGGCAAGGAGGATTCGGAGGATCCTGGATCTGGGTGGATTGGGAGAAACGGCGAAGTGTGGTTTTCCACTAACGCGGAGACAACTCCCTTTCTTCAGCCTGCCAGAGGCGTGACTCCAGGGCCGACGCGCTATGCCATCGCAAAGGTCCAGAACATGGATTCCGTGTTCAATCTGTTTTTTATGGAGGAGATGATTGACCTCATTGTCAGCATGACTTGCGTCAACACATACATGTTTGTACAGTCATACAAACATGTATGACTATGCTTTGTGATGGCATAGCGCGTCGGCCCTGGAGTCACGCCTCTGGCAGGCTGAAGAAAGGGAGTTGTCTCCGCGTTAGTGGAAAACCACACTTCGCCGTTTCTCCCAATCTACCCAGATCCAGGATCCTCCGAATCCTCCTTGCCTTCAGTGGAAGCTAGAGAGGATGATGAGGGTGCCACATCCAAATCAGGATCTGACTCTCCTGAGTCTGTGGTGTCAGAGGGGGAAGACGATACATCATGCAGCTCGCTGGAGGGGTCAGGCTGCATAATCATCTCTAAAACTTCACTACAAGTCAAGCCCTTTCTCATGTTGCTTGCTACTCTTCTCACCATCAAATGACCAGCAGGCTTGCATGCACGCGTTTAAATCCACTTGCTTTGTTTTTGTTTAGTCTGCATTTCTCACCATCAAAAGGCAGCAGATGCATAAATACACTTACTTTGTTTTTGTTTACTCCATGTAGTTCTGAGAGCTGAGGTGCATATTTTGATTTTCTCAGACGCATCAAGGTGAGTTCACACACACACACACACACACACACACACACACACACACACACACACACACACACACACACAAACACACACTTTATTATGCTATTATACTCCATATAAACTCCATATAACTCCATGTAAAAGCCAGAAACTAAGCTTTTTTTTGCACAGGCCTATCTAAAGGGTTAATGGTGCCACCTGGTTATCAACAGTAAAAATTACAAATTTTACCTCTTCCCAACAGGGAAAACCACCAACAATCAAAAATGCATAATTATATGGTGTCATGACTTTGCAATCAAAAAATGTGGTTATAATGGAAGTCAATGGGGCAAAAACAGCCACGAACAGTAAATGAGGGAGAAAAAGTTAAAATCTGATGCTGCACAAAAACTAACAATGCATCAAAACCAATGTTGTTTCTAATCTTTGACATGTCCAAGACTGTGATAAAAGGTAAAAAAAAATCCAGTCCACAATCACATTTTATATTGAAAATGAGTCATTTTGTGTGTGTTTTTTCCCAAATCAGTGACATCATTTACGAATTTGGCAATTAAAGAGTTAAAATCCTGATTTTTTTTTAAACATTTAGTATTTTTGAGCAGGACTGAGGTTGATTAATAGATTTATGCAAAAAAAATTGAAAAAAATATTTATCTGATATATTTTTACAGCAGTTTAAAGTAGTGGCTGTTTTCAGCCACAAACATAACGAAAGGGTAGTAAATTTGCCCACAGTGTACTGTTGAGTTTTTGAAAAATTTCAAAGCATTTTCCCAAAATATGTGTCAAAATAAGATTTGTCACCAAAAATCATTCCATTTGCTGAAACACAGAGAAAGTTATGGCCAAATTTATACTAAAAAATACCCCATAGTGGATGAAAACATCCCCAACAGCACATAAGGGTTAAAAAAGAGAACCATTATTTTAAATTGTAATAATATTTCATAATATTACTGTTTTTTTTTGTTTTGTTTTTTTTTAACTGCAGGCTTGATAAGCATAAGAGACTTCTTTCAAAAACATTAAAAATAGTACTGTTTCCAAACTTTTGACTGGTACTGTATTTCAAATCTACCATTCATTGCCTAATTACTGGAAAGAACGGTTCCTTCCCAGCTTCAGTCTTTTCTAGTTGAAAATAATCTCTTAGATAAATCTGGTTTTTGCTCATTTCATAGTACTGAAACTGCCCTTGTAAAGGTAGTAAATGACCCACTACTTTCTGGTGACTCTCTCTCTCTCTCTCTATACTTCTACAACTCAACCTCTGCATTTAATACTATATCTGCCATGATTTACTTATTTCTCGCCTCTCAGATGTGGGTGTTGCTCTTTCTTGGTTTTCTTCCTATCTCTCTGATAGACAATTTTACATTTCAATGCAGGATTTTAGATCTCAGACTATCCCTCTGAAGCGAGGTGCCCCCCAGGGAACCATTCTAGGGCCATTACTATTCATCATTTACATAATACCTCATACTACATGGTTTTATCATTAGCTGATGACATCCAGATATACACAGTGCAAGCCTGCTTTATCTACTCAAATTGATAAAATATCCACTTGTGAGAATGAAATGAGAATGGCTCAACTCCAACTCTCTGAAACTAAATATGGACAAGCCTGATATCATTATTACTGGAACCCCAGCACTTACAAGCAAAATTCCTACTGACTTTGCCTGCTAGTACTCTAACCAAACCATTCAGTACTGTAAAAAAATCTGTTATTTTTGATTCCTCTCTCACATTTGAGGCTCATATGAACTATCACCAAATCTGCTTTCTTTCACTTCATGTCACATTGCCCATTATTGCACATTGTTAATAATATATAGGCTATAGCCTACATATACATATATAATATAATGTATACATATATCAAGCATAGGAATATATATATATATATATATATATATATATATATATATATATATATATATATATATATATATGTAGCCAAACTCTGTAGCCGAACTCTGGAACAGAAACTTGTGTTTTAACATTCCAAATATATCTGCATGCACATGTAGACTAATTGAAGAGTAAAGTGAATGTTTAAGTGCTAAAATAAAGTGAATGTTGCTATATGCACATAAATTTGGTATATGCATATATATATATATATATTTATCAAAACACTTATTTTGCCTATATTCACACAAATTGAGTGATAAGAAAATTGTAAACATTTATTTGTCAAGTTAATTATGTCATTTGGAAACTTGCCACCGGGATGTATATATAAACACACGGCCATATATAGGACAAACCCCGCTGTTGATCTATAAAGGGATGTGCTGGTGTACCTGTCTGGGAATCTGAGCAGGTTTGGTTTGGGCAGCGCGAGGCGGTCTGTGCTCGTGGCCATGATGAAGCGCGTTCCTGCTCACTAAACACAATAGCTTACAGTAGTTATAGCCGAACCCTGGAACAGAAACTGGTGCTTTAACCTGTATAAACATATGAAAACATTCCAAATATATCTGCATACACATGTAGGCTAATTGAAGAAAAATAAAGTGAATGCTGGTATATGCACATAGATTCGAATGTAAAAAAACAAAAACAAAGCGAAAGAAGCCTAACCTACAACTTCAGACAATACCGTTAAATACAGTTTAAAGGTTATTTTATTAGATGAACAGAAGCTTCCACAACTCACTCACCGATCCAAGCGTCAGTGGCGCGTTACGTGTCACCATAGCGACCGGTGACGCGAGGACGCTCTATCTACCCGGATCTTCATTTAAAAGCATTGGGGAAAAAAATCTTAAAATTTGATCATATGGAGAGGTTTAAAGTCATTTTCTGTAGGAGTCAGATGTTATTACAAGGCCATTAGGAAGGGCATTTCAAATCCCGTATCATGTTTTAAAGACACATAAGAACAGATTCTCTCTCAAATACTCACTCCCTGGTTGTGGGGACTTTCCATAGACATTATAATTTTATACAAACTGTATATTATTCTATCCCCTTACTCTAACCCTGCCCCTAAACCTACAGAGAACTTTCTGCATTTTTACATTTTCAAAACACTTCACTTAGTATGATTTATAAGCTGCTTTACTCATGGGGACCCAAAACAAAAAAATTCCCCATTTAGTCAAAATGTAGGCTATGGTACCTTTGTGGGAGACAAAAATAATGAGTCCCCATGAGTAAAAAAAAAACACACACACACACACACACACACACTCTTGACAAATAGCCTATATATAGGGTATAATGTATACATATACACATATATACATTATAGCCTACAAATATACATAGCCTGCCTTGTCCTGGAAAGACAATTCAACCTAACAGTTAAAATCAACCTTAATTATATTCTCGTCCCTGGCCTGAATTAATGCTAGTGTGGTTTTATTGCGTTCATAACACATACAAAAATATGATTATATTACAGTTTCAATTTGGACAAAGTTGTGAAGTGAAACCAACATACATAACCACAGCTAGAGAAAACAGACATGTATGCAATTTGACTCACTTTAGGGATGCAAAATACAGACCCCAAGATAATTAATTAAATGAAAATAAAATCAATTCACTTGACTTGCATGAAATAAACAGTTTGTAAACAGTTTGAGGTGTAGCTAATTCTGCTCACGCGGGGAGGAGCTGCAGATAAATAACAGTGTCAGTGTGTGAGAGCTCCAGCACAGCAGCACATGGGAGTCAGAGCTTAGCTTGCGTAATGATCACCAAAGTCAAATGTTAGACTGGTAACTGAGCCCAGCAGAGGGTGAACCACGAGCACAATGCTGGAGATTAGAAAAACACAAATGCATCAGACAAGAAGGCCATCAGCAGCTGTGTGTGTCCTCTTTCATTCAGATCTCACTGCACCTCCTGCAAACTCAACTGAACATTTATATCATATTCGGATTGGTCAAACGCACTATACAATGTTTGTACAGTGACCTCTAAAGTGGTAAAAGATCACTGTGCTAGTTTCACATCATGGTCTCCTCCCTTGTGAAAAAGAAGTACACTTTGAAAAAGTGTGGAATGTAATGTTTTCGGACTCTTAATTGCATGTTATTTACAATTAAATATAAAATTATTATTGTTTAATTACATAATGCATTTAGTTTAACATAAGAATGCTTTTTGACCCATTTAAGTATGCAATTTCAAAATTACTTCTATTGTGTTTGAAATAGCGTTTGAAATAGTTTGACAAGCGTTTATGATAAAGTAAAATATAGATAAATGGATAATTGGGACATTTTTTCCCCCAGTCATCTGAGAGGCAACAAGTGTCCAAATTTAGCTGAATTCACCTGTATTTTACTTATAGGCCAATTAAGTAATTTGGGACGCTTTGTGCCACTGAGACGTCTGGGGAAAAAATGTCCCAATTATCCTGAATTTACCTACTTTAATGCAATTTCTACTGAAACTTGTTTTTAAATATATTTGTAATGAAGTTGCAATTTAGTACATTTAAAAGGAATTTTAAAAATAAATAAATATGTTACAATAATCATCAAAACAAGTATATATATTTAAAGCATGACAACATATTAAAGCAATGATTTATGATGTACTTTAAAATAAAACTTTTAATGTGACTGTTACAAAGTGTACATTTAAAACTGTGTAAAAAGTTGCTGCCTTTTTAATTTTTAAGTACAATCAACTTCGATTTTTAAGTCATATCATCTTAAATTACATTAAACTGACTTTAAAAAATGAGTTGAGTGTTGTTTAACTTAAAACTTATTTTGATGAGTTAAAGCAATGGAAAACATTTAATCCAAATTTTTTAGTGTACACACACTTAAGTGGCCTTTTATTTCATTAATATATTATCTGCAAGAGTTTTTTGTATTTTTTATTATACACTTAAGATTTGAAGCACACTTTAAGTACAGATTCAATACATTTAAGTGCACTTATTTTCACAAGGTAAATGTAGTAAAATAAATTTAACTCATTGCAATATTTCATGTCTATTTGTGCAATAAGCTGGATAATATTAAGTATCAATGTAATAAGTTGGATAATGTACATCGTAAATCAATCCCAACAGGACACAAGAACCCTAATTCCTAAAATAAAGAGGGTTCTTTGCTGAATCATACCATTATCACATCATAATGAGGACATAAACAGAATCTGCTACACCATTAAGCTTGTTAAATCCATGTGAATCTTTGGATCCTTTAAAGATCTTTGAAGAATAAAGGTGAATGTTATGATAAGGTTCTTGAGAAAAGAGCTGTACTATCGCTGCAGGGAAAAACTCTGAACATCAGTGTGTTTCAACATGCTGAAGTATGCCAGATGAGCAGAAATCACTGTACATGTAGACACATGCTAAATATTTACCACTGTATTTGTCTTGCTCGATAATGCATTACCAGGGTGAAATATTACATTTTTCTAGAGTAAAATCCACAAAGGCATTAAAGGGATAGTTCACCCAAAAATGTAAAGTTCTGTCATCATTTACTCGCCCTCAAGTTGTTCCAAACTTTGTATGAGTTTCTTTCTTCTGCTGAACACAACAGCAGGTATTTGGAAGAATATGAGTAACCATACAGTTGATGGACTTCTATAGTATGCCAGTGGGGCCAAATTGGCCAATGCATCAACTGTTGGGTTACCGACATTCTTCAAAATATATATAATTCCTCAAGGAAAAAACTGCAAAATGTGATTTATGGTCAGGCATAATACATTCACATGTAAACCTCATCCTTTATCAAATTCAAGTACTTGATCTTTAAACATACAGAAAATGAAGATGTGTACCTGTACAGAAGTCACAATCATGATGCAGTCTTCAGAGTGATTGTTTAAAGGGGTGATATAATGCTCTTTTCACAAGATGTAAAATAAGTCTCTGATGTCCCCAGAGTGTGTATGTGAAGTTTTAGCTCAAAATACCCCACAGATATTTTTATATAGCATGTTAAAATTGTCACTTTTTGAGGGTGAGCAAAAACGCACCGTTTTTGTGTCTGTTCCTTTAAATTCAAATGAGCTGCTGCTCCCGGCACAGGGGGCGGAGCTTCAAGAGCTTGCACTCACACAGACATGCACTGAAAATTTCAAAAACTTTTAGTCTTTTATGTTCAAACCGGATTCAGACAATGATGGAGAGACTCAAGAAGAAGTGACAACATGTAGAAGCAACAGGACATTTCTGAATGGTTAGTTGATGAATTTATGTAGCTTATGTGTAGTTATCTTCTAGTCATTGATTAGCATATTCTGTCTTGATAATCTATAAATCGCGTTCAGAGGGCGGGGTTTATGTAAATTCTAGGGTTAGTGATGTCACTAACCCGGGAGGAATGTTGTGTAGTCTCTACCAGCCGTTTGTTGTAGTCCTTAAAAAGCGATTTCTGTAAAAGCAAATATCTCCCTTTGCTTTGAACTTTGATTGTAACTTTGCAGATGTTGTTTATGCTCAAACAGCAACATTACACACTAACTAAAGTTAGAAAAGTGAAATCATAATCAACTACCCCTTTAAAAGCATGATTTGAGGTGTCGTCCTCTTTGTAGCACAAACATCGCAAGAGAAGTTTAATAGTTTGGGTTTAGAGCAATAATAATAATGATGCTGCTTAACAAACACCAGTAATAATCTATTACAGCACCTACACTGACAGAAAACAGTTTTGAATAATTTCTTTTCTTTCTGTTTTTCTCTCATGCTCACCAAGGCTGTATATATTTGATCAAAAATAGTTATATTATGAAATATTATTTTAATTTAAAATAGCTGTTTTATACATGAATATATAGTAAAGTGTAATTTATTCCTGTGATCAAAGCTGAATTTTCAGCATCATTACTCCAGTCTTCAGTGTCACATGATCCTTCAGAAATCAGTATAATATGATGATTTGCTGCTCAAGACACATTTATGATTATTATGAATGTTGAAAACAGTTGTGCAGCTTCATATTCTTCATAAAAACCTTACAAACATTCAAATGTTTAGAGTAAGATTAAAAAAATAAATAATTAAACTGATCACAAGCGACAGTAAATACATTTATCATGTTACAAAAATATTTCTATTTCAATTAAATTTTTTGAACTTTCTGTTCATCAAATAGTGCTGAATTATTTTCATCATGATTACCTTCATTTATACGGTAGTAATTGTGCAGAAAGTCTAACTTGTCCACACCCTTCGGTTGCCCTTTTCTGGTCTATCAGGCCGAAAGGATCAGCTGTTGCCGTGGTGATCAAGGTGGTTTCCTGGTGGTTGTCCAGGAATTTTCTTTGACCCGACGCTGTTGAAATGTTCCAGCTTCAGTAAACAGTACATTTACACACACACACACACACACACACACACACGAATGAAGTTACAGCACAAGGAATATTAATCAGAAAACAAATATTACAAACAACATTATAAATAACCAACTCAATATCAACCCCCAATTTACACGAAAAAACAAAACAAAACAAAAACAAAAACACATTAATAAGTAGTTGAAGTGTAACATCCATCAACATTTTAGGATTAAAGTTATATGAATGTTTATGGGAAAATGTATATCCTAGACCTACTATGTCATAATGCCTTTTATTTTTTCGCAATTTTAATCACCTTTTGCCTTCACTAGTTTATAATTGTTGTATAATGATAATTAATAATAATAATAAATAACAAAATTCTGTTTAAAATAGTTTAGATAGAGTGCAGCATGTCAACTACCCAAATGTAAACAGTATTATAATAAACATAATGACTATTTCATCTTGTCAAGCGGACAGTGATGCAGCAAGACATTCTCAGCATACCGACAATAACACAATAACACAATGCAAGGATGCAGGACGGGTTCTTTACAGTGTGACTCACTCGGGACAATGTTGGCACTGGATTCCTCAGGACAGCATGGCAGAATGTTTCTATGATCATGAGACAAGCAAATCACACCTGCATGTTGCCATCTTTTCAGAAGCCTTTGGTAAATCATAAATCATAATTATGACATAAAATGTCATAACTGTGACTCAAGCCATTGACCTCATAATTATGACATACTTTTTATTAGTACATCATAATTTTGCATTTGTCATGATTTTATTTTTTTATCTCATTTATGATTATCTCATAATTTTTTACTTATTACTAGTGTCAATTTTAACCATTAATTTAAACTTTTGCAGTAATGTCATTAGTTTTGTTTTGTCACAATTATGACTCATTTTTGACATGTCATAATTTCGATTTTAATCATAATTAAGAAAAAAATGCTTTGCTAGATCATAATTTTGACAAAATGTTAAATTCATGACAAAAAGTTTTAAAAAAAACCCTGATACTAAGTTATAATTATGCAAAGTCACTGACAAAAATTGACTTCAATTGATCTCATAATTTTTTTATGAATGTCAATTAATTTATAGCTCAATTATGATTTAGTATCTCACAATTTCAACTTGTGCCATAATTATTACTGTCTTAGTTTTGTGCCATATTAGTACTGTCATAATCATGACTGTTGTCTAAATTTCGACTTATCTTATAAAGAAAAAAATGCTTTGGCAGATCATAATTATAACAAAACGTTATATTTATGAAAAAAAGTCAAAACTATGAGATACTAAATCATTATTATGCAGTCACTGACAAAAATGCCTTCATCTTATAATTTAAATTTGTATTACTGTCAAATTTTTACTCATAATTTTGATTGTCATTTGATTTTTATCTCAATTATTTTCTCTTATTATTTGTGTCAATTTTGACCATTCATTTCGACTTGCAATAATGTCATCATTATTACTGTCATAGTTTTGATTTTTGCCATAATTATGACTTTTTATCTCAGTTTCGACTTCTCGTCATAATTTCGACTTATCTTAGTATTTCATAATTTTTAATTTTTATGACAATTATAATTTTGCAAAGCACGATTTTTCTTGACTTTCATTCCCCATTACTTATTACTGATAATTTTCCAACGTTATCCTACTTGTCATTGTATTTGCTGCTTATATCGGTTTTTAAATACATCAAGATATGTAGTTTAAACACCACATATGTGACCCTGGACCACAAAACCAGTCACATGTCGCACGGGTATATTTGTGGCAATAGCCAACAATACACTGTATGGCTCAAAATGATCGATTTTTCTTTTATGTCAAAAATCATTAGAATATTAAGTAAAGATCATGTTCCATTAAGATATTTTGTAAATTTCCTACCGTAAATATATAAAACATTTATTTTTGTGAGTGAATGCAGCAAAAGCGCGAACATAAATGAACAACTTTGAAGGCGATTTTCTCAATGTTTTGATTTTTTTGCACCCTCAGATTCCAGATTTTCAAATAATTGTATCTCGGCCAAATACGGTCATATCCTAACAAACCATACATCAAGAGCAAACTAATAGATGGCGCTTTAAAACAGTCACAGAGCTGGTTCTTATCATCTTCAGATATGAGAAACATTTCAGATGTCATTTCAGTCTTGACAGCATAAATCAGCCGTGTTGAGCCTGAGTCTCATAACACACACATACCCAGAAGCGTTAGAGCTCAGAGTCAACAACAGAGTGTGTATAAGCTCGGTCACATGGCGGAGGCCTGACCTATTTTTTACAGTGTTGCATGAACGCTTTATAAGGCAGGACCCTTTCGCTGCCTTCTGCTTCTCCCTTCAGCCCAGTAATGTCACATCCAGTCTGGATTCAACCGTAACATGGGATAATAATTCAACACACTTCATTTTTTTTATGAAAAAAAAAAACCCTCCTATTTTATTCCAAAGAAAAGCTGGAAAACAGCAAATAGAAAAAACCCATAAACTCACTAAAAGTACAGTCATCATAACAAAACATTATCTACCGTGTGGATCTCTATAGCAAGTCAAAATGCAGTAGTGTGTGTCACGTGCAAGTAAACCAATCCCAAATCCCTTAATATGAAAGCTGTTTATCATAACATACACTATAGAGTGGGAGATTGTGTTTCTTCAGAGGAGAATTTAACAGTAGTGGTTTATGATTCTGGGGGACGTGGTCAAACTGACCTTATTTCAAACATCACGTTAACCTAGATAACAGTCCATGTAAGGTCACTCATGAAGCTTTAAGTATTGCTAAGAAGTCCTCGGAAACGACCCGACGGCACTGAGCGGGATCATGATGGGTCGCATTGTGACAGCAGCCTTAAGTGAAGCGAAAAACCACAGTAATGAAGACTGCTTCCTGTCATACAACAAGACCGGAGCACTGAAGCCAATGAAAGTGCAGCATTAGATGGTCTGAGTACATCACTTCCTGTTTTCATCATCCTCTGCCGCCTGGGATTCTGGGAGCAGAACAAATCTCTGTGCAGATGGCCATCCGGACGAGTGAAAGTCACATTCGGAACATTCCAGTGTCGTATCCTCACTTCCCTTAGCATTAGACCATGATTCATCGCTTCTAGTTACTGACAAAAGGAAGTCAAGGACCGCTTTCCTGTTCCTGTTCCTAAAGAGAAGCACTCATTTTCACCTACAGTCACTCAAAATTAAAATTCGGTCATTATTCACTCACCCTCATGTCGTTCCAGACCAGCATGATTTTATATCATGGAACAGAAAGGCAGAAATTTAGTAGAATATTAGTAAATGTACAATACAATGAAAATGGATTGTGACCATCGCAGTTAAGCTCTAAAAAAGCACCATAAATGTAGTCCATATGACTTTTGAAGCTAAGATTTGAAGTTTCAACTTTTTATTACGTCATAATTTTTATATGGCATAATTTTTTCAAATGTTAATTATGGCTGAACTGCAAACTTAAATCTTATCATGATTTTGTGTCAATTTCAACTTTATCAACGGACCAAAATTGAAGTTATTTGTATCTTTCCCTCTGCCCTAGTTTTATTAACGCAGAAATGCAAATGAGTATTGAGAGCTGCAACATAGTATGAAAAATGTACATAACTAAAATTATGGTGTTAATAACTATGACATAAAAAGTCTACATGAGATAGAGTCTAAATTATGACAAGTCATAATTGCCAAAAAAACCCTGACTTGTCAGAATTGACTTATCTTATTCTTATCAACTTTTTATCTCATAATTATGACCATGTATGTCAATTTCAACTATTTATCAACAGTGCAAATTTTAAGTTGTTATTTGTATCTTTCCCTCTGCCTTAAGTTTGAATTTGAGGAAACAAAAAATGCGACATAATGAAAGATTTATGAATAACAACTAAAATTTGTGCTGTTTTCCACATACAAAGCTACTATATGACTTCAAAAGACTTGGAGTATTGTGCACAAGTCATATGGACTATATTTATGATGATTTTGCCCTTTTTAGTGCTTAACAGCCACGGTCATCATTCAATTTCATTGCATGGAAAAGAGCAGCTTAAAAAGCATTCAAAATATCTCCTTTGGAACGACACGAGGATGAGTAAATGATGACAGAATCGTCATTTTGGGTGAATTATTTCACTTTTGAAAACAAGGACCTCTTTGTAGTGTACATCATTGCTTTTTTTAGTATTGTAAATCTCTATAAATACTTTGGTCAGTTTACATTTAATCCTCAAATCTTAAATCTATTATTTGAAGAGTTTGGAGCAGAAAACAAATATTGCAGTTCCCACAGTGATGCAAAAAAGCATTAAAGTCCAGTGAGAATATTCTTCATATGCGTGTCGCACATCAATACAGCGTCATTACAAGCCCACTGTGTTTCCGTTCGCACCAGGGTTGGTTTCGATCACGCTCCGGAAAAAATCAAACGCGCACTCCGAACACAAATCAAACTCTCAAAGATCTGCTCAAGCCTTCGATGTGTGATTGAAAATGAAGCACTAAAGTAGTCATCTGAGTTAAGCCCTGAGTGTGTGTGTGAGCGTGTGTGAGTGAGTGTGTGTGGCCTCAGAGCGTCTGCACCAGCACCGGGAAGAGCAGAGACAGGTGTTCGGCTCCGCGGATGGGCAGTTTGTTTGTGGTGTAGTAATGAATGACTTCAGGGATGGAGTCGAACGGAGGACTGTTCTCTCCCAGGATGAACTTCCCATCACGAGACCGCGAGAACTTCATGTGCATGAACCCGTGACAGCTCCTGCAGAGAGGCGAGACAGAGAGACAAAGCCATTGAGTTTGCATGTTGCTTTTCCATGGCATGCAATGCAACGGTAGAAATGTGTCAGCTGGTAGAGATTGCGCTATACTGTTTACACAATGCTATGCTGAATGTCAAGTGAAATAGTGTTGCTGTTGTGAGTGTGACCTAAAACTATTGAAAATCATTTTATTTAGATGAAATAAAGCTGAAATAAAATCCAATGTAAATATGACAAGTTTGCCTGCCTTGGCAACTAAGTGAAATAAATAAAACTTGAATAAAATTTAAGTTACATACAAATACAAAACAAAAATGGAAAAAAAAAGCACATAAAATGACTAAAACTTAAGATGAAATAAACGCTAATCAAGATATTAATAAATACTATAAAAGTATAGAAATAATACTAAAATAACCCTGAAGTGAAATCAGTAAAGAAATGTGGAGATATGCATTGCAAAAAAGGGAAAATAATTAAATGAGATGAAGCGAATTTCATTTGTAAAGTATTAAATTCACCGGATCATTCATAAAAAGGTCATTACAACATGAATACATTTTTTGTTTACACTTTATTTTAAGGTGACAGTTACACTGTACTTCCTAGTAATATTAGCTAATTAACCACATCTACTTACTATAGTTACGGTTAGGGTTAGGTACTTGTAATTATGCATAATTTACTGTTATTACTATAGTAAGGACATGTGGTAACTATGCCACCTTAAAATAAAGTTTTTTTTTTTGTTTTTTTTTCGCAAAAAACAACAACATAAAAAAACTATATGGTGAATTATATCATTTAAAAAACTTAAAAATGTTACATAAAACAAATCTTACATAAAAGATGCACACCATGATGTACGATTTTGGTAATTCTGCTCACACCTATACCCACAGCCATGCTTTTTAGTGGGCACTACATTATTAATAGCATGCTTAACACATTCACACCCACACAAAACACCTCAAACCTGAATAAATTACACATTCAACCAGAATAATTAGATGTAACTTCCCTTTCCAGCAGGAAAATATCAAGGTAGTTACAGAAGAACAAAGCATGAGGGGGAAAAAAACCCAGATGGCT
This sequence comes from Abramis brama, assembly GCF_963993115.1. Lineage (NCBI taxonomy): Eukaryota > Metazoa > Chordata > Actinopteri > Cypriniformes > Leuciscidae > Abramis > Abramis brama. The sequence continues at coordinate 4,747,085 of NC_139969.1, forward strand.
GCTAGGGGATTGCTATGTGGTTGCTAAGGTGTTCAGGCTGGTTGCTAGGTGGTTGCTTACTGGCCTAAGTCCAAACAAAACCAGCCTCAGATATTCTGGGCCTTCCTTCAATGAACATCTTGGATTACATTATCAAAATTTAAATCAGAAAATCGTCATAAAATCTTAAAATCAAATGTTCCATTTAGATTGTTTATGTGGATTTTCATAAACCTGTAAATATTAACGGTGGTCATGTGTTTTGCGTACACAGAAACACTAAAGACTCTGGCCTTAATAACCACTTAAACATTTGGCAAAGACGCAGACGCAGAAACATGAACCTAGTTTAGCAGGAACAATTTGTGCTATTTTTAGAGACAAATGACTCCAACTGTTTCATGAAACAAAAGCGAATATGGGACACGTACTTCAGTTATTATACCTCTGAAAACAATCACAACAGACAGTATAAAACAGTGGACATTTTAATGGACAATTATACCACACTGAAAGAGAGAAACAGAAAACAGCAGCCATTTTCTACTCTCAAATGACTCACAACACAGACTTTGATTTGCAGCAGAACGGGATATGAAAATAAGAAGAACAGCACTGTGTACTTCAGAAGAAATGAGTAAACTTTAACTGAAATGATGTCACTGCATCAGTTTATTGGGTTCTTACAGTGAGTTTACCTGAGAGAGAGCGAATAGTCGTTTCGGATGGTCTGGCTTTTCCTCACCAGATAACTGCACTCCTTACAGAGCGTGAGCAGAGATTCGGCTTCTGAGCGTGTCAATGCACCATGGTACCACCTAAAAAACACACACACACACACACACACACACACACACACACACACACACACACACACACACACACACACACACACACACACACACACACACACACACACGGGTCACTACTAGGGTTTTCATGATACAATATATTCAGCAGAAGATACAAATACCTGGAACATTTCACAATACTCATAACTGAAGTGTTTCTGTTATTTGAAAATGCAGAGAGATTGAATACAACTTATTTGACCAAATTAGAATACACACATAATTAAGCTAAATAATTAAAACATAAAAAATAAAACAAATGTAATGGATGGAAATAGACAGACAGAAAGAATAGACAGAGAGACAGACAGACAGACAGACAGACAGACAGATAAGCCCCTTTCACACAGCGCTTTGAACCCGGGAAATTGCCGGCAAATTGCCAGAGCGCCTTCTGTGTGAAAGCAAACACGACCCGGGATTAATGCCGGGATCGATGCCGGGTTGGGGACCTAGTAACATTGCCGTGTTCAGTCCCGGAACGCGCGCTGTGTGAACAAAAGCCGTAATAATGCCGTGTCGTAGTGATGACGATTTCGCCAGCTGTGAATTGGTACGTAATGCGCAAGTTTATGATCGAATCAGAGAAAAAAATGCACAAGCGTGGTTTCTCGAGAGGGAAATCGCAGCTCATAAGCAAACTTCGGACGCTGCTGAGACATTAAAGTCACGTCAATGTCACGTGTCTTTACGGGATTTTTACGGCTTGTGTGTGAACGCACTCTCTGATTCCGGAAAATCACTGGCAGTGTGAATGAACCAAAATCAAACGAACCCGGGTCAAATCCCGGGTCACTTTATCCGTGTATTTTCCGGAATCTCTGTGTGAAAGGGGCTATAGATAGATAGATAGTATAGATAGATAGTATAGATAGATAGATAGATAGATAGATAGATAGATAGATAATATAGACAGATAGATAGATAATATAGATAGATAGATAATATAGATAGATAATATAGATAGATAGATAATATAGATAGATAATATAGATAGATAGATAATATAGATAGATTAGATAGATAGATAGATAATATAGATAGATAGATAGATAGATCTCAGATTTGCAGATGTGAATACCTACACCTGTTTCTCCAGGGCCAGTGTGGGGTCCACCCTCTCACCCAGGATGCAGTGGGAGTTGCTGGTCTTGCTCAGGATGGTGGCTCTGCTGGACGCTGGACTGATTCTGGACACTCCGGCTTTCCTCAGGGAATCGTCACAGGGCAGAGTACACTGATCCCAGTCTCCCGCTTCAAACGTCACTACAAAACAAACATTACAAACACACTACAGGTCAGCTTTACGGTCTGTTCCTCTTTCTGATGATCAAAACCATTAATATTATTGCAATTTAAAATAAATGTTTTCTATTTTAATATATTATAAAATGTAATTTATTCCTGTGATGCAAAGCTGAATTTTCAGCATCATTACTGAGTTGTAATCATAAAAATAAATGCATTAATTTATACAGTAATTACATTACATTACATTACAATTATATTTGAAATTACATCTTTTTATGACAATAAAGCATAACTCCCCTACTTTTTTGCAAAAAAAAAGAATTTTGCAAAACAAAATTCACGTTTATTATATGTTTAGTATCAGATATAAGCAAAAGTCGTGTCCATAGTACAAACAATGCAAGACGAGTTACAGATGCATTAACGTTAATACTTGCCATGAGAGTCAAATCACTAACTGAGTATAGAATAAGCATTAATAAGAGTGATAATAGTGAATATTGTTTTCACTATTACTCTTTACTATTTGCTCTTTGTCAGCACAGCTGTTCCTGCTGTGAGTTACCGTAGAGCAGCAGTGGAGGATTCCTGCTCCCTCTCTGCCATTATGAGAAGCTCTTGTCATGTTTGTGTGACAGAGCATGAGCAATCCATATGCAACTGGCAATCTGATCAGAAGTGGTGAAATGACGATCTGAGTGTGTGTGTGTGTGTGTGTGACGCTGATCTTTCTGCACGACTGCTCCTCTCTTCTGGTCTCCACCTATCGTGTGCCCCACATCCCTCTCCTCACAAGAAAATCCAACAGAATAGAAATCTTCCTTCCTCACGTGCAAGATAAAAGACAGACTGTAATCTGTGCTTAACGATTAATCCGTTGATGCGTTAAATCACGGTTCAAAACCAACGTGCCAACGGCCGGTGACTTGAGAAAATGTACTGGCCAAAAATATATATATTTTAAATTGGCCACAAAACAGTTCATTAAAAAACATACAGCTACTATTAAAACTAATACTTAGGCCAGAAGGTTTTGGGAAATAAACAAGTAATAATAAAAATCGTTTTTAAATTATTTAATAGTCTATAATTAATAAATGTATTATTATTCAATTATGTACACAATATTACTACTACTATAATTCTATCAAGTAAACAATCAATGCAACAGTAAATTGAGTATTTATAATTAATAATAATAATAATATGGTTTATTTATTATTTTATTAATATTATAATCATAATTATTATTTATTTTTTTATTTTTAAACTACACAAATCAATAAAGAACTATTACTACTGCAATAATACAATCAAGCATGCTATACAATCAAGTAAACAATCAATGCAACAATAAATTGAGTATTTATTATTATTTTGTATAATAATATTTGTATTTCATATTTTATGTGTATTCATTATTTTTAAATTACACAAATCACGCAATAATAAACTGAGTATTTATTAATAATGTTATTGTATACAACAGTAAATTAAAATTCTAATATTTAAGGACATCTCAATTTATTTGCTTTCAAATGCTAAACCAGAGGTTTTATTTTGGCAGAAAACTGTGCGAACTGTTACCGACCGACTCCGTTTCATATACTCGCATTTGCTACTTGGCGACTGATAATTTTGGACCCTGCTTGCAGAGTAGAAAACCACATTGTCAAAAGTATGAAAATGTACTGTTGTGGAACAGAGCCCAGTGCTACATCTTACCAGCGAAGGCTTTGGAGATGTTCTCCTTCTTCCACTCCCAGGGCTGGTCGTACTCATCGGCGGGCCTCTCGTCATCCTGGGGCAGATGGCTCTCTCTCTCGCCCTCTGCGGCGGCCTCCCGGGGCCGAAACCTGTCCTCATACGGACTGTCGTAGAGCTGCGGGCTGCTCCTGCCCCCATCTGAGCTGTGCTGGAGCTCTGAACAACATCAAACACAGTCATTAGCACCAGATGACACGACGATATGGCGTTGTGTATTATGAGAGTGAATGAGGACTGGAATTGTCAAGCTTTGAAGAACATGCAAAAAGGACACATACCACAGACCAGACCACAAATTAAACGGACTGGAATATCAATGGCTGAATAAAAGCTCTCTTTGGCATATTTTCACATCTCTTAAATGATGAGAGATCCAGCAGGGAACTACTGTACCGCTTATGAACCGCTGGGCCTCAAACGGCTCCATGTAACTGCTGGAGGCTTCTACAGCGTTCTGCTCCCAGCCGGGTCTGGGCCGCGGGTCTGGCCTGGCGTCAAACGGGTCCGAGTAATCCGTCTCCCCGACCACAGGAGCTGAGGGAACCACCTGGGGAAAAGAACAAGGAACGAGGGTTGAGTGATGTCTGAGTGATCGAGAATCAGAAACGAGGACAACTGCAGTGCTTTACGCAGATCATGTAGATGCTCATGAAGATTTTAGTTTAGATTAGTTAACTAAACCTAAAACCATTTTTGATACTTAAGTGAAATAAATTAAAGAAAACTTTAGTTGCCAAAGCAATTTCATTTACTTTTACTAGATGTACTAAAATAATTAAAATTTAAATGAAAATAATAAAAAACATTAAAAAAACAATAAAAAACTCCAAAATCAATTCAAAATATAAAAAAACTGTAATATACTAAAATAACACAGTATTTTAGAGCAAAAATACACATCAAATATCATCAAAAGGCTAAATAATATCAAGATATTGTGTTTTGACCTACATCGGCCAGCCCTACTTCACATTACATAGCAAAAGTATTCTGAATATGGAGATAAATAGTCTCAAAACTAAGGCATTTGCAAAATATAATTCACAAATACATACATTTATTGTTTTACAAAATAAGATTGGCTAAGGAGGAAACCGTTTAGCAGGATGTTCATGATGCTCTTTTCCATGAAATGAAAGTGGAGCTCTCAGACTCCAAAAGTTGCCATAAAAGCAGTCCATTCAACTTGTTTTCTACACTGTCCAGCAAAAACAAAGTCGCTGTTTGGATTTAAACAGGCAAATACTTAAGAGTCTACGATTGGATCATTATTGCAGTGATTATTATGTTTCTAGCATGTTATATGTTTGGCTACAGTTCCTCTAACCCTAACTGATGGAGTGTGTAGATTTTCATTTCTTAAACACCCATGTAGGAAGACACATCATGGCCATATTCCAGGATGACAATGTCAAAATTTATAAGGATCAAACTGTGAAAGAATGGTTCTGAGGATCATGAAGAATCATTTTCACACATGAATTGATGATCCTCTGAGTCCAGATCTTAAATTCATTGAAAGTCTCTGGGATGTGCTGGAGGAGACTTTACCGAGTGCTGGACTCTTGCATTGTCAATACAAGATCTGGACCAAATATTGATGCACCTCTTGATGGAAATACATGTTGTGATGTTATTTCCATACATTTTTGACCAAGATCTTGTAAAGTCTCCTTCAGCACATATTACCCTTCGCATATCTTCAGGCAAGATGTTTGATGTGCACATGCCTGAATGAAGTTTGAGAGCTATGCCAGAGGAGAAGATTATTAGTCTCTCAAACAAAGATTATCATATGACTTAATTGTTAACTAAATCTTTAAGATTTCGATTAAAACAAACTCTGGTGTGATTGCTCTGTTCATTTGAATAAACACTACCATCTGAACCCTGGTGCGCACCAAACAAGCGGACCATGACCTGTTTTTTCTCATCATAATCGTGATGTTTCCCATCACAGTTCAGTTCAGGCATCAGAACTTGCTGCAGAACTCGCTCTCCTCACTGCAAATCTGTGTGTGACAGAGGGATCCCTGCCGCTGTTTTGACTCCTTTACGCATTTATAAGCTCTTCACGAGTTCTCAGCTTCATCATATGTAGCTATGCACAAGCGCATTTAGCCCAAAACACAGCATTGTTCTGGATGTTTGACAAGTTCCGTCGCAAAATATCATAAAAGCAGTTTTTTTTTTAATCTTTAGGTTCTGTCTTAAAAATTACAGTGTGAATACTAAATGAATCAGGACTAAATGTATAATTGTATTTTTTGGTCCGGACTAAATGGACCAAGAGAACTGAACTACAAGTGTGAACACACCCTTAAAAATTATGTGAAGTTAAAAGAAAATTTTAATATTAGATGAAAAATTTAAAGAAAACAATTAAGATTTTAAACAATTTATAAAAATGACAAAAGCAAATAACAAAACAACTAACAATTAAACAAATTAAAACAAAACCTGAAAAAATATAACAATAAAAGCCATTTAAAATTAATAAATTTTAATAAACAATGTAATAGTATATAAATAATAGTTAAAATGACCTGAAATACAGCGCACGAGCCAAAAGGACTTCTTTTATAGTGCTTTTTGTCCTTTCTAATGATTGACAGTCACGATCACATTATGCTTCCGTTGTACAGAAAAGAGCATTTTGCTCTTTTGTTTCCCTAAAGAAATACAAGACGATTGAAACAAGAATGGTGGTGTGTGATAGTCTATAACCCGCAGCCATTGGGATTAAATGTATTTGGGTTAATGAAATGGATTCCCTATTCCCCCACCCTTCATCTCCGACAAGACAATCGTCACCCGGGCAAGCTCTGGAAACACGGCAGAATCGTGCGTCTGGGTTGGTTTGTTATGACATCCGCAAAACTCGTTCACACGTGAACCAATCAGATCTACTCTAAAAGAATCACACATTAATGTAATCAATCTCTGCCACGCTCATAATAACCACCTGATCTGTGGTGTAATGATCCATTCATGATGACAGAAGTTGACTGGAGGCTCTTTACAGGCCATATAAAACCACCAATAAATCACTTTCACATAAACAAACTCAAGTTTACTTGACATTATGATGATCATTAGAAAGATGAAGTGCTTAAAAACCACAATTCTCCATTAAAAAACATAGCATATTACTCAACTACATTTTTATACTTTCTGAAGAGGTGTTTGTCTAATCCCAGACATTTTTCTAAATATCAACCCAGGATATCTTTCAAAACACTCCATTCTTTCTGATAACAGTCCAGTAAGACCCATTTAAGCTCTCTGTATATTAAGAAAACAATAACTTACAGGGGCCTGCGGTTCCTCAAAGGTCACGATGTTCAGCGGTACTTTGCTACGCCCGAATTCCTGAGATTCCACTTTTATCAGTCTGTGTTTGGGAGACACAATCTTCACCTCCACGCCGTTGGACAGCACTGTGCCAAATGCGGGAAACACTTCCAAAGACCCCGAGCCGTTCACCACGCGGTTCTCTGGGGGTTCGTAGGGGTCCTCAAAGTCCAGCTCTTTCTGAGCCCTGTAGGCCCGTAGGATCTCGCTTTCGGTGTAGTCTGGTTTCGGGGGCTGCGGCGGTCCTTTCCTGCTGCCAAAACTCAGGTGATCTCTAAACCACTTTGCCATGGGTCTACGACCAACGCGAGAAGGAAACAGATCCAAATATATATATATAAATGAGCTGTTATGCCTCTAAAAATCCCTCTATCCTAGTTCTTCCGTGGAACACCATCCATAAATCTTGAAACACCTAACCAATAAGTTACTTATTACTCACAGTGTGTCAATAAACGGCACATAGGATATGATATTGTGCAATAGCTCACCTCAGTTTCCCCAATGCATCGATCCTTTAGAACATCCAACTTCTATTTGGTAGCATTAAATGGATCTGGAAAGCAGAAGCACAGTCATGACACATTAACAAAGAGAAAAACAAAAAAGATGTGGATTATTTTAAGCTTCCACCCCTAGACCTGCCCCCAGTAGAAAAGACATATTAAAGGGATAGTTCACGCAAAAATGAAAATTATGTCATCATTTACTCATCCTCAAGTTGTTCTTTCAAGAATAAAAGCCTTACAGGTTTGGAACGACAGGAGAGTAAGTAATTAATGACAGTTTTTTTTTGTGTGTGTGTGTGTGTGAACCCTTTAAGGGTTTTTTCCCTTCATCAGGGAGGATCAAATGAGCTGACTTGCTCTAATAAGGACTTTGGACAAACTTCAGAGAGCTCATTTGATCCTCCCTGGTGAAGGGGGTCTTGAAGGGTTCACAAAAACAAAAAAAAATCAATTCTGTCATTAATTACTTACTCTCCTGTCGTTCCAAACCCGTAAGACTTTTGTTCATCTTCAGAACACTCCATTGACAGCTACGCAACTACAACTTTGATGCTTCAAAAAGTTCATAAAGAGATTACTTTTATGATAGATGGATGCGCTTTTTTGGGCTTAAAAAATGGTACCATACACTCCCATTATCTTGGCAGAGCAAGGGTATTTTTTTTTATATAAGTCTTTGGTTGAAATAAAGTCATATACAACTAGGATGGCTTGAGGGTGAGTAATTAAATAGAGGTGAGAGTAAATAATGAGGGATAATTTTAATTTTTGGGTGAACTAACCCTTTAATGACCTTCTTAAACCCGAAGAACTCAATTCTTCATTGGACGAAAAATTATGCAACAAAAGTGAATGGTGACTGAGGTTGTCAGTCCCTCACATTATGCGTAAGAGCTACTTTTTGTGTTTTCCTTGGAAGAAAGAAAACAATACGGATACACGTTAGCGTAAATAAAAGGTTTGGGTGAGCTGTTCCTTTAAAAATACACATCATATCATATACTGTGGAACAGGCGATAAGCCTGTATAACCTGATCTACTGTAGATCAGGTTATACGCTAATGCATTTGTACTTGGGTCATAGATTAAACATAACGGCGATGATTTCTTATACATGGAAACATATAATTCAGTATTACTCAAAGAGAAAGTTTCACACTCACACAACTCAAAGAATCCTGTCAAAACAAAAACATGCACCAACTGTACACACCCACTTTCCTACTGTTCCCATTTAACTCAACACACAATAGTAAGATATTTACGTATTTTAAACTGAAATTATACAAAAACTGTCAATATATATTACAACTAATGTTAGCATGCTGGCTAACATCTCTAAACTTCGCCAACCGACATTATTTTCACTTTCTTTGTCGACAAGTCTGATTATATACACGAATACTAGAGTATATTGAATATAGAGGTGGAATTCTGCATTCATTTGGAACACAAAAGTAAAAACCAACAAATTTAAGCTGCGTTTTGTTAGCCGGATTGCTTGCTGGCTAACTATGCAGCGCGCGAGCCCGATGGATAGTCACTGAGGAGCGTGTGCAAATTGTTCATCTAAAACGGCAGTTTTAACTCATAAAAACAGTTCCGAAACAAACATGCCCCCAAAACATTTGCAAAACACTCACCTCTCAATGACGGAAGGATGGATGGAAGCGAGTATATAAAGAAGCTGTGAGGAAAATCTCAAAAAGTGAGGAGCGTGTGCACGTGCAGATGGATGGATGAGTTGCATCGGATTGCAATGGTTGTTGCAGCTCAGCTCAGCTGGTGAACATCACATAAGCTCGACTGACTTGTTGTTAAAGCCCACTGGAGAGTTGCATTGTCTTTGTTCTTGCTGAGGCATTTCATTTCACATGGTGCCTCGTGCTGTTTTACATGCATTCTGCAAAATGCAGCATGTCTGCAAAGCAGTTATTATGAAAATACATGTTTTAGGTGAAATAAAGAGATTGAGTGCAATTAAATGCATATAAACAGGGGCTTCTTCTAGTTAACCACCCACAAAAAGAAACGATCCGATCAATACACGTCGCCAAACCTCATAAACACCTTCTCCGTCAGCAAACAGAGGTCAGATTGTAAGGTTAGAAGGTCACCAGCACTTTGGTGGATCAATATGCCAGATGGTAAACAATTAAGTGTTGACACATTAGACTGCATTAACATCACATTAGCAAGTGTTACCTTGCTAATGTGCCATTTGCGATTTAAATGCAGAATGTCAAAAATATTTGATACACAATAAGGTAACACACGTTACATGTATTTACTATAGCAATAACTATAAATGTGGCATAATTACATGCAACTAACCTTGAACCAAACCTTAATCCTATCATCATCCCATAGTAAACACATGTAGTTAATCAATATTACTCAGGTCTCATTTGTTAGCGTAAGTTAATGCATTAACTAACAATGAGAAATACATTTCTTACAGTAGTTTCTTTGTGAACATAAGTTAATAAAAATACAAGTATTAACAGATACAACTTTTGATTTCAATAATGTATTAGTAAACGCTGAAATGAACATGAACTAAGATTAATAAATTATTTAGAGGTATGCATTAACTAATGTAGTTAACAAATGAATCAGAAATTCATTTTTCAAAATATTTCAAAATAAAACAAATGGAAAAAAATAGTCTAAGCTTGGAAACGAAACACAAGGAACATTTTATTTGATGTTTGTGAAGAAAGTCTATTGGAGATGATCAGTCTAAATTAGATTCAGATTCACTTGTCTCCACTGCAACCCTCAAATGCATTTCCTCGTATTGACTGAACTAACATGGAGAAAAAATACTACATTATAGTGCATAATACATTATAAACACATTATAGAGTACATTAGAGACACTGGGATGACGCAGATCTAATAGCGAATAAATTCCAGGCAATGGAAACAGCTTCTTATAGACAGACAGTGCTTATCCAGCTAAAAAGATCATCACTGAAAAATAAAAATCTCTCAATTATACTTTTAAAGAGTCCAAGTAATGGAAAATTATAGTGGTCTGTGAAAAAGAGAGGTGGTCATTTTTGCTGGTCTAAAAATAAACATTTAAAAACACCACAGTGTTTTCTCGGCCTAGTCAGAGTTGGTGTCATCGCTGTCTGTGTACGCCCCCAAGAGGCTGAGCGATGAACCGCTCTGAGACGCGGCTGGCTGCCCGTTGGAAGCACTAGCTGAGGCTGTGGAGGGCGCGGGTTTGGCAGCACCGGCCCCTGAATGATGCACAGAGAAAAAGCAGATTAACAGATGTGAAGGAATGAGGGAGTTTGATACGTAAATACAACATCAGGGATTCACTCATAAGAAAAAACAATCTACGGCACAGGTTAAAAACAGGTGACAAGTGACGGCACACCTACGCATTGCGGCCAATAAGCCAACATCAGGGTTTGTAGGTGGAAACTGTAGTTGGTCAGGCATCATTTATTCAAGTGCCCTTATTTTATTAAATGGTAAATTTTGTCCACACCCATTTATATATATATATAAAAAACAGCTTCGCAATCCATATCTGTACCATTCCTCGATTCCAGAGAAATAATAAAACAAAAATAGTACAAATACTCCCCGAATCCTGATATACATCCACTGATGTAGAGTTGCAATTTTAGTTTAATAAAAAAATAAACAACAAATATCAATTTATTTATTAAATAATATTAATAAAATAAGTCGTCAAGAAAATAACCGTTAATTTGCAATTTTAGTGTTTATATTTAGTGTTGCAATATTATTAGTAGTAGTAGTAGTAGTAGTAGTATTAATATATACACTACCGTTCAAAAGTTTTGGTCAGTAAATTTGGTTTTAAAGAGAATAATACTTTTATTAAGCAAGGATGCATTAAACAAACAAACAAAAACTTTTCAAATAAATGCTAAAAATTCTATTTATCAATGAATCCTGAAAAAATTTCAGCATTGATAATGATGATTAATGTTTCTTAAATAAGTAAAGTAAATCTGCATATTATAATGATTTCTGAAGGATCATGTGACACTGAAGACTGGAGTAATGATGCTGAAAATTCAGCTTTGCATCACAGGAATAAATTACATTTGAAAAATATTCAAATAACAGTTAAATTGTAATAATATTTCACAATATTACTGTTTCTACTGTATTTTTGACCAAATAAATGCAGCCTTGGTGAGAAGAGACTTCTTTCAAATACATTAAAAAGTCTTCCTGACCCCAGAATGTGCTATTGTGTTTAAATGACTGAATGAATGCATGATTTCTTTTATAATCGGAATGTTGTTAATTGCTGCTTACACCCCCCACACACTCGTTTTGACCGGACTGTCCCTGACACTTTTGAGAAATCACAGATTGACTAGTTTTAATAGATCATGAACCTTTTTGTGTGTCAGGAGCTTGTGGTTTCTTCCTCACCACCAGAGACCCCAGAGCTCCCTTCCCGCCCAGACTCCCGACACTCCTCTCCCAGCTCTCCAGCTTCTGCTTCTTCACAGCCACAGATGATGATGAGCCCTGTGGAGTTCAGGAGGAAAAGGAGCACAACAATTAATGACAAGCATTTGAGGAGAAAAAAAAAGCAAGACAAATGAAGTGGGAAGATTTACTTTAGGACCACAGATCATCCTATATGAACATATAAGTACAATGTATAGTTAAACAATCTGTCAGCTGATAGTGCATTATCTTGCTCATTACATGGTTACTTGGCAAATAAATAAATAAATGAATATTAAATATGTATTTGAGCTGAAATGATTATGTGTGTGTGGAGTGATAGGAGAAACATGAATCTAGCACAGCTACACTACCGGTCATAAGTTTGGAATAATTACGTATTTTTAATGTTTTTGAAAGAAGTTTCTTCTGCTCACCAAGGCTGCGTTTATTTGATCAACAATGCATGTAAAAACAACAATATTGTGAAATATTATTACAATTTAAAATAACTTTTTTATTTGAATTTCTTTTAAAATGTAATTTATTCCTGTGATCAAAGCTGAATTTTCAGAATCATTACTCCAGTCTTCAGTGTCACATGATCCTGTGTTAGAATCACTCTAATTATTATAATCAATGTTGTTTTGTGGAACCAAAATACACTACAATTCAAAAGTCTAGGGTAAGGTTTAATAAAAATATAACGACGAATAGTTATATTCGGCAAGGACACACAAAATTGATTTTATTAAAAAATAAAAGTTACCAAAGATTTCCATTTCAAATAAGTGCTGTTTAAAGAACGCATTGTTTCCACAAAAATATGAAGCAACAACTGTTTACAACATTGATAATAATCAGAAATGTTTCTTGAGCAGCAAATCATCATATTAGAATGATTTCTGAAGGATCATGTGACACTGAAGACTGGAGTAATGATGCTGAAAATACAGCTTTGATCACAGGAATACATTACATTTTACAGTATATTCAAACAGAAAACAGTTCTTTTAATTTGTAATAATATTAAACAATATTGTTGTTTTTACTGCATTTTAGATCAAATAAATGGTAAGCATAAAATACTTTCAAAAACATAAAAAAATTTAATAGTTTCAAACTTTTCAACCATAGTAAATGTAGGAAATTGTTTGCCTGAGAGCATCAAAAATGTTTGATCACAGCATGTCACAACTGACCAATCAGAGTTGAGTATTCCAAAGCCATGTAATAAAAACTAATTTTTCCGATTATAATGTATAAAAGTGAAAATGTTAAAACATAAAATTAAATAGCAGAATAAAGAAACTCTAACTGAGGCAACTGTCTTTCACTCGACCTGTGATCCTGCGTTCCCGTCTGTAGTGAGGATGTCTGTGGGTTTTTCAGCCGTGTGTTTCCTGCCTTCGTCTTTTGCATTTTCCGTCTCTTCCTCAGAGTCCGAGTCTCTCAGTCGCTTAATCAGAGCTCTGTCTAACATCTCTCTATGAGAAGCAAGAGAAGAGAGAAGTCTAAATCACAGAATATACAGTATATACTATAGAATTCATGTTTCTTAATCTTGACATTAAGGCCTGGTTTCACAGACAGGGTTTAGATTAAGCCAGGATTAGGCCTTAGATCAAATAGAGCATTTAAGAAGCTTTTATAAACGTACCGTAGGAAAAAACATTACTGGTGTACATCTTGAGACAAAACAATCACACTGACAGATATATCAGTGTAAGTTGCTTTCAGTTAAAACAGCTCAAACATGCATTTTAGTTTGGGATTAGTTTAAGCCTGATCTGTGAAACCAGGGGTATGTGCTTTGGAAAAACATACTTGAATGTACTTGAAAAACATACAGTGAATGTACATAACCTCAAAGAGGTGCTATTATTGTCACATGTAAATATAGACAGTAAACAATATAAACACAATTATGATTTTCAAACATTAATATTTTAGGTTAAAATGCATGGGAATATCTACAATATTGTACATAAACTATATTTTAGATGCTGTAATCTAGGGCTGCCTGATTTGGGGAAAAATCTAATTTCAGATTTTCTGATAAAATTTGCAATTTAAATCTTAATTGGACCTGTAGTGTGACATTCATTGTTAAAAGTTCAAATATTCCACTATTAAAGGATAATTCACCGAAAAATTACATTGTTCAAAACCTGTATGAGCTCCTTTCTTCTGCTGAACACAAAAGAAGATATTTTGAAGAATATTATGGGTAACCAAACAGTTGATGGACACTATTGGCTTATATAGAAGGAAGAAAATACTATTGAAGTCAAAGGGGCTCATCAACTAGTTACTGACATTCTTTAAAATATCTTCTTTTGTGTTCAGCAGAAGAACGATATTCACACAGGTTTGGAACAAATTGAGGATGAGTAAATGATGACGTAATTTTCATTTTTGGGTGAACTATCCCTTTAAGTTTAAAAAGCAAAAAGTCCAAGCCTTTCTCTTTTCATACTTGGTCTCTCGTTCGTCTTCATCCAGCTCTCTTTCTCTCTGTCTCCGCTCCATATCTTTATACTTATCCAGCATGCCCTCGAAGTCCACCCGCGCCTGCCTCTGGTTCAGGTCCTTCAGCTCCTGCAGGTTCTCCAGCACCTCCATCTCCATCTTTGAGTCCCGTGTGCGGTTCTCCAGGACCTGTGACAGCATTCAGGGAGATTAGCTTTTACGTTTTTAAGGGTTTGCTTACAAAGACACTGTAAAGGCTTTTATGTACACCATATGTGGAAAGCAGAGGAAAAAAACTAAATGCTTTTGTCACAAAAATACACTGATGGAAAGTGGAAGTAAATCAAAAATTAAACACGAATAGCACAGAATAAAACGATGAAAAAACCTCTAAAAGACCACATGCGTCTTTTATGATATTAACGTTTCTAACAGACCTTCATGGGGTTATTGAGTTCCTCTTCCTCTCGCTCCAGCTGGATCTTTTTCTCCTCCTCTTCTAGAAGTTTCTCAGCCTGAAAATTACGTGTTGCACCATGTTCCATGGCATAGTCTGTGTTCTCTGGATCTGTCTGCGAAACACACCAATCAGATGAAGTGCAACCGAACAAACACACAAGGAAATCTCCTGAAGTGTTGTGCGTGTTCATTGGAGTACCTTGAAAGTGATCTCAGCCAAACATCTGGTGCATTTAATGTAGAATCTAAAAATGGGAAGCCCCATGTACAGTTCGTTCTGAACGGTCTCCTTACGAGCATTGAACTTCTTCCCTTTGTAAATGTATTCTCCACATGTTTTACACCTGCAAAACAGCAAGAGTTATTATCTGAAAGATGATATATAATCTATAAAAAAAATCAAACTACATATGTTTCCTCACAAATCAGAGAAATCAAGAGATTCTTTGCCATTAAAATAGCATTATATTCAGTATACCATTACTTAGATTGTTGTATTTTATTTATATTTTTCTCTTATTTTTATAGTGATATACAGTACCAGTCAAAAGTTTGGAAACATTACTATTTTTAATGTTTTTGAAAGAAGTTTTCTCAAGCCTGCATTTATTTGATTAGAAACACAGAAAAAAACTGTAATATTGTGAAATATTATTACAATTTAAAATAATGGTTTTCTATTTTAATATACTTTAAAATATAATATAATTCTGTGCTGCAAAATGAATTCATCAGCCATAACTCCAGTCTTCAGTGTCACACGATCCTCCAGAAACCATTCTAATATGCTGATTTATTATCAATGTTGGAAACAGTTGTGCTGCTTAATATTAATAACTTCTTTCATAAAAAAGAAAGAAAGAAAATTACTGACACCATACTTTTGAATGGTAGTGTATATTACAAAATATGGTAGTGTATAACAAAATATTTATATTTAAAATAAATGAGACAAAAAAAAGAAAGAAAAAATTCTCATTCATCAAAGAATCCTGAAAAAAGTATCACAGGTTATTAAAAAAGCATAAGCAGCACAACTGTTTCCAATCATGTGACACTGAAGACGAGTAGTGATGATGGAAATTCAGCTTTCATCACAGGAATAAATTATATTTTAAAGTATATTCAAATAGAAAACCATTATATTAAATTGCAATAATATTTCACAATATTACTGTTTTTTCCCCTGTATTTTTTATCACATAAATGCAGCCTTGGTGAGAAGAAGGGACTAAAAATAGTAATGTTTCCAAACTTTTGACCGGTAGTGTATATTGTTGTTCTTCTATGTAATTTTATCCTTAGTCGAGAAGCTGCATAAAGTTCTGCATATCTAAAAACATGTCATTATATGAAACCTGCAATAATTATAGACATTATAACTACCTCATGTCCTTATATGACAGACCTGTGTTTCTATCTCAAACCATGTATGATATTGGCAATAGTTATATAAGTTAGTTAAAAATAAAACTTGTCTCACCTCATATTAAATGGTGCCATCAATCTGACCACATACTGACGGTCTTTGGGCAGTTTGAGTTTAGGGATTTTAGACGGATCAAAATCCGGAGGATAGTATTTCTGAGGAAAAACAAGAAGAAATGTTGTAAAAGTGACAGTTCACCACAGTAGAGTAACTTTGTAAACATAAACTTATTTCGAGGTTCATCTTAATAACTGTTACGTGTGCTCAAGGTTATGTACTTTAAGTGCATAGAAAACATTACTTAAATACTTCAACTTAAATTGAATAAATGTATACACTGCGTTGCTACTTCATTAGCATGCTGTTAATGATTATCTTAGATATTACTCCTCTAATCCACCTTAAGCCGCAGCACAATAATAATATAGAAGTAAACAAAGAGGTACTTACATTCAAAACTTTTCTTTCCGACATGGTTCTCTTTAATTTACTAAAATGTAAACTAAAACCGACAACTGAGTGCCCAAATGTTTGTTACTGCGAGCTGGACGCTTCTTCCTCGCGGTCTGTCGCGCGGTGTGTGTGTGTGTATCCGTCACTCACGCGCTGCAGTGCTGCCACCACCGGCAGAGCCTCAGTATTACAGGACACAAGGCAAGCATTAGCATACAGAAGATGATCATAGGCCTACATAATAATACAAGCCCAGTAATATCATATGAACATGCTTAGTATGCCAAAAAATGTTGTAAACAGGAAGGTGATAGGGTAAGTAAGGTGATTTATTATATATTAAAAACAGAAGCATAAATCTCTAAGACATAAAGACTTCACTGAGGCCACTAGAGGGAGATGCTGAATAATAAATACATTATTAAACGCTAAAGAGTTTTTCGTGTTGCTTCGATTAATTTTAGCGCATGCATTTCCTATTAAAGTACAAGCTGTGATATTCACAATCACGGCATAGAAGAAAGCAAACCAAAAATGTTTGGAAGAGATCCTTTGTACTAAATAGAGCAAGTAGTTGAGTGCAACCTTAAGAAAAAGTAAAAACATATATTTACTACTTTTTATAGATATGACAGTCACTGGAAACACAAATCCTGACGTTAAAACCATCCTGTAAGGACAAACCAGCCGTTCCCGAAGTGAACTCTGCATTAGGCACCAGTCAAAACAATCAATACTTGCAATAAAAGAGTCGTACAGACATTTTTTCTTGCTTATTATCTAATTTGGCGCGCGCAAATGTTTGGTTATGATGCGCGTAATCCTGCAGCTCTAGGGCGCGCGCATGCATTGAGACGCGCAAACTCATGCTGTGCGCAAAACCAGCTGGACACATACGTAAATGGCTTAAAATTCAGTCATATCTTCAATGGGAAGCACGGACAGCGTTTGGATACAGAGTTCTGTCTTAAGTGAATGCTGGGATATAGATAAACTTTAAATATGGATCGCGTAAAACACGTAAAATGAGCGTTGCGTGGGATTTAAGAGTACTAATGCATTTGTGCGGAATCCAGATTTCAACGAACAACAATTTACCTACAGCAACAGAGACAGTCTGAAAAACCTTCCAGAGTCCTTGACGGAATACTTTATCTGGGATTGGGGTTATTCCCATCATGGATCAGTTTGGGATTTTGGATTTACATCAGCGCAATAAATGGAAATGCGTGGACGCAGTGCTGCAATTAACGGAGTTTACATGTAAGAGATTTTTTTTTTTATTTACATTTAAAACGATAAAAGTTCATGTGGGTAATACATTTTGTAATCTTTGTAGAGTTTCCGAACCCAGTTCATTGCAGGTGTAATTCCACATATGCAATATTAAAAAGGCAGGTTGAACTATATGAATAACAATTCAGACATAAAAGTAAAACTTCTTCAAGTTTCAACCTCCTTTTCTATAGTTCTATACTGCATGGTTCTTTGGGCATTAAAAAGTTGTTCCAATATACTGCAGGTTCTTCAAATCAGTGTTGAGATTTCCGTATTTTAACAGAAAAAAGACAGAAGGTCCACTAAAAAAAAGGGAAAATAATGGATTTCTTTTTCATTTCAACTGAGATATAAGTTGAAGCATTTGAGGATTTAGAAAAAATTAAAGAAAGAAAAGTTTAAAGAAAAATCATGTATATTAAAAAAAGGGCAGAAATGATGTGCAGACCCTTTGTACAGAATTGCAATGCTGATATAGTGCAAAACCTTCACTTGTGGACTAAAGTGTAAACTTTTTCAGAGTGATTCAACCTGAAAAGAACTCATTCACTCATCCTAATGGTGCCATGGCTGTGGGTTCAGTTCCTGCACTTGGATGTATTTCCCTGCGCCGAATGTTTGAACCCTGTCCTCACTTCTCTATCAGCTGGGGTTCAGATGGCCTGCAGGGTGCACAGATATAATGCATTATGGGTGACCTTAATATACATGACTCCTCCCATTTAATGATCCTTAATGGATCTGTTGGTTTTATCAGGTCGTGAGAATTCAGTGAAAGCATGAGTTGTGCTGTTGTAATTTTCAGGAATTTTAGTTGTGATTTCTTTCTAAAATCCCAGTACAATTGTTGGTACTTTATTTTACGTGTCTTTGTGATACTTTAGTTACTGTTGTAGCCTAATAATAACTAAATTATGCATACATGCAACTAACCCTAAACCAAACCCTATTCCTAACCCTTAGGTAAGTAGTTAATTAGTATTACTCAGTAATTACACTGTAACACGGACGCCTTAAAAAGTGTAACCAAATTGTTTTTAAAAAAAGATACTGCATTTAAGAAAATGTCCTTTGTCCAATGTGATCGTTATGACAAAAACACTTTATATTACTAAAACTTTCAAATAATAAAATAAAATGTAAAATATAAAATTAAAAACTAATTCAAAATATTAATAAAAACTATAATAGTTTCTCAATTCGTTTTCCTAATGCATTAAAATGCATTCATAATGCCTTATAATTCATCATATGTTCTTGCTATGCATTATAATATTTAAATACTGTAATACTTTAAATCACATGGCCAACAACTTGTTTCATAAGTTTATGCTCTTTAACAGTTTAAGCATGAATTGATAAGGATTAAGGGTTTCAATTAGTTTTAAGCAGAGGTTTTCAAGTTCAATCTTGCCCCAAAAACTGCAAATAATTTGCATTATGTAATTTAATAAGCAAGTGAGATGTACATAAAATTGCTTAGACATATAACCAAAAATTAAACAATATTTACTCACTTCACACACAAAAAATAGAATACACAAATTCTCAAAATAGCCAAATATTGATTTATCAGCATGAACAAATTTTTAGTTTATATACGAAAATATATAATGCCTTACTTGATGTACAGCATTATGACTGATAAAGGATATAGAAAACGAATGGATGTTTGTAATGATTACGATACCTTAATTCTTCGAAACGTCTCTGTAAAAGTGACTAAATAATACAATATCTGTTTGCTCTGAGGAAATATTTGCGCTTCAAAATGCTTGCATTGGTTCCACATTGTCTGAAAGAATAAGCAATTCCAATATAAACTTGATTAAAAACTGACAGGTGTCATTTGTCTGTCAGATGAAATATTACACTTGGCTTTGTACAAGTATCAATAACACAAGCTATAGCTGTTGTTTGAAATGTATGACCATATGGCTGACTATTTTGATCCTTTGTTCCTCAACCAATGAAAATAGATCAAAAATAGCTCCATGATGTGAACCATGAAACATAAGATTAAAATATAAGATACATATTAAAAAGAGAATTTGGTCTGCTAAATTGAATTTTGATGAGGACGGCCTAAATCAGCCGTGCTGCATGATCAGAGTCTCTAAATCCACAAGTTTATTAAACGTAAAATAACCTGCTGAAAAAGTTAATATCAAGAGTAGAGATACAAATGAAGAACCTGGAGGAAGCACAAGACAGAATATAACCGTGTGTTTGTGACTGTTAACCGCCTGTTAAGACGATTAACAAAATCCTGACTTTGATTACATTATGTTTGTGAGAATGTGAGAGTCATTTAGACTGATATCACATATAAATCTACGACACACACTGATTTTGCATTATTAGCTGAAGGAGTGTTAATTTCAACACTCATCAGTTTGATCAAAGGTCAGGAAATGAAACGCCGGATTTGTGATTTAAATGACTCTTTTTATGTTCAGAATGGTCTTTGTAATGGCTGTAAAGGCTCATCTGAAAGCTTCAGAAATACTGTATATGGGGACAGACCTTTTATTTTAAATGAGAACCGATGATCCTCTAATACACTCTTAGAAAAAAAGGTTGAATTGGGTTCTATTTAGAACTCTTGGGTTCTCGACTAAATTTTAAAGAACCCTGTTTGCCAAAAAGTTTCTATATGAGGAGATATGTCTTAAATGATTGCATAAAACTTTCATGTTTAAAAGGTTATTTCAGTTTTTTTTACTAGTGATCAAGGGTTTATGAGCCGTTTACAATTGAATTAAAATAAATACCCCTTTAATTTAATTCAATTTGTAAAGATTGCAATCTTGAACCATTGATGGCATTTGTAATGCAGAAATCACATTTTTGTCTTCTGAGAGTAAAGCCACCGAGAACACTGCTGTATAGTGCAGTATTTTGTTGCGTTTTGTATACGACACTTGGTCAGAGAGAGGCTAGTCATCGACCACTTCAGTTCATTTGACAGTTTTTTTAATTGCTTTGGCACAATTTTCACATGCAATTGAAAACTCTTAGTACTAAAATCACAACAGATCATAAAAAGGGCACTTTTTTCAAACATTCCATATATTTTTAATTGTATTAATACAATACACAAAATCACAAAGTCCTTTTCACTACACAAAATAAGGTTTTTATCTATATGTTTCATGTAAAAGTAGTAGTAGTAGTATTGATCTCATTTGGGAAATTAAAGTTTCAGTTTAATGTTATATTGTATATTTCATTTACAGTAACCGCCTTTCATAAAGCTCTTACTGTCAAACTTCTGATTTGCATCTCTTCTCGTTCAGTTTAATACATTTGTCTGTTATTTACTCCAAATGAACTTAATGGTTAATCAGTGAATGATTTGGCACACCTATAGATTTCTATAGATACTTATTCTATAGACATGTCTATAGAATGTTTGCAACTTCGGATATGGTAACCAAATGTTATGAATTCTTTTTACATAAGGGATTTATAGATAAGAACCACTACTATGTTCAAAGTGTGTGCACACGTAAGTGTGTTTGTGTGTGTGTGTGTGTGTGTGTGTGTGTGTGAAAGATTTGCAATTTGTGAACACAGAGCAGCATTTTACATTACAGTATGCCATGTGATACTGTAAACAGAGACAAAACTATGCTAGAGACTGCCAGAATATATTAAACAGTAGTATAGATTGAGTCATATACAGTGAGAACATTTACTGTATTGGCAGCATATACTGTTTTATAGCACAAAACCCCCATGGCCGTGTCATAACTTCATCAGACGTTTTGATAACACACTGGCTAGATACTATTACAAACAATATGGATTCAATTGCATAAGTTAGGTGATGCAAATTTTTTTTAATGTGGCATCTGTAGCCTGTATTACAGTTTTTTTGGTTACACTTTATTTTAAGGCGTCATTGTTACAGTGTAATTATATATTTAAGTACTGAGTAATATTAAGCAACTACATGTACTTACTATAGGGTTAGGGTAGGATTAGGATTTGGTTGAGGGTTAGTTGCATGTTATTATGCATACTTTACTGTTATTACTATGATAAGTACATGTAACATATGTAACAAGGACACTGTAAAATAAAGTGTTACCGTTTTTTTTAATTCGCTTTAGTACTATTTTCACAAGCTGTACATTTTCAAAACTCTTGAAACTAATCTAAACTGATCACACTTTTAACACAGCTAGTCATTCTTTCAAAACCTGATCCCGTGCTTTCGTTACAGTTATACACATTTCAGTTCACATAATCATTGTTTCAAACACATTATTATTGTAAAATGTAACTGAGAACATTTGCTTTAATCGCAGGAACACAACAGTATGATCTTCTTTCAGTTTTGTACTTTTAACACTCAGTTCATTCAACAGCAAAAAATGCAAGATACATGTTTCAAATCACCCTTGTTGCTGAATTAATTACAGTAATACAGGCTTCAGTTGCCACATTAGAAAATACACTTACATTACATAACTTATGTAATTGAATCCATAATTTTTGTACTAGTATCTATCTAGTGTGTTATCAAAAGGTGTGATGAAGTTATGAAACTGCCATGAGGTTCTGCACACCAGAGTTTGCTGACAATACAGTAAATGTTTTCACTGTACAATATATGCCTCAGTCTATAGTCTATAGTTGACCTTTAAAAGGATGAGTTACAATAATGTGGCAGTCTCTACCATGGTAATCTGTTTATCACATGGCATACATACTGTAATGTAAAATGCTGTATTTGATACCATCTGTCTCCCTTCTACTGATATATCTCTGATCAGTCTGACTCTATTCTGCTCACAAATTGCACATTTTTGTTTCTTTTTTGTGATGATGATTGACAATCAGACTCCAGAGAATCTTTCTGCACTGGTTTAGATCCAATCGGGCAAAAAAACTATATGGCTAGTTCGCAAAAGTTTTTCGGAAAAATCCAAAACAGAATGGTTTAGGAGTTATGAGCCATTACAGACTTTTGATCGCTGTAGCGCCACCATCAGGCCGATTGGGGCGAGCCTTGGTGACGTTGTAGACGGGGTGGGTACTACCATCCCTCAAAGTTTCAAGTCTCTACGACTAACGGTTTGGTCTGCCAGATCACTTTTAGGGGAGAATGCTGATCCTTGGAAATTATAACAATTACAATAGGTTTTCTGCGCTACACGCTTGAACCAGCATGTTAGTGCCCTCAACAGGCCTCTTAACTAAGCTTCACCAGCTAGTTTTGCTATTCTGGACTAGCAGCACCTCACCAGCTTGGAGACTCGTGTTGGTATATGCTTTTGCTTGTTTTCTTACAAAAGAAGCACAACAGAAGTGACGTCCCACATTAATATGCATCTAAACTGACAGCTGAGTAATTTGCTACAGCTGAGAATTGTGGGTCAGATCAAGCCGCCGTAAGCCACTTTGAGGCTGTGGGTTAGATAACGCTTTCTGGCTTTGGTCGGCGGTGAAGAATTGAAAACATGTCTGCCAGGGAAGGAACAGGAACTTCCTTCTCCACGCGCTAATCTTCAGAAACACGTCACTCCAGCTGCTGAGTTAAACTGCAATAAAAGCACAGGCTATAAATGAGAGCGGGTTAGGCCTGTTAGTCATCAGTTTTAATATATGCCCTGTCTGACACCAATTTAGTCTGATGTTCCATTCAGGATGAGAGATGAAGCAGGAGGTTGAGGAGGTCAAGGCTGGATAAGCTTTTCTTCACGCTGGACTTAGTGGATGATTCCTTATACAACATACTGTATAACTGTACTGAATGAATCCGCCTCTGGTTCAGTCACAAATTTCTAAACACTAGAACAAGAAATCACTAGATGGAATTGATAATCGCTTAATATTTGAGAATCTTATACATGACTACTGGAATATGTTTCTGTAACTTTCAAACAAAGTTGAAAAGTGAAAAGTGAAAGCTGTAAAGTGACTTTATAACAAGCAATTGCGACTTTATATCATGCAATTCTGACTTTTGTTCTTGCAACTGAGAGTTTATATCATGCAATTGGAAGAAAAAAAGTCAGAAAGAAAATTGCATTTACCTTTTTTATTTTTTATTCAGTAGCGGAAACAAGCTTCCATGAGGCTCCGTATTCACAGACTGGTGATTTGATAGTCTCGAGGTTAACGCTAGTCTTAAAAATTAAAGGCTCTTTATTGGCATTGATGGTTCCATGAAGAACCTTTAACATCCATTCCACAAAAGGTTCTTCACAGTGGAAAAGGGTTCTTTTGATTATTAAAATGCTCTTCACACTAAGATAAAAAAATGGTTCTTTGATGAACTGTTCACTTAAAGTTTTTTTAGGGAATAAAAAATGGTCCTTCTTTGGCACCTCCTGCGACCTTTATTTATAAGGGTGTATGAACTGGGAATTTAGATGATACACGGGATCTCTGGTACATCCCATGAGCGCATTAAAGTCCCTGAGGAATCCCCATCATGCCCTTGAGTACATCAGGTGACTCCAGAGGGACTCAACCCACAGTCATTGTGCTGTAAATTGCAAAACAACAAGCTCATAGAGTGACTTTCTAACTCTATTTTTCTCTCTGTCTCATGGCCGACTCCATCTAGCTTTGAGTAACTTCTAGTACAGGACGATCAGGATGAAAAGATGGCGACCATGCTCTTACCAGCGGGTCCTGATGGCTTGCGACCGTACACTTGTGAGTCTCTGGCGGCCATCGAGCAGAGGATCAGCGAAGAGCGGACGAAGAACACGAAGGATTACAAGGCGGACCCCGGGTACACGGAGGAGCCCAAACCCCGTGCTGACCTGGAGGCCGGGAAGGGGCTTCCTCGGATCTTTGGTGATATCCCTGCAGGACTGGTCGGAGTCCCGCTGGAGGACATCGACCCTTTCTACTTCAAGAATCAGAGGGTGAGTCAGTCTGAGGTTACAAGTGGCCTTCGAGATGTTTTAGTGCATCTTAAAAAAAGACTAAGTGCAGTAAATAAGGCCTAATGGATGTGAAGTTCATGTTTTTAGTTGAATATCGTCACAGTCCATGAATAAACAGATGTATTTATAGAAGTGCATGTAATGCTTTTGTTTTTCGAGATACATACTTGTGCATTTTTAAAAGCTGTGGAAAAACATTTTCTGTTTTTTTCTGAATCATCTACCTTGAAATCAGCCTCTTGGTTCTGCTCTGGTTTCTCCTGGAGAGCAATGAGATTAACTGGAGAGAAAATGGAGAATATTTCCTACATCTCCTGAAAAACAGGACCCCCTAACTTTTGTCTCTTTGGCCATGTTTACAGCTGGAATTAAGATGCGTTTCGGTCGATTGGATCACAAGTAGACAAGGGAGACATTCCCGTTTACACCTGTTGTTTTAATCCGTGTCTTTTGTCCACTTTCAACCACTTCTGTCCTGATTTCTTCGAGGAGAGGGTCTATGGACGGGTAAATGTGTAGACTTTTTCAGATCTTTCGATCAAATGGACAAAATAAGCTCACACAATTTTCTCTGATAGCTGCAAGATATTAGAAATCAGGAATGATGAGAGAACATTGTGCTTGGTACGTTTTTAATCTTCGAAACCAAACTTTGGTCTAGTTTAAATCTCGTCTGGCTAGAGCGCTTCACATAATGTTTACACATTAGTTCAGTAGACGGAGAGTAGACGGTCTTTTGTGACTGTTCAAACACATTCAGTCACATGAGCTTTTACACTATGAAAGCAATCCGGTCCAATGCGTTTTCAACTACCTCTGGAAGTGGTCGAAAGTGGACAAGCTCAAAATGTTTTAGACCCCGTTCACACCTGTATTTAGTGTCGTCCACTTGTGATCCGATCTGACACATAATTGAGAATTTCATAAATTCTGCATATCTATACAATAAAGCAACCTCTGAAATTTAAATAGTGTTCACTAACAACCCATTATACAGTCATAAACATAATTGACAGCAGAAGACCAATCAGAATAAACTATTACAGAGAGTGATTATCTAGTATTGGCCAATTTGGTCACTGGTATATTGTGATACATCTGATGAAATATTAGCTGAACATTTAATTTATATATCTGTTTAATCAATTGTCTTTTCTAAAAATAGTGGTATTGTGAAACATAATTACATTTTAACCCTCTGGTGCTCTTCACGTGGTGGTCAAAAATGACAGATTTTTATTATTATTATAATTTCAATGAAATTACTGTACTATATTTTAGTTTGATAATGTTTTTTATTTAATATGTGTATCTTTAGGGGATTTTATGGTACTAAATTATATTTATGCAGTAGTTAATTAATTCATTTATTTACTTTTTGAGCATAGTCTAGTCTTCAGTGTCACATGATCCTTCAGAAATCATTCTAATATGCTGATTTGCTGCTAAAGAACCATTTCTGATGTTTAAAACAGTTGAATGCTTAATATTATGTTTTTTTAAGAATAGAAAGGTCAAAAGAATGATTTAACATTATTTACATTTAGACAACATTATAACATTATGCATGTCTTAAAACTTTTGATCAATTTATCATTTCATTGCTGAATAAAAGTATTAATATTTAAAAATAAAATCATTCTGACAACAAACCTATGAACATTATGTATCTTTAGATGCAGAATAGTGATATTTCATGTGTTCAGACTGACTGTTTATCTTTTTTCTCTTTTTACAGACTTTTATAGTAGTAAACAAGGGAAAAGCCATCTTCCGCTTCAGTGCCACATCTGCACTCTACATATTCAGTCCGTTTCACTGCATTAGAAGAATCTCCATACGAATTCTAGTCCATTCATATCCTTCCACTGAACGTTTCTCTATATGTGTGCATGTTTACTTGCTTGGAGAATTACACAGAGATTTGGTCTGTTTATAGCCGTGCTTCTGATTTGTGTTTAGTAACTTGCGCAGATATCAGACCTTAAGACCACAAGCTTCTCTAGAAACACAGATGCACTGATTTCTTTTTTCATTTGCAAAGTATTTTATAACCATATAAATCTACTTTCCAAAAGCGCCATTCAAAAAGGTATATATGAGAAACTAGAGTTGGGTGGCAGGCTATTTTGACTTGGGCCAGTAAATAACCACCTCGCAACCATTAAAACTTCCTAACAACCACAAAGCAACATGCTAAAAAAAAAAATCTACCCCAAATATCATAGAGCATCTGCACCGCAGTGCATTGGCAACCATCCAAAACATCGTAGTATCATGCTGGTGATTTTTGCACGGGCAAACACCACTTACATTATCAGAAAACGTAGAAACAGAATTTAAAGTGGTTTGGTTTTTCCCATTAGGTCTCTGAAACTAATGAGGATATTATCAAAAGGCATCAAAAGCCAAAAATCTGGACCAACAGCAAAATGATATCCAGCTGCTCACATTGTGAGGCGAATCTGAAATATTTACCATCGGAGTTCTATTGGATTTGGTCTCATCTCTGAAACAGCTCTGTAATGTTCTTCCCTGGCATCGCCAACCAAATCCGCTGATATTCCTCCTCTAATTCCCCAAATGAAATAAGAGCGCAGTGATTTGGCATCATGTGACAGCTGCATGCACAGATGTTTGAGTGTCCGTGGTCATGATGCACACAGGGTTCCAGTCCTGTGTCAGACGTTTCTGTGTTAAAACAGTTAAAACCATTAATATTTTAAAGAGAAAGGGACATACAGACTGTATCACAATGCCACTCCAGGTTACTGTCATCATGCTTTACCAGAATACACATATATTTCATTCTACATTTCTACGGTAACATTTACTGTATCTTTTTATTTATTTATTTATTAAACTCATCATTATTGAAAAAAATATAATAATGATATTAATACAAAAATGCTAATACTTTACTAATTAAATAATATATTGATATTTTACCTAATTTCAAACAAGGTCACAATAAATAATTGTAGGTTTTTTTTTT
Organism: Abramis brama; assembly: GCF_963993115.1. Lineage (NCBI taxonomy): Eukaryota > Metazoa > Chordata > Actinopteri > Cypriniformes > Leuciscidae > Abramis > Abramis brama. Next base: position 4,775,248 of record NC_139969.1, read on the forward strand.
ATTTGTATTTGTATTTATCACTAACCTTTTTGTATTGACAAAAAAACAAACTACTTATTATTCTTTTTTTTTTTCTTTTTTTTTTACCATAACTAACCATTAACTTGTTTGTATTGACACAAAATATACATAAATTAATCTGAATTATAATTTTTTAAATAAAAAAATAAAATCACATTTTACCAACGCCTACTTGCTATTGCAAAAATTATAATACTTTATACTAATCAAATAATATATTGACATTTTACCTAATTTCAAACAAGCTATTTTTTTTATCACTACCCTGTTTGTATTGACAAAATAATCTAATTAATCTAAAAATACTGTTTTGTAAAAATATTTAAATAATCTGAATTTGAATTTAATTCATCTGAATTTGTCTGAATTAACTTGTTTGTATTGACAAAAATATCTATAAATATATATATATTTTTTTTAATTTTGCCGTAACATTACTGACACTAAAAATGCTGTTTTGTACAAATATTTTATCTGAATTTAACAACATTATCAGTTTGTTATAGGCTATACTTTTCAGATATGGTTTAACAGATATGGTTTCATTTTCCATTGTGGGACAGATAACAGAGTTCTTTGAATGTAATACAAATACGCCAGTAGTTGCCTTTATAACGCAGGAGTTTACAGACGATATGAGATGTAATTAGAGACCGTGTTATGGAGGATGAACAGATATTTCTGTTTTTAACTTGTGTTTACTTCGCTCAAATAGTGTGCTTGGACAGCTAGAGAGAAACTGGCAGCCAGGCATCAGACAACCGAACAGGCTCACGTGGAAATAGAACCATAACTGTTCCTTACTGTTCTTAGAACCCGACGGTGGAAAAGCGGCTTTATTATATCCCAGCCTTTCTATATTTTCATGCTCAGAAATGTACAAACAAAAAAGTTTTCAAAAATTCTGATAATATGATGTAAAACATACTGAGTTACTGTTATTAGGAACATCAATACTACATTTCCTAGATACTAGCAAGACTTTAGAATCATTTGTAGAATGACCCACATTTAGTTTAAACACTATACTGTGCCACACGTGACGCAGCATCTCCTCTGACTGGACAGTTCAGATAGGGCCAGCCATGTCTTGTTTTATCCTCAAATGCCACAGGCTCTGAAAATCCCTCTGTGTCCATGTTCAGGCTCTATTAAAACCTCAGATCCATAAAACAGAAAACAGAGTAAAGGAACAGCTGTTTGCCAATCACTAGGGTGAAATCCTTTCATATTTTCAGTTAGGATAAGCATAAATGACATCATGAATATTACAGGATAGCAACTTGACATGACGTACACCTTAGATCAGCAAAGTCCTCATTTACTGTGTAGTTTGGCCTACAATGCAACTTACTTCATGTCATGGATTTAAAAAAATATTTAAACGTTACGGTTAGGGTTAGGGTTACTTAAAATATTAACATAGTTTTTGTTTGCACAAAAACCAAATACGTTACGCATACTTTCTTTAGAAAGTGACATCGCCAAATTACTAGCATAATACAGCGTTTTTAGTCATTTCCACAGATCTGTGTGAACGGGAATCATTTTGATGACGTTTTTATGTATACAGAGGGTGGAAAAAAAACCTTTTGTAGTAGGAAAAGGATCTATCGGCTGCAGTTGATTTTGATATTATAGGTATTATCAACTGGCCAGAATTTTGAGATCGTAATAGATATGAAGGACTATAATGTGTTAAGAGCTCGCTCAAGTACTGCGGAGCTAAACCATTTAGTGCTTTGTAAGTAATCAGCAAGATTTTAAAATGTATACAATGTTTAATAGGGAGCCAATGCAGTGTTGACAGAACCGGGCTAATATGGTCATACTTCCTGGTTCTGGTAAGAACTCGAGCTGCTGCGTTTTGGACCAGCTGTAGTTTGTTTATTAAGCATGCAGGGCAACCACCCTGTAGAGCATTACAATAATCTAGCCTTGAGGTCATGAACGCATTAACTAACCGTTCCGCATTTGTCATTGAGAGCATATGTCGTAATTTAGATATATTTTTAAGATATAAGAATGTGGTTTTACAGATGCTATGGCTTTCAAATGAAAGATTGGTATCAAAGAGCACACCCAGGTTCCTAACTGACGACGAAAACTTGAAAGAACATCCATCACAGTATTCTAGGTTATTACATGCTGAAGTTTTTTCAGAATTAAGTAGTAGGAAATTACTAGTCATCCAGTTTTTTTTATATCAGCTATGCATTCTGTTAATTTCGTGAATTGGTAAGTTTCATCAGGGCGCGAAGAAATATAGAGCTGAGTATCATCAGTGCAACAGTGAAAGTTAATGCCATGCTTCCTTATGATATCTCCCAAGGGTAGCATGTACAAGCAGCAACGGTCCTAGTACTGAGCCTTGTGGTACGCCATACTGTGATCGATATGACACCTCTTCATTTATTGCTACAAACTGATAACGGTCAGATAAGTATGATTTGAACCATGTCAATGCAATTCCACCAATGGCAACATAATGAATGTTGTGGTCGATGGTATCAAATGCAGCACTAAGATCCAGTAACACTAATAGAGAGATACAAACAAGATCGGATGATAAGAGCAAATCATTTGTAACTCTAAAGAGAGCTGTCTCAGTACTATGATACGGTCTAAATCCTGACTGGAAATCCTCGCAGATATCATTTCTTTCTTAAAAGGAACATAGTTGTGAGGATATCGCCTTTTCTAGTATCTTTGACAAAAAAGGTAGATTCGAGATCGGCCTGTAATTGACTAATTCTGTAGGATCAAGCTGCATTTTTTTTAATAAGCGGTTTAATAATAGCCAGCTTAAAAGTTTTTGGTACGAATCCTAATGGCAAAGATGAGTTTTAATGATATTAAGAAGAGGATCTGTGACCTCTGGAAGCATCTCTTTCAGTAGCTAAGTATAGGGTCTAACATACATGTATATATAATATAATATAATATAATATAATATAATATAATATAATATAATATAATATAATATAATATAATATAATATAATATAATATAATATTGAATCCAAGTTCAAATGACTTTTCTGCATCCTGCTTACCACCTTAATTCAATTTTAGGAATTTAATTTGAATGGCATTTTCAGTTCAGTTATGTATAGTGCACAACCCGTAACTGCTGCTCATTTCCTTAACTTGTTCACTTTGTTTAGCTTGTTCATCATGTGCACAATTTTGACAAACTGCAGCTTCATGGCGATGTCGGATCCTCCGCTGTGGACCAAATACCTAGAGTAAGCAACACCTTTATTCTGTTGACTGTTTTTAAATGTTTAAACATATATATTACAGTATATATAACAGTAAACATTTTGTATTTTACTACTGTTTTTAGTTATATCTAGAAGATGTCTGTATAGATATTCTTATTTGATCACAGTTTTAAACTCTACAAACAGCTGCATATTTAATTTATTTGCACATATGAATTTTAAGGTCACAACCCATTTTACTTCTAAAATTATGCATTTCTGAGTGAAATGGGATATTTAGTGAGAAATCAATTTACATTAATTTCATGTTGACTGACTGTAATACACAAGAATATAACATTATGGGATTCTGCAGGTTTTATAAGGGAACATTTAAGACTTTTTCCAAGACCTTTTTAAGACCAAGATTAAAAATGAAATAAAATATGGCTCAAAAACAAATCAACTTAATTCAAAGGGAAGTATAAGCATAAACTAACTTCATTCTGTTACATTTTTCAAGACTTAATTTTACACTTGCATCTCAAGTAAATGCCAAAGATGTTTAGATATTTGTTTTGGAAAACAGGACAAACATACTGAGGAAGATATTATTTTTTTGCAATGCATGCTAAATTTAATGCCATAACTTAATTCATTTGATACTTTCTGCTCTATTTAAGACATTTTTAAGGCCTTAATTTGTGTAAGGGAAAATTAAGAATTTTTAAAACCTGCAGAAACCCTGTGCTTCAGAATGTGTATCGAAATGCTAAAAAGAGTTTTCATCTTAATTTAATTGCTTTGCTAGGGTCCTGATAACCACATTGGTAAGAGTTGCATCTTCATAAGCCTGCTGTCGCCATTCTGCCTGCAGCATCAGGAATGCCACATTTCCATGACAGTTCAATTTAAGCTAAAGCTGCGTTAGCGCAGGTTTCCGGTGTCTAAGCCCTGACCTAGATTTTAACAGATGACCGGAGTTTCCATATTCACTGATTATGCCTCTAGATTCTCTAATACAAAGCCACGGTGACCCAGCTCAAATAAAACATCATATGCATGCATGGAATATATTTTAAGAGATTGAATCTGAGCATGCAGCATGTTAACAATTCACCACTCTTGCATCAAAATAATAACTGTGTGAATGTTATTTATGTTTAAAGGGGTCCTATTATGTTATAGGGGTCCTATTATTAACATGTTTTTTTTTAGTCTTAGTCTAATGAATGTTTCTGTTTGAGCATGAAAAAGTTCTGCAAAGTTACAAAGCACAGTGGGAGTTATTCTCTATATCCGTGTCACTGTTTCTGAATTCCCTGAAACGCCTCTATTGTAGTCTTGAGTTTTCTTCCGGGAACGAACATGCCACAAATCCCACCCAAGGCATACACAGAATAAAGGGACGAGGTCTGGTTGAGTTAGTTAATAGTGTGCTGAAACTCGCGGTTATGGAAAGGGGAGGGGCATTTCTCGCTCAAAGCAGATGACCAATCACAACACACTGGTCCAACCAACCAATCAGAGCACATTATGCTTTTCAGAAGGAGGGGCTTCATAGAGACAGGAACTAAACAAGGCCCGGTTCCCCGAACGCTCACTCTTAGTGCGCTAAGAAGACTCAAAAGATATATCTTACCAAAGTTGTGTTCCCCGAACCATACCTTAGGAAGCTGCTTAAGATATTCCTTCTTACGTGCGACATTACCCGGTGCTGTCCATGGCGATGGTGCTGAATTGGTTGATATCGATGGCTCGAGAATCAATTATTCTCTCGTGCAGGGGCTGCTTCACTGCGTTATGTGAGAAAGCGGTGTTCTTTATAAAATAAGCACTTCAGAAATAGTTGAAATTGCATTTATTAGGACTCATGGGATATTATAAAAAATAATCCAAACTATAATAGCCTATAATAGCCTAGCCTACATATTTTTAAATTGTACCATATATTGCTGCCATAATAACCATCTCAAATTTGTACGTGCTTTCTTCTCTTTCCCATTTTTGTTCGCTGAGGTGGAGATGCGATGAAATATTGTTCTTGGAAATACTTTCCAGCATTTCAGTAATAAAAGTGTAGGCCTACATCTCGGTGCTCGGCAGTGATCAAAAAGGGTTTAAACAGTGGATTTTGAATCTCTTCTTGTAAACTCAGAGATGTAGATTCAGACGGCAATTAAATTACCACACAACCTGTTTGTCAAAAAACAGTACTAATTTGGCCAGGGATTTTTACGCGGGTTGGGTGAGAAAAAACACTGATATTATGGATTCGGACGGCACTAAAATCACCGACTCACCCCTATAAATGTTTAAAATACCATACAAGCCCATGAGAAACAATATTAGCGTCCGAATAGGACTTAACTGACAGTAACCTATGCTTTCACTGGCCTTTAAAAGCGCTTTGTAATTAAATTAATAATATTGTATAATAATATAATTAAAAATCTAACAACAATCAGTGTAATGACAATTTTATTCTTTGCATGAAAACACTTGAATTAGCCTAACTGAACACTGTCTGGGTGTATTAAAACTTCAGAATTATATTCGTATAGACCTGCAACAGTGATAAGGTAAAGCTAAGAGTGGTCCAGACCAACCTTACGAAAGTGTGACTTACAGAAGATATACTTAGCGTAAGAAAGTGTCGGGAATCGTGCCATAACGTTAAGAGAGAGGTTAAGGAATAGGTTAAGAACTACTTAGCGATAAGAACGTTTTGGGGAACCGGGCCCAGAGCGTTATTGACAGACTGGGCAGATAGAAGCTGTTTTTTGTTGTTGGTTTTTTTACATTAAAGCATGAAAACCTATTCTAAACAAAATCAAGACTTAATAGGTCCCCTTTAAAAAAGTCCAGTTAGTGACTAGTAACAGCTCACCGTAAATAGTTCATGTTTTCTCTTGTATTCTTTCAGGTATACATTCACTGGCATTTACACATTCGAGTCTCTGATTAAGATCTTGGCCAGAGGGTTCTGCATAGAGCCCTTCACCTTCCTCCGAGACCCATGGAACTGGCTGGATTTCAGTGTCATTGTCATGGCGTGAGTGTGACATTTCATTTTTATTAAGACTAAAATAACTGTCTGTTCTGAAAGCTGTGAAATTAATATGAATAAGCTGTTCAGAAATATGAAAAGTCTGTCATCATTTACTCACCCTTGTGTCATTCCAAATTTATATGACTTTCTTTCTTCCCTGGAACACAATGGAGAAGTTTAGCGTAATGTTCATGCTGCTCTTTTACATTTACATTTGTACATCCAAAGTGCCTTAAAAGAAGCACAAAAGCGTCAAAGAGCCAACAATATTCTTAATTTACAATGCCAGGTATGTTTAAGGGTGTGCGGTGGTTAAGTGGTTAATATAACAAATGCAAAAAGTAATTCATAATATCAACCTAAAAAAAACAAAAAAACAGCAAGTCTCATGTTAGTAGTTAATTTGTTAAATTTGTTAAAAGTCCTACAATTTATTTGTGTGAGAGACAGACTTAAATTTAAGTTGTTATTCACTGAAATGTAATCTCAGTGAAACTTTTTGTATATTCATATATCCTTTGTAAACATATTTTACTGAAAATGTGAACAAGTGTAAAAAAAAAAAAAAAAAAACTGACTGTTTTTTTAAGTAGATATTAGCATATCATAACCAATGAGACAAGAGACTGGAGTTGAGTGGAATAGAAAGAGGGAGGAATCAAGAGAGATGTAAATCAAGGTACACAGGTATCCAGAAAGAGATTTGTCAGGTGACCTAAATATCCAGCATTTACAGCCCAACCAAATCAGAGGATTGGATTAACTAAAAGAGACAGACTACTGCAGGATGAACATTTCCCCTCATTAATAAACCGCTCTAGTTTGTCCTTCCAAGCTGTTTTTTAAAAGTTTAGAGGGTTTATCTCTTCTCATGCTTTGCATCTAAATTTTTCTAGGGTCAGATAAATGTCAGATGCACTCTTTCTCAGGACACCTGGACATTTGTGACCCTCTCGTGCCCTTATGACTTACTACGGAAATAAATAAATAAACAAACATATAATAATATTAATTATCAGTAAATGTTTATTATTATTTTATATCTCATTTTAATTCATACATACATATATAGATAGATACACAGTCACGTGAAAAAAGAAAGTACACCCTTTTGAATTCTATGGCTTTATGTATCAGGACATAATAAAAATCTTGTGGCCTTTAGCAGGTCTAAAAATGAGGTAAATACAACCTCAGATGAACCACAACGCATGACATATTACACAGTGTCATTAATTATTTAACAAAAATAAAGCTAAAATGGAGAAGCCATGTGTGACAAACTAAGTACACCCTATGATTCAGTAGCTTGTAGAGCCACTTTTAGCAGCAATAACTTAGTAATAATTAATTAAAGTAATAATTTTCTATATGACTGCATTAGTCTCTCACATTGTTCTGGAGGAATTTTGGCCCACTCTTCTTTACAATGTTGCTTCAGTTCATTGAGGTTTGTGGGCATCTGTTTATACACATCTCTCTGATGGTCCCGCCACAGCATTTTAATCTGGTTGAGGTCTGGACTCTGACTGGGTCAATGCAACTCCTTGATTCTTTTCTTTTTCAGCCATTCTGTTGTAGATTTGCTGGTGAGCTTGAGGTCATTGTCCTGTTGCATATCGGCCAAGCTTTAGCTGTCGGACAGATGGACTCACATTTGACTCAATAATACTTTGGCACACAGAGGAGTTCATGGTCGACTCAATGATTGCAAGGTGCCAGGGTCCTGTGGCTGCAAAACAAGCCCAAATCATCCCTCCATCACCGTGATGGAGAGTTGGTATGAGGTGTTTGTGCTGATATGCTGTGTTTGCTGTTCGCCAAACGTGTCGCTGTGCATTATGGCCAAACATCTCCACTTTGGTCTGGACATTGGTCCAGAAGTCTTGTGGTTTGTTCAGATACACATTTGCAAACCTAAGCCGTGCTGCCATTGTCCTTTTAGAAAGAAGAGGCTTTCTCTTGGCAACCCTTCCAAACATGCCATACTTGTCCTGTCTTTTTCTAATTGTACTGTCATAAATTTTAACATTTAACATGATAACTGAGGCCTGTAGAGTCTGAGGTGTAGTTCTTGGGTTTTCTGCTGTTTCTCTGAGCATTGCACGGTCTGATCTTGGGGTGAATTTGCTGGGAACTGTCTTGAATGTTTTCCATTTTGTGAATAATCTTCCTTACTTTAGAATAATGGACTTCAAATTATTTGGAAATGGCTGTGTAACCCTTCTTAGATTGATGGCAGCAACATTTGCTTCTCTAAGATCATCGCTGATGTCTTTCCTCCTTGTCATTGTGTTAACACACACCTGAATGCTCCAGACCAACGAAATACCAAAACTTCTGCTTCTATAGAGTTGGTCATGCTTGCTGATGATCAATTAATCAAAGACATTTGATTAGCAGCGCCTGACTGCTACTTACTCTCTTTATTCCTATGGAAGCAGTAACTTAGTTTGTCACACATGGCTTTTCCATTTCGACCTAGTTTTTTTTTTTAAATAAACCATGACATGGTGTAATATGTCATGTGTTGTTGTTTGCCTGAGGTTGTATTTACCTCATTTTAAGACCTGCCAAGGGACCAGATGATTTTTCTTTATGACCTGATATGTAAAATCATAGAATTGAAAAGGAGGTACTTTCTTTTTCACATGACAAAATAAATTAAACATTTTATTTTAAAATTGTGTAATGTTTACACATACATATGTATATCTACACACACACACACACACACACACACACACACACACACACACACACACACACACACACACACACACACTGGTATTTCTATCATTATGAGGACATTCCATAGTCGTAATGGTTTTTATACCCTAAACCTACCCCACACACACAATCACGCACACACACGCGCACACACACACGCACACACACGCACACACACACACACACACACACACACACACATTATGTTCTGTTCTGATGATGTTCAATTACTAATTATTCATTAAGTTGTCTTTAAGCACACATAGTGGGAACAATCTGCTGCTAGTGTGTGACACCAAAATATCCGCTCTGCTTGTTATTAATTTAGCAAAATGGTCAAAGCCCATAAAGCCCAGCTGATTAGATTATAGTGCTGTCTTTTTGTGTAATGTCACGAGAGGACAGAGACGATTTCAGATGTCATGTCCTCTGGTGGCAAAACTAGAGAAATACTGTGGTGAAACATACAGATTTTTTAAAGATTTTAAAGTTTAGCTGTATGTACAGCATCTGTGACAAGCTGTTGACTACCACATTAAATCATTTAAACTAAATCACATGTACAGTAAATAGAAGTTTAGAGTAACTTGCACATGATATGCATAAGGATCAGGAAGAGTTTTTCCATCCACAGGAACAAATCCTGATGTTCATAGACATGTAGTCCTATAGGTAAAAAGGCAAATGATAAACTTTATTAACTTAAGACATTTTTATAAAGAAGAATTGATATAAGCATATTATATTTACACCCCCCTGAATGGCATGCAAGTGCATTACTATAAACCTGAATTTTGTTTGCTTCTACAAATTGAGGCATGAGTCAAAATTATTATCTTTGAATGAATATAAATCAATGTTCACGGTCTGCACTCTTTTGAATCGAAGAATGACTTTGAATCTTTTTCTCTCCAGGTATGTGACAGAGTTTGTGGACCTCGGCAATGTATCAGCATTACGGACGTTCAGAGTTCTGCGTGCTTTAAAAACAATATCAGTGATCCCAGGTGAGCGACACCTTCAGGACCACAGTCAGCTTTGCTTTCATACAGACACTAGATTCAGTGATGAGTTCAAATGTGGAATATATTGCATACATTTTAATTTAATATTAACCTTCTTTTTTTTTTCTTTTTTTTTACGTCTGTAGGTTTAAAGACCATTGTCGGTGCTCTTATCCAGTCGGTTAAAAAGCTAGCGGACGTGATGATCCTCACTGTTTTCTGTCTCAGTGTCTTCGCTCTGATTGGTCTACAGCTCTTTATGGGCATCCTACGCCAGAAGTGTGTCCGTAGCCCCGCCCACTGTGTTAACTCCACCTACCCTGGCAATGGGAGTTTCGTTTGTAACAATAAGACATGGCTGTCCGTCAAGGACTTCTTAACAAATGAAGGTTCAACCGACTTATATTGGATATAATGCTTTATATTGTAAATGTTAACTATTAATGTCACAGTAGGGGTGTAATGATTCATTTTTTTTCTTGATGCATCGCTTAAAAATAATTTCTTACCTAAAGCTGCACTTTCTGTGTCAGTGCATCAAAGCTTATTTGCATAAAGTTGAGCTCAAGTTTGCCGCGTGATTGTTTATTTCATCACAAAAATGTAAACTGTACTGTAAACTCTTGCATTGAACTGAAAACAAATGAATCATGAATCAAATCGATTGGCTGTCAACCCAAAGATTCAAACCTCTACATTACAGGTTAATATTTAAATGTCGAACAAGGTTCAGTGATCAGCGCTGAAAACAAATCAATGAAACTCACCAAAATTGTCAGTCAGAATTAGATCAACATGACAGCTTCTGTTAAACTTAGTATATAGTGATGAAGTCTATGATTAAACTGAACAGGAATTCAAAGTGTCAGTGATTCTCAGTCTGACGATGTCTTGTAAAATTCATTGAATCATTCTCACTCTTGTTCCCGCAGACAATTTCTACAAAATTGAAGGATCCAAGGATGCCTTAATATGCGGATACAGCAGCGATGCTGGGTAAGTAATCTGACTTACTACATTGAGCAAACCCAACAGGGTTTTCTGTACAGGGTTACGACTAAGAGATCTATCTTCAGACATTGCGTGCTTCAGCTCAGACTTATGTAGATAATCACTCGGTATCAGTTTACCATGAGCTCATCCAGCCTATTGTCATTACTATGAAATGAAACACTGTCGTAGTGCAGCAATAATTTCCATAAATCCTAAAAGGGACCATGGTTTATCTGAGAACACACATCGTCGTCTCTGCGTGTGAGGAGACTGAGCGGTCAGCATGGTGACATGTGGCATATAATCGGAGGTCCGTGATAGTTAACCACAATCTCTCATGTTGTGACTAAATGAGCAGCTGTCTTTAGGACAGGATGCTTTAAAGCCCTTAGGAAAAGTTTAGCAAAATTGCAAAAATGATGGTTTTCATATAGGTTTCCCAAACCAGGGTTATTATCATTAACTAAAACCATAAAATAAACCATATTTTCGCCACTTGAACAAAATAAACATGAACTAACATAAAATAAAATGTAAAAGAAACAACCTTTTTTTTTTTGCCAAGGCAACATTTCTCATTTTATTTAGTTTAAGTTGAAGTACAATAAAAATAACTCAAACTAAATAAATTAAAACTTTGTAGACAAAAAAAACTAATACAAATGACAAAAACAATTTTTTTTAACTGAAATGAAAATGAAAACAGACAATATAAAAATAAAGGTACCACTTTAGTTTAACTATTTGCTTATTAGCATGCATATTATTAGGATATTGGCTGTTTATTAGTACTTATAAAGCACATATTAATGCCTTATTCTGCTTGACCATATTCTACATCCCTTATTCCAACCAATACCTAAACTTAACTACTAACTTACTAACTATTAATAAGCAATAATTAGGAGTTTATTGAGGCAAAAGTTATAGTTAATAGTTTGGACCCAAAACTAAAGTGTGACCAAAATAAAATCTAATTCAATATATTAACAAAAACTATAACAGTATATCAGTGACTCCCAAACACTCCCCTGAAGATCAAATTAATAGATTACAGTATTTACACTCATCAAGAGAACTGACCTAGTTGTCTCTGCATTATAAGAGAAAGTATATTAACATCCAAAAAATGCATCATTGCTTTTAAGCAACACTAATAAAAAAATAAATAATAATCCTATTTTATAATATGTTGCTGTACAGCCATCCTAAAATGCTGTATTAATCTAACCCCACTGGTTTAGCCCTCTCATACAGAACTCAAACCAATCCTCATGCCTAAATGGTAATCAGTCCAATGCAGTCTAGAAACCACTAAGCTAATAAACCTGCAGTGATTCTCCTATGGGAAAGAGGCTAGAGATTATGATGCACTTTCCTCAAAATCTTAGATTGCATTGATGACTAAGCTGCATCGACCCAATTTCATTGATGACTCTCTTTAAAAAGTCCTATTATGTTATTTTTTTTTACATTTTCAGCTTTCTTTACTGTGTAATGTTGCTGTTTGAGCATGAAAAAGGTCTGCAAAGTTACAAAGCACAAAGTCCCTCCAGCGGGAGTTATTCATATCAGTGTCACTGTTTCTGAACTCCGTGAAACGCCTCCATTGTAGTCTTGAGTTTTCATCCAGGAACGAACACACTGTATTCCTCATTTAAATAATTCCCGCCCAAGGCATAAAATAATAATAATAATAAAAAAAAAAACGTGGAAGGCCTGATTGAGTTAGTTAATGTGTTGAAAATAGCTTGCTGTGGCGCGAAAGGCAGATGGAGGGCACAATTTTTTTTTTGCATTGTTTATGGTTGCTCAAATCGATCAAACCGTGAAACCACAAGGAGGTTTAATCGTTTACCAAAAGTTGTCGCCTTTAGTGACGTTTTGTGTCTGTTTATACTGAAATGAATATGGATTCCTGCTTACCTTTTGTTTTGTTTTTGACTTGGTTAAATATTCACATACTTCATGGCATTGTTTGCAGGGAAGAGAAGCTATTTTATCGCATTGCATGATCATTTGATGTTTTCACTGAAGTTAATCAGTGACATTATTATAGATTTGCTATCCGGCGCCTTCCCGTCACCTCCTCAACCTGCTATCTTGGTGTTTTACATGTAGAAAAGGCAGAGAAAATGGTTTTCTCTCTGAACGATGATGCAAGTTCCTATGGCAATTCTCGATTTAGCAATAATGACCTATAATGGCAAAATTGTTCACAATCACTGGGAAAAGAGGAGCTAAAGCAATGTCAAATATTTGGAAAATAATGTGTTTTTTGAACATTCCAGCATGAAAACCTATTCTAGTAGAGCCCAAAAACGAAATCAAGACTTTGTAAAAGGGCAAAATATGGTCTCTTTAAAAGTCTAACCACTGTAGTGGTCAAATTACAGCAAAGGCTTAAAGAGAGCAAATTAATTCATAATATGAATATATTATATTTGGCCATTTACATGAGCCAAATAATTAGAATGACTTTATTAAAAGAATTACACTTTAACTGAAACACTTTATCATTTACAATCCATGAACACTCAGTGGGGATTTTTGTTTGTGCATAAACAATCTCACGGAATAATCCCCTGAATTAAGAGTGAAAGTCCTTCATTGTGGGTCTCACTAACCATCTCTGTCTCTGCAGTGCACAGGGACATAATCCTGCAAATCCCAGCAACACTGTTAGCCATGGGATGATGTTTGTTCAAGGATTTCATTGTGCTAAATACCCAACTGTGTTAATGTGTAATTCTGCACTGTTAGGGCGAAAAATTTTAATGACTGAGAGGTATAGAAGTAAAAAAAATAAAGTCCACCGGACATACACACACACACACACACACACACACACACACACACACACACACAAAAAGTATAGAAACAATTTTCACTCGAATTGCTAGTAAATTTCACCATTGATTACAAAGAAATGGCAAGTGTCATATTGAATTTAACATAAAATTTTGAAGTAGAAAGACTGCAATAGTATTCAAATACAGTATCTGTTTATTTGAAAAATATTTTTTACATCATATAAATAAATACTATATAGTACAGGCTCTGAATTCTGAATTCTCTGAATAATGCACAAAATTCACACTTTATTTAGTCTTAAAAAATAAATAACATTTAGTGTGGAGAACATTTTAAAAATCCGAAGAACCTTTTTCCACTATAAATAACCTTTTGTGGATAGGTTCCTTGGATATTTAAGGTTCTTCATGGAACCATCAATCCCAATAAAAAAAACTTTATTTTTAAGAGTGTAGTATAGGGTTTTGTAATTACTTGAGATCATTCAAAGGTTTCACTTAATAAAACCTCATCCTCATCCTACGAGTCCTTATAACTAATATCAAACTCACCCAGTAGGAACAAACAATGATCTCTATTTTTAGTTCGTCTGAGATCTAGATTTAACACTTTCAGAGTTCCTCTGAACTGAACTGCTCTCCTCGGCTCACGGCACACATCCTAGAGAAGATTTCCCATCTACATTCACATTTGATCCATCCTAAGCCCCTTTGTAGGTTTGGTAATGGCTGTTTTTACGACAACAGAACATTGGGGATTACACTGCTCTTCTCTCTCTCTCTCTCTCTCTCTCTCTCTCTCTCTCTCTCTCTCTCTCTCTCTCTCTGTTGTCATTCTCATAGACAGTGACTTGTTTGCAAAGTGTTTGGAATAGGGTGCATAAAATGGCCCTGCTACTATCCTTGATAAAACCCTTTACAATGCCACTGACACAAGACAAATTTAAGTTCTCAGCACATGCTTTCTACCCAAAGCAACTTATAAATACAGTGATGAACAGTTCTTGCAAATACCAATGCAGACAGCTGAGAATAGCAAGTATCTTGCTAAGATAGACAATTTGGTTGTTGTGAGTATTTGCAGCTCGTTTTTTGTATTTGGTTGTGTTGTGAATATTTGCAGCCCATTTCTGTATTTTGTTGAGTTGTGAGTATTTGCAGCATGTTTCTGTATTTAGTTGCATTGTGAGTATTTGCAGCGAGTTTCTGTATTTGGTTGTGTTGTCAGTATTTGCAGCGTTTTTCTGTATTTAGTTGTGTTGTGAGTATTTGCAGCGAGTTTCTGTATTTGTTTGCGTTGTGAGTATTTGCAGCACGTTTATGTTTTTGGTTGCGTTGTGAGTATTTGCAGCACGTTTCTGTATTTGGTTGCGTTGTGAGTATTTGCAGCGAATTCCTGTATTTAGTTGCGTTGTATTTGCAGCGAGTTTCTGTATTTAGTTGTGTTGTGAGTATTTGCAGCGAGTTTCTGTATTTGTTTGCGTTGTGAGTATTTGCAGCACGTTTATGTTTTTGGTTGTGTTGTGAGTTTTTGCAGCACGTTTCTGTATTTGGTTGCGTTGTGAGTATTTGGAGCGTGTTTCAGTTTTTGGTTGCATTGTGAGTATTTGCACTGTGTTTCAGTTTTTGATTGCTTTGTGAGTATTTGCAGCGAGTTTCTGTATTTAGTTGCTTTGTGAGTATTTGCAGCGAGTTTCTGTATTTGTTTGCATTGTGAGTATTTGCAGCGCGTTTCTGTATTTGGTTGCGTTTTGAGTATTTGGAGCGTGTTTCAGTTTTTGGTTGCGTTGTGAGTATTTGCAGCGCATTTCTGTATTTAGTTGTGTTGTGAGTATTTGCAGCACGTTTCTGTTTTTGGTTGCGTTTTGAGTATTTGGAGCGTGTTTCAGTTTTTGGTTACGTTGTGAGTATTTGCAAGTGTGCAAGTGTTGTCAAACTGATGAAGATGTTTTCTTAATTTGCTTTTTTAATTTGCATGTGTTTTCTTCAGTTGCACAAACTATTCACAATAACTCACTTCTCTCATTTGGCACACATCACTTTGGAAAATACATTCTGAAGAAAATGTGCATGATTGTTTGCCTGTGCAAAACTACCCATCATGGTATTCCAGGGTGTTGCTATGCAGTTGCTAAGATATTCGGTGTGATTTGTAGTACGTTGCTATGCAGTTGCTAGGGATTTTCTGGTCTATATGGCTCAGCTTTCTTCAATGCAAGTCTATGAGATTTGTTTGGTTGTTTTATAGTCTACCAAGTGAAAATCATAAGCCTGCTCACTTATAAAATGTATAATAATAGCACACCTGCATCTGGAGCACAAACGGTGCCACAGTTTATGTTTAACAGAAACACAAATATATGTTTGATTGGCCTTCTGTCAAATGATTGCATACTTGCTAAATTCTAAAGCAGATGGTATGAAAGGTCAGCACTTACATGTGAGTGGGCAGAACCATCGTTTCAACCACTGTTACTATAGAGACCCGAGTACGTCTGTCCTCATGGCAACCTCAATCCTGACTACTTAATCTGTGAACTGACAGCGAACTGGACCAGACCTTCAGGAAAGGAAAAACACAAATTACGTCTCATTAATCTCTCAGTTTTTTCTCCTATAATTTTGCTTAAGTCTCCTGATTCTTAGATGTTGCTCCTGAGAAAAAGATCCCAGTAATCTTTAAAATTTTCAGCAGTAAATCTTCACTAGAACTATAACTTCAGAAGAGATCCATCTCAAACTGCTCAGCGATGCCAGGATACCCAAGTCTGCAAAGACTTCACACAGGAAAAGTTTATTGCTCAAATAATAAGACTTAATGGAGTTCTTAGGTATGTGTCATTAGAGCATCAACTTTGTCTGAGATGTTTCTTATAAAGCTTAGTAGAAAAAATAAAAGTAGATACAAATAAGATTGTTGTACAGATCTAAAATTAAGTATAGGTATATAAAATTATAGATACACTACTACCATTTAAAAGTTTGGGGTAAGGTTTTGTTTTGTTTTGTTAAGAAATTAATTATTTTATTCAGCAAGGATGCATTCAATTGATCAAAACGCTGTTCTTTTGAACTTCTTATTAATCGAAGACTCCTGAAAAAATGCATCATGGTTTCCACAAAAATATGAAGCAGCACAACTGTTTTCAACATTGATAATAATCAGAAATGTTTCTTGAAAATTTGCATATTAGAATGATTTCTGAAGGAGTAATGATGCTGAAAACTCAGCTTTGACCACAGGAATAAATTTCATTTAAAAATATATTCACATAGAAAACAGTTATTTTAAATTGTAATACTATTTCACAATATTACTGTTTTTACTGTATTTTTGATCAAATATATGCAGCCTTGTTGAGCATTCTTTTTAAAAGATTAAAAATCTTACTGACACCAAACTTTTGAACAGTAGTGCATAAAGACATGCACACATAAAATTGTCAACAATTCTCTCATTAGTGCCTCTTTTATTCTCCTTTCAGAGAATTTTAGGATAATCATGAGATAACTTTCTGCTTGGCAAATCCAGTACTGTAAGATCTCTTCTCTTGTCTATGACACAGGTTGTATCGCAACAGTCACTAAGCATGGTATTGTACTGCACAGTATTATATAAACCTGAGTGTGTTTGAACACATTGTCAGGGAGATCATGTTTGCACGATCTCTCTCTCTCTCTTTCTGCCTTTGGGCGAGAGATTTACAGATGGCCTCGTTTTGCGGCTCTGCTGTCCAGCTGTTGGCATTTCCATTACTAAATGATCCCTCTGTCAGATTGACATGCGTCTGTCCTCTGCTTGGCCTGTCACTCAAACTTAATGTCACCATGGTAACCGAGAGAAAGAGAGGATGGACTGAGGTCAGGAGGAAAAAAATTAACTGCAACTCGATACCCATCTGTTTACTTATAATCTTTTTTTGGGACCTCAACGCATGTGACTGCTGTGCTGTCTGAGATGGTTTTATATCCTAAAAATATATATATATTTTTTTTAAAGAAACTTATACTTTTATTAATCAAGGACACATACATGATCACAAATGACAGTAAATATATTTCTATTTCTAATAAATGCTGTTCTTTAGGATTTTCTATTCATAAGAATCTTGAAAAAAAAAATGCTTTTAACATTGATAATAATAAAAAATGTTTCTTGAGCAGCAAATCAGCAATGAGTTCTGAAGACAATGAAGACTGGAGAAATGATGCTGAAAATTCATCTTTTATCACAGTAATAAATTATATTTTAAAACATTCAAATAGAAAAAACATTGTTTTAAAATTCTAATAATATTTCACAACATTACCGTTTGATCAAATAAATGCAGCCTTGGTGAGCAGAAAAGACTTCTTTTAAAATGTTTTATTTGTAAACATTTTAACAGCTCTTAATAATAATGCAATTAATGTCTAATAAAGGTTGGTTTAAAGCACTTAATTAATGTCATTTTCCATAAACTAATCTAGTGAGAACTATTTACTGTTAATAAGTTGTTAACAAAGCATAATCTCATTATCTATTAAACTCTTTACATATGAGCTAATTAAACAATAATAATTTGTTAATTACAGTTGAATGAAGAACTCACTATTTGTATATAGTCTGTTAATGTACAGTTGATAAAATATTAATTAACTATAAACTAAATATGCAAATGATTTGTAAGTACTTTATTACACTATAGTTATTATAAAGTGTTACCCTAATTTCTTTCGTGTGATAAAATATGTTTATGAACATTTAATTCATAAAATTAAATTAAAATGAACTAAATCCATGAAAATGATTCCCTGATGGGAACCCCTATAGGTTCTATATATGAAGCGCCTGACAGACCATTTAAGGTTCATTCCCGCTGTTAAACATCTTCATGTTTCTTTCATTCACACAGGAAGTGCCCTGATGGGTTTGACTGTTTAAAAACAGGTCGGAACCCAAACTATGGCTACACAAGCTTTGACACGTTTGGCTGGGCCTTCCTGGCTCTCTTCAGACTGATGACACAAGACTACTGGGAAAACCTCTACCATCAGGTACCAGCCTTGACATTGAAGACATAATAACCTTTTATCACAGAGACTAATTATTATTACAAACCTCTCTTCTTCTTCTCTGATATCTTCCTCTCCGTGGCAGACTTTGCGGTCAGCAGGGAAGACCTACATGATTTTCTTTGTGCTGGTGATATTTCTGGGTTCGTTTTACCTGGTGAACTTGATCCTGGCTGTCGTGGCCATGGCATATGAGGAGCAAAACCAGGCGACCATCGCAGAAGCCTGGGCAAAAGAAAGAGAGTTTCAGCTGGCGATGGAACAGCTACGCAAGGAACAGAGTGTAATTCGACAACTATTCTTATTAACAGTCTGAAATAAAGAATCACCTGGACCTTAACTGTTTGTGTTGGCCCAGATCCGGCCCACATCTGGTACATGTGGATTCCACACGTACCAGATGTGGGCCGGATCTGGGCCGACACTATGTTGCTGTCTGGGATGGATTGCAAAAGTTTTTGAATGCAGCTTAAAATGACTGAAATTATGTTATTTTCCCAGCAACTACCTAAAATGTTTTGCTTTGCACTGCAAGAACTCAGTTATAATACTCATTGCAAATTCAGATCAAGCACATCTGATTTGTCTGTTCTCTTTGGTGTTAGGCGTTAGCAAAACAGCGTAGAAAAGACGCTGAGATGGCTCTGGCAGTGGATTTATCCCCGTCAACCTTCAGTCGGAAAGACTCTTTGAAAGGCCAAAGTAGACCGAGATCCCACAGAACGCTGTCAGAGGAGACGGAGGACAACATTTTGCCAAAATCTGACCCGTTTGATGAGAAAGTAAGTATTTTCTAAGTATTTCAGAACTGTTTTATTTATATTTGGCTTTAAGGAACACTCATACATTTTTAATGTTTAAAAAACAGCATTTATTAATCCTTGTTCATGCATTAAATTATGTTAAGAAATAAGACACTGTAAAGTGTTAGCCTTTTTTTAATCAGGAAAAATGTCAAGAGTGAACATTTAAAGCCCAAAAATAAATATAACTGGAGAAATAGTAGCGTAGTTCAGGCAGAACACTGATCGCTAAACAATATCAGCTGACGCTCAGCTGATTTGTTACTCCACCTACTCTAATCAACTATAGTATTTAAGCTCATTCAACGAATGCTCCGCAGTCTGTCAGCATTTACACCACCTCCACCTCCTAGCATCTTCATAATAGAGCAGGGGATTCTGTATAGAAACTCTATATGTACGTAATCATTGTATCTCCTTCTGTAAACATATGCTAAGAAACATTTGGTTATTAAAGGCTTGGGGGATTTGTGTCTCAAGGATGTATATCTCAAGCTGTCTAGTACAGGTGAAACTCGAAAAATCTTAATATCATGCAAAAGTTTGTGTATTTCAGTAATTCAAATTAAAAGGTTAAACTAATATATTTAGTATATAACTATATACATATGCATGATTATACTTTTCAGAGGGCCGACATTTCTGTATTTAAAATCCTTTTATTAATTGATTTCATGTAATATTAAATTTTGAATTGGGGTTTTCATAAGCTGTAAGCCATAATGATCAAAATTATAACTTTTGCACGATATTCTAATTTTTCGAGTTTCACCTGTATGGCAGCTCGAGCACCTTAGAGCCTAAGCCTCTCGCCAAATCCAAAGATTGTCAATAAAATTCATTCTCAAAGTGGTCCTGGGTGAAATATACACTGGCGGTCAAAAGTTTGGAATTATTAAGATTATTTAATGTTTTTCAAAGAAGTCTCTTCTGCTCAATAAGGCTGCATTTTGACCTTTAGTCAAAACTTGCCCAGTGTTTGGGTTAAGATCTTTTTTGGTCCCACTTTATATTAAGTGGCGTTAAGTACTATGTACTTGCATAAAAAAATAAGTACAATGTACTTATTGTGTTCATGTTGTATTGTAAAACACTTTTGCTGCTATTGAGGTGTGATACGGGTAAGGTTAGGGACAGGTGTGGTGGATTGGGTAGGTTTAAGGTGTAAGGGAAGGGTCAACTGTGTAATTACAAATGTAATTACATAAATTAATTACAGCTGTAATTACATGCAGGAATTTTTAAAATGTAAGTACAATGTAAAAACATGTAGTTACACAATAAGTACATTGTATCAAATTATTAATTTCAATGTAAGTACATAGTACTTAAAGCCACTTAATATAAAGTGGGACCTCTTTGGTTAATTAATACTTTTATTCAACGAGGATGCATTAAATTGATTTAAGTGACAGTAAAGACATTTATAATGTTATAAAAAAATCTATTTTAAATAAATCCTGTTCTTTTGATCTTTCTATTCATCAAAGAATCCTGAAAAAAATGTATCACAGTTTCCACAAAAATATTAAGTAGCGACATTGATAATAAGAACTATTATTATAGCAAATCAGCATATTAGAATGATTTCTGAAGGATCATGTGACACTGAAGACTGGAGTAATGATGCTGAAAATTCAGGTTTGATAACAGGAATAAATTACATTTTAAAATATATTCAAATAGAAAACAGTTATTTTAAATTGTAATAATATTTTACAATATTACTGTTTTTACTGTATTTTTGAACAAATAAATGCAGCCTTGGTGAGCATAAGAGACTAATAAAACAAATCTTATTTTTTCCAAACTATAGACAAAAAAAATAAATAGAGCACTTAACATAATTCAATTTTAAATATAAAAGTACCACATTTTCCACATAAAATTGCTTCTGTCTTGCTATATGAATGTGTTATATCATCTGCCCTCTCTCTTTCAACCTCTTGTCCTCCAGCCAGCTCACCCTCTGCTCGCCACTCTCTCCTCTCATCCTCTGAGCTCTCATCGCGGAAGCCAACTCAGTATCTTCACCTTCCGGCCACGCAACAGTTCAGAGGCCGACTTTGCGGACGACGAACACAGCATCCATGACACCGGCCGGAGCCGAGCGGGCTCTATGGCGACTCCGTGGCACAAGCGACGTACGGGCAGCATCAGGAGTCACTCCTCACAGGTGTTCACGCCCACCCTCACTCTTAACGGCAGACTAAACCTTTCTTTGGACCAGAACGGCATCACCAGCATCGGCCTGCACACCCCAACCTCTTTTCCAGCGTTCAGTATGGAGCAGGTCAAGGAGGGCACGGTATGGTCTTATCTGCATCACACCAGATTTACATTGATTAAAAACCTGTATGTTTGTCCTCCAAAGAACACAAAAGTAGTTATCGAGGAGAATGCCCAGACACATCTATCCAATTTAATTTTTATGAAAAAGAGCAGAGTTGATGGTTTTGTCCCAAAAGTTACAACAATCTCAGTGAAATAATAAGTGCAGTAATAATAATTTGATGCTGAAAAATATAAATAAAAAAAAAGTTCAATCTAATTAAAAATGGACTGTTTTAACCAATATGTGTATGTATGCCTGGCAGCTTGTGAGGAATGTTTCAAAATGGTGACTTGTAGCGCTTTTCACAATACACATTGATTCAAAGCAGTTTTACAGAAAATCATGATGCAAATGTTTATAATATCTTAATATTTTCATGTCTTATAGTCGGATTTAGCAGATTAGAGCTGGGCGGAAATAAAGTTAACATTTTGTGATGATACAAGCATACAGGCAGTTGAAATTTGCTTCATAGTATATATTGCTTTATGTGAGTGTACTATATGTACGCGGATAAAGTCGGAGTACAATAACTGGAGACAATATAGTTACATTTTGCAATGAAAATAAAAAAAATCAGGCTATACAATATGTACTGCGTTCCATTAGTGTACTGTATGTATGCAGATATAATATGTATCCAACTTTTAATATTTCGCTGGTCGATAAAATAGTTTACATTTTTCAACAAAATGACAATCAAGCAGTTGAGATTTGCTATATGTGACCCTGGATTACAAAACCAGTCACATGTCGCACGGGTATATTTGTGGCAATAGCCAACAATACATTGTATGGGTAAAAATTATCGATTTTACTTTTATGCCAAAATCATTAGGATATTAAGTAAAGATCATGATCCATGAAGATTTTCTACCGTAAATATATAAAATATTTATTTTTGTGAGTGAATGCAGCTCAATCGCGAACATACATGGACAACTTTAAAGGTGATTTTCTCAATGTTTCGATTTTTTTTCAACCCTCAGATTCCAGATTTTCAAATATTTGTATCTGGGCCATATATTGCCCTATAATAACAAACGAATAATTATTTATTCAGCTTTCAGGTGATGTATACATCTCAATTTCAAAAAACTGGTTTTGTGATCCAGGGTCACATATAGTCTCAGCACTTATGCTGCTTTAGAAGGAAGTTCACTAGGATTTGATGTTTTGATGTTAATTTTGATTGACAGGAGTCAGTGTGTCAGACTGAACAGACCAGTGCAGCTGCCAAGCAGGAGGAAGTTCCGCCCCCTCAAAGGAAGAGAGGACTGAGCTCTGTCAGCTTCTTCAGTGACGCCATGGACGGTGTGATGGACTAAAATTATTTAGGAAAAATAAAAATAAAAAACAGACAAATCAGAGAATTTCAGAATGCTGTTGAAGAATAGACATAGATGTGAGAGTATCAATGTGGATATCGGATCATATCAGTAGTAGATCATTTGGTTTTAGAAGAATTTGATGAGAAATATTTGAGTTCACATTGAGATCTCTAGCTTTTGTTTGCAGACTTTGGTATCTTGACAAATCTGAGCACAGTTTGAGACCGCTGAACTCTCTTCTGAAACTCTTTCTCATGAGACAAATAGTGAGAAGCAAAAATGAACATTGATTGCTCTCGATTTAATCTCACTGCCCTCAAGGAGAAACAATTTATCTATTAAAAGATGATGAAAAATATTATGATTTTACCTTAAATCAGCTTAACGCCCTTAATGTTACTTATTTATTGTTTTCCATCTCTTCTCTTAGAACTTGAAGAGGCCCATCAGAAATGTCCTCCATGCTGGTATGAATTTGCGAAGAAGTACCTGATTTGGACATGTTCTCCAGCCTGGATGAGAGTGAAGGACACACTTAAAGTCATGGTGATGGACCCCTTCCTGGACCTTGCAATTACCATTTGCATTGTTCTAAACACATTGTTCATGGCACTGGAGCACTATCCCATGACTGATGAATTCAACAGCATGCTGAGTGTTGGAAACCTGGTGAGGACAATTACAGTAAAAGTGGCGCTCTTAAAAACTTGGTTTGTTTGAGCATCTCAACCAGCCCTGTTTCTTTGCTTTTTCTGCATCTGTAGAATTGAACTACTGGCCAACAGTACCAAGGCTGCATTTATTTGCTTAAAAAATACAGTAAAAATTGTAATATTGTGAAATATTATTACAATTTAAAATAACTGTTTTGTAAGTGAATATATGTTCAAATGTAATTTACAAAGCAAAATTTTCAGCATTATTACTCCAGTCTTCAGTGTCACATGATCCTTCAGAAATCATTCTAATATGCTGATTTGCTGCTCAAAAAACATTTCTTATTATTATCAAAAGCTATGTTTCCATCCAAAGTTGCAATAATTAACTTGTGCGCTAAATTGGAATATCAGAATAAAAAAAATAAATTGGAATAAAACATTTGCGAATAAGGCATGCGTTTCCATCCCATGTGTTCAAGAGAACAAAATTGTTGGTTCCTAGGAAATTGGCACAAAATATCTGTAATAAAAATGGAAGTTGCTGCAATCGGGGAAGCTACTGTGTACATCATAAATGACTAGCGTCTCAGAGCGTGCAGACGAAACGCATTAAACGCTATCATGTTCTCTTGCGTTCGGATGCTGGTGTTTGGGGACGCAATCATGCCAGACACCTCTGGGAGGGAATTAAACTAAATCATTCTTTCGACAGACTTTGGCTCAGGAATTTCAGAATGACTTAACAAACTTTTGAGAAGCTGTGCAATGATTAGTCCACTGGTTAGTCCAATTATTCAATCACATCCACTGTTGAGAAAAAGTCATGTGAGTTTTTTTGTTGAGCATTGAGGGATTTATTTGGTAAATGTTTATGCATGACGTCTTATTGGATAAGAAAAATGGATCTGCCTCAATTGAGTGCACATCTTGGTGTTTCCATCCAGTGTTTTTTTTTTTATGCGATATCCCAAAATGCACATAAAAATAAGTCGTCTAAACCATATTTTGTGATAACTGATACAGTTTTTTTGGTTGATGTGTTTGATGTAAAAAAAAAAAAAAGTATTTTTTGGCATTTTTGCCTTTTATGAGGACAGTAGCTAGACAGGAAGTGAGATGGGAGAGAGAGAGGGGGGACGGGATCGGGAAAGGTCCACGGGTCGGGACTCGAACTCAGGTCGCCTGAAGCACAACGGCGCTACATGTCGGCGCACTTGCCCACGAGGCTATTGGCGCCAACAAAAACTGATACAGTTTTTGTTCAGGATTCTTTGATGAATAAAAAGTTCAGAAGAATAGCATTTATTATAATTTTAAATGTAAAGTTTTGTTCTTGCTTACCAGGTGTTCACTGGAATCTTCACAGCGGAGATGTTGCTGAAGATCTTTGCTCTGGATCCATACTATTACTTTCAGCAAGGCTGGAACATCTTTGATGGAATTATCGTTAGTTTGAGTCTGATGGAGTTGGGCCTTTCCAATGTGGAGGGTCTGTCTGTCCTCCGCTCGTTCAGACTGGTAAGTTTCGATCCTGTTTGGAAATAGACATATTAAATTCTATAGATTGGACAGCAGTGGATTGTCAGGTGGACAATATATGAGAATGCCATAAGGAGACCTGTGAATATTTTTGCGAATCATTGAATTAGAGTTTTGAATCAGTTAAACAGGGAATTCACTGCTAGCAAAATGGGCTTTTGATAAAACTTGGCTATCTACGCTGTAGAAACAAACAAAAAAAATGCTATGTGAGAAAACCGAGAAAAAGGGCTGTGGTGTTCCCTTTTGCTTAAAACTTCAATACTCATAATGCACTTTTGATTTTGGTGCCATCCTTCTGTCGATTTGATATTAAAAAAAGCCCTGGAGGTATCAAAAATCCACCAGATGATGCAAAATTATTTGTTTTGTGTCATCCGGTGGAATTTGCAGACAAATAAGCAAATTATCCATTAACTGAAGCAGACTATTTCAATTTATTCACACAAATGTTTAAATCAGAATCTCTGTCAAACATCTGTCGTAACACTCACTTACTTATGGGTCTCAAGACATGGAAGGATCATGAAACTAGTTTAATGTCATTAGAAAACTTAATGGCCAACTAAAAAGCGCATTAAAATCATAAAAATGAAATACAATTTCAGTGTTACTTAATTTTATATTTCCAGCAAAATTACTGTGAATATCATGAATATTCGATACATTGCTTTGAATATTAGTATGCATCATTCAGAGATGACAGCTTTGAAAGAAAGAAAAAAAACCACCATAGATTTACACAATTCAGATTTGTATTATCCCAAAACCAAATCATTTCACACTTGATCTTGATCCTTGGCTCTAAAACTGCCGTCATTTTTTGTACCTGTAGTGTGTAATTAAGAGGCATAAGTGTATTTGACACACACTGAATCCATTAGTGCAGATAGCCCATCGACACATCTGTATTTATGTGATGAAAAACAGTACGCAGGACAAAGGTGGCACGCAGAGTCCATCGGAAATTGTATTACCCCACGTTACCTCAAGCGTCTAACAGTTCATTAACAGATTAAAGCTGCACAGTGCTTTTAACATCCCTTTATATTGTGATAATAAAAACAGTTGTTAAGCAGTTGACCATGAAAAATTCCAATTTTTAATGTACACACACAGTAAAAATTATGGCAGTAATCCATTGTCCATTAGTGAGATTAAATATGTTAGAGTTGACATCTCAAAAAGTGGATTATAACTTTCTTTTAGTTCAACATCAGTCATATTGCTAACTAAATATAGGTCATGCTTTAGCTCAAATAAAATGACCAGTTAGGTGAATTTACATTAGAAAATATGTATTTGATTGGCATACAAAATCTGATGGTTTGCAATATGATTATTAAATTAATAATTTGAGAGACATTATAGAGTACTACCAAAACATATCTTGCAATTTAATTCAACACAAATGCATTCACAACTTCTGAAATCTGATGTATTTCTTGAGATATTCAAGGAGAAAAAAAGTTTCAAAAGTTTCTCTGTAGTGGTTCAATGGTACGAAAAATAAAAGAGCTTAGCGACGGCAACCGATACTGAAAGGCATTTTTTGGTCTGGAATCAAACAAGCATGATAAGACCAGAATGAATGTACTGAATTAATTACGGTTATTTTTAATTTCATGTTAACTATATTGATATATGTTCTGTATTTTGTCCTCAGCTGAGAGTTTTTAAACTAGCGAAATCGTGGCCCACCCTCAACACGCTGATAAAGATCATCGGTAACTCCGTGGGTGCTTTGGGGAACCTGACGCTGGTCTTGGCCATCATCGTCTTCATCTTCGCTGTGGTAGGCATGCAGCTGTTTGGAAAAAACTATCAGGACTGTGTGTGCAAGATCAGCTATGACTGCACCCTTCCTCGCTGGCACATGAAGGACTTCTTCCACTCGTTCCTCATCGTCTTCAGGGTCTTGTGCGGGGAATGGATCGAGACCATGTGGGACTGTATGGAGGTGGCTGGACAGCCGCTTTGCATTCTGGTCTTCATGCTGGTCATGGTCATAGGAAACCTGGTGGTGAGTACGAGAGAACCTTTTGCTCAGGTTCTGATAATGAGGTGCTGTGGAATACTTGATTCTGATTGGTAAATCACGACATTCTGCAGTAAAACATCACTCAGCAGTCTTTTTTTTTCACACATAATAAATTAGTTTGGATTACTGTATGAAGACGTGATTGATCAGAGTGGGATTATCCATGTTCTTAATAAACGCAAGAACTGAAAGAAAAATAATACCTTAAAGGTCCCCTATTATGCAAAATTCACTTTTGCATGCTGTTTGGACATAAATGTGTGTTGGCAGTGTGTGTACACAACCAGCCAATAGTGATACAAATCCACTCACTCCTTTTTTATTAATACCCATAAATCATCAGCAGTGTCTCCCAACGACCTGTTTTCAGAATGCAGCTTTAGTGACGTCACTAAGCACAGGCCCCGCCCACGAGTGTTGACAGACACTGCCGTTTCAACATAGACTTGCCCTGTTCGAGTTCACAGCCATAGATGAGAATGTCTCCTAAGCATTGTAGGTGTTGTGTGGCTGGATGTATTAATCCACATCGCTCTCTATTTACTCCCGAAATCTGAGGCAGCCGCTGAAGACGAGGTGGAATTATTTTGTTTTTAAAGAAAATGCTCCCTCAACTCTACCGAAATTCGTTTATGTACTTGCGCACTTATTATAACTTACTGTGTTTACTCAGCTCTTACGGTGATTTTCTGAAGTAAAACTGACGCTTCATCTTTTGTGTGATGTACAATAAACTTTATTAAACTCATCAGTATATGTTTGATCATCATTCGGACCTGATCCGAAACAGCAGACTTGTAGGCTATTAATAATGGATAACGTTACATACAAGCAGATGACACATACGTTATAACCGTAATTAAACTACTAAACTATACCTGTTCCATCTCTATACAGCACTCTGACTCTGTAGGCATTATTGTCCGACTCGAAATGAACACCGTTACTGAGAGTTTCTGATATTATCATCATTCCGTGAGATGAAATTGTCCTGAGAGACTGAGCGCGAGCTCATGAAGCTCCGCCCCCTGGGCTGTGCAGCAGCAGCTTATTTGCATTTAAAGGGCACACACTAAAACAGCGCGTTTTTCTGAGCCCCAAAAAATGACAATTTAAACATGCTGTAAAAAATGATCTGTTGGGTATTTTGAGCTAAAACTTCACATACACACTCTGGGGACATCAGAGACTTATTTTACATCTTGTGAAAAGGGGCATAATACGGGACCTTTAAAGCAATTAGGTTTGTAACACATTTGCATAATGCCAGCCTATGGTCTTCATTGGCTTCCCTCGAACAAGGTCTACTTTGACCCGCCCTCATGTAGTTGCACCTGAGGCCTGGAAGAGTTTGGTTTGTGTTGTCAATGTGGAGAAGATGCTGTTTTCTGTGCAAATCCACTTTGCTGCTCTTCCAAAGGATGAATTTATACTGTAAAACTGATGCCCTCGTTTATGTTTGTATCACTGTGTGTGTGTATGCAAGTGCTGAGGAAGGTCTGGATCTGAAATTCTAGAGATATGGTAATAGGTGTTATACTGTGCCATCTGACCAATCAGAGCAGAGTAGGCTCTTGGAAAGAAGGGGATTAGAGCGACCGAATCCTTGATTGAACCGTTTCAGACACTGTGAGAAAAGAGCTTATGCTGCAAATGTATTTTATATGAAAATTCAATGTTTTTTGACCTTGGATTCATGTAAATCTATCGTAGGAGATCACAAACCAAAATTAGGAACCTTTAAAATAGCATAATAGGGGCTTTTCCAAAACAGAAAAAGGAGACGTTTGGCAGAATGTCCAAGCTAATAAGAAAGTGAATGCATATTTTATACTGACAAGCTCCAAGGACAATGTTTAGGATATTTTATGGTATTTTTTGGAGCTTGGCAGAAAACATTACCACTCACCTTTGTTGTATGCAAAAAAAGCATGCCAAATGTTTGGGTAAATTATTCCTTTAAAGACAAACTTGAGAGAATGGATTTATCCACTGGCTAATTCAGACACATAGATGGTCAGTAACAGGAGACAGAAGTGGTGGCATTTAAACAAAGGATTTCCTCTACCGAGATCGGATTATTATTGAAATGACTCTATGATGGGGTCATGATGTCTACTGAACTCCTGACTCTCAAACGTTTAGACATCACAATCGTTTATTGACTAGACAAAAGAAAAGAAAAAAAAACACCATGAGAAGAAACACAGATCACATACACAGAAGTTTTGCATCTTAAAACACTAAATTGCCATAAATTTGCAGAGCTCAGTTTATATTCTTTTTGAGTCTCAAATTATCAACTAGTTTCTGGGAGGTCTGGTTCATTACTCTTTGTAGTGAAATATATATTTTAAAGATAAACCATCATACCCTAAGAAAAATCTGATTGTGGGGATTTATAAGATGGCATTAGAGAAATATTACTTAGGCCTAATACTCCCAGATGTTCTTGATCCAGTCATGACTAAAAATACCTCCAAGAAATTAGGGTCTTTTCCCAGAAAATAAGATGCTACTAAGCTTTCCTTCCTAAGTTTTCCTGTTTTGACATGATGACTGTCCTAAAAGAAGACACTGATGATGTTTCAAAGAATGAAATTGCTGATGTAACAAGCACAATTATTTTCAATCTCTGTAAAATGGCTTTTAAAATAGCCAATAATCACAAACATTAAAAATCATTGGCCAAAAGGTGTGAGAATCCTGGTTTACTGTGTTTGGCAGATTGAAAACAAAGGAAACCTCAGGGTAGATGCAAATGGAAACAAGTCATTGAGGGATAGAAACAGTTAGTTGGCTGTACATATTTTGTACAGTTGTGTGTGCACTAGAATACTTTTTGGAAAGACTTTTTCAATACGTTCCTTCCTAATGATTGACACCAATTTGCACAAAAGTACAACCATTTGAACGTACTGTACTTCTGTCCCTCAAAGTCATGTTTTCCTCAAATAATAGTGTAAACCCTGACTAGCAAAGAAAAATCTGCACATTTTAGCCTTTATTATTTTACCCAGAAGTCCCCTGTTGTGTGTCGCTTGGAAACACATTCAGTATGTCCAAAGGCTTGTGCTTAAGCATACTTAAGTACACTGTTATCCTATTCTGGATTTTCCAGCTCGAAATTGGCAACTTGTGTACTCTATAAATGTTGTAAAAAAAAAAAAAAAAAAAAAAATGCTACAGAAGCAGCCGACATTGGTAATTCATTCACAATTCTTTTTAAAGCCGGGTAGAAGGGTAGACAGCATGGACATGTAAAATCGTGAGGCACTTTGTCCTTTGTCCAGAAAAGAACAAAAAAGCCTCACATCTCAAGTGGTGTGGATGATCTCTCAGTGAAGGTCTTAAATTAAAATCACTAAGATGACATATGGTCCAAAATGATCAAATGGCCATTTCTACAGAAAATGTGCATCTTTTTTGGTGTTTGTTTCAATTTAATCACAGACCACTTAATCAAACATCATTTTATAATCTGAACTGGGTCTGAACTTCAGCATAAAACGTAAATTGCAAGAATGTTTTCTCACCTATTGACCTTATTCGCATAAGCCTCCTCAAACGCTCTGTAACACAATCCGGTGAGATCTGTCTGGGATTGAGAATCAGTTTGGGATTATCTTTGCTGTCTTATTAAAGGTCAGAGTGCAACTAATCAGGTTTCCATGACAGCCCGTAAAGTGGCTCTTATAATAGACCAGACTGGAGGAAAAAAGCCTGTTGTGAACATGGGACATTTTTGTAAGCAATTGACATTCCTGGAATAGAACAAGAGCTTGGCACAGGAGGACTGCCATGGAAACAGTTGATGTAACTGAAGGTATTTAGATCAACAACTGTGCTTATAATATTCTAGTCGGATATCAAGATTTACCATTTCAGTAAATGTATCGCTGTGCACAGCTGCAACATCAGAACATATAATTATCTCAATTGGCTATCCCAAAACAATCCCAGAAATCAAATTTGCTTACAGATCTGCATTCTTTGTTTCTCTCTTAGGTGTTGAATCTGTTTCTGGCCCTGTTGTTGAGCTCCTTCAGCTCTGATAACCTGTCTGCGCCCGATGAAGATGGAGAAATGAACAACCTCCAGATAGCCATCGCTCGAATCCACTGTGGTTTCTCTTGGCTGCTGAACGCCATCAAAGACCTCTGTAACGGGAACCTGGCAGGGCACAGACAGAAGGCCAAGGAGGTGCCGGCGCCCCTGAAGGAGAACCATGCTGAGTGCAACGGCGGTTTGGGAAGTTTGGAGCGGCATGGAGAGAAGTCCGTTATTCCAGAAGGACAGGACAGTTACATGACCAATCCCAACCTCACCATCTGTGTGCCCATCGCTCCAGGAGAATCAGACGTGGAATTTCCTGAGGAGGAGGAGGATGATGAAGACACAGTGTCATCAGAGGATGAAGAGCAGAAACCGGTGAGAGGTTATGAGAGGTTATGAGAGGTGATTTATTAGTATTAGTGTTGGGAATTTGGTTCATTAGGTTCTTGAGGTTGTGTAGTCCGATTCACGAGCAAATGATTCATAAGAGTCGGTTCTTTTTAATGGATTGGTCAAAACACTCTTGGTTGGTTAAAACGTTTTCTGATCCGCTCAGTGTTATTTTTGTATTATTGAGATTTTGTGTATTTTGGTATTTTTAGTAGTCTTAGTTTTTTAAATATGCTTAATATAGTTTATTTATTTATTTATTCATTCAGTTTGAGTTATTTTTAGCTAAAATGAGAAATGGAGGCTTTATTTTTATTTATTTTTTATTTTTGGGACCAACTATTTTTGCATCCTTAATTGTTAATGGAATTGTTTATTATGAAACCGGAATCATTTCCATTTTAGTTCTGTGAAATAGAACTGAAATTCAAAACCAGAATAATATAATTTATTTTGATTATGATCCCTAATTAGTAGCTTATACATCTGAACTTTTAAGAAATCACACCAAATTTTTTTAATTGGTATCACAAATTTGGACTTAACAATGGACAAGCAAGTTATTTAGCATATTGATATACAGTAATGCCAACTAACTTGCTTTTACACTGTTTAAATTCAAATGTCTGGATTTCTAGGAAAACCAAATGCATAAATGGCATCCGGACCAGTTAGATATATAACCCTAAATCCTTCATATACTGCATATAATAGTCCATTTGTTTATCCCTATTTTGAGTGGCTGGGAGTTCAAACGAGCGAGTGATGTCAGAGGTCAGAGAGATGATATGATATAACACGTGTGAGGAAGCGAGCCAGTGGCCGTATAGGTGGGGAGGTTGGGGGGGGGGGGTCATCCAGATTCATAAGCTGATAAGCTGCAAAGCAGGCAAGGTGAACCCAACAGACACGCCATACAGTATATTTGTTATATAAGAGAAACGGGCTGCGGAGAGGAGCATAGGAATGTGGATATAAAATGGTGGAATGGTGGACCAAAAAAATACCACCAAAAGTAGTCCATACAACAGCGTTATATTTCAGACGACAGCTTTGTTAGGAACTGAAATTTAGTTGTTATTTACTGTAGGTATTTGCTGTACCTCTCAAACCTCAATCTGTTCTAATATGGTGCATCAAGATTATGTGGCATTATTGTCCTGCTGACACATCTTTTTGTCAAGTCAAATCAAGTCACCTTCATTTATATAGCGCTTTTAACAATATGGATTGTTTCAAAGCAGCTTTACAGTGATAATAGGAAATCACCGCAACAGATTGTTTAGGCTTTACAACAGCTCTAAGATAAAGTTATTGTCCAGCTAAAGTTAGTTTTAATTGATTGATTCACTTCCGTTGCGAAGATCATTAGTTATTAACTTAGGGGCCGCTAACACAACACCGTTCTAACAGGAAAACCCTTAACGCACTCCGGCCACAAAACAGTGCCTGGTGTCTCGAGAACGCACTCCCTGAAATAGGTTCGAAGGTGCAAACGATTATCCGTTATCTCTACGCAAACCTCAAAAACGTGAAAACGCAGACGTCGCACACATGCGTATTATGTGTTCAGTCCAAAGGTATGCACGTTTGAATATATATGTGCGCAGGCGTGTTGTCCTTCTTTACAAATCAACCCTCAATAAACTATTTTTGTGACTTATTAGAATTGTAAGTTTCACAACACTGAAGAGTGACTTCATTGAAACTTGCAAGCAAAGTCTATGAGACCACAAGATACCATTTGGAACAAGGCCTTTAAAAATCTGTTGTTTAAGTGCCCCTGTTATGCTTTTTCAGATATTACCTTTCATATAGTGTGAATCATTCATTGCATTAAAAGCATCTCAGGATGAACTTCCTGGCATTGTTTGGTTGCAAACTTCTTCCAAAACCTTTTTGACATCTTAAGACACAAAATTAAGAGTAATCCAGCCTCTCTCTCTCTCTCTCTCTCTCACACACACACACACACACACACTCGCTTGCCTCGTAATGTGGGATTACATAAACAGCACTATTGGATTGTACTGGCACCTTTGGACCAGTAATCTCTGTAAATCATTTTAAATATGTTGCCATTACATGCAGGGAAAATCTCATCAAAATTGTATTAAGAAGGCCTACTGCCTACATAGAGAAAGAAACAAGGAGAATGAAACAGTATAATCTGAAATCTTGCCATCTCAGATTATACTGGAGGTTACTGACCTTGACTTGTGCGCTCGTGGATTAGATGCATATGCTAGTATCGCGCCATATGTATCTTGGGATGCATGTGTTCTATTAGCTGTCTGTGTTTTCCATGCCAAACCCAGAGGCTTTTTCAACCAGTGTTGATTTCCTGGCTTATATGTGCAAAGATACACTGAATTGACAGATATAATACCAGTATATATATGAGGCCAAGCAACTAAATGGTAGCATAATTATGCATCGCATTAAGCATTACATGAAGAATGAACAGACACAGGGAATATAATGTAGAAATGCAAAACTGAGATTTTCATAAGTTCATAAGTTACCCTGTCCGTTCAAGCACACAGACATACAGTAATATATCCAATCAGTAGGTCCAGCATGGTTTTAAGATCATCTGAGTCAAACTTGGAAAGAACTGAACATAATTTGTTGGGTGAAGTAGCGGTAGGTGGATCAGTTTCCAAACTTCTCAGTAACACTCAGAACATAATGCTAAAGACCCCCACAAAGTTGTGTTTTAAAGGGGTCCTATTATGCCCTTTTACGAAGTCTTGATTTTGCTTATGGGGTGTACTAGAAAATGCTTCCATGCTTGATTGTTAAAAAAACACAATTTTTCACATATTTTATATTATTAAAACTCTCTCCCCAGTCTGTCCCGAACGAGTCGTTTTCGATTAAGCCTCTCCTTCCGAAATACGAAATGTGTTGTGATTGGCAGTGCTTAGCATGTGTTCAGGAAATGTCCCGAACTGAGATAATTCATCCATAACTGTGAGCCATACCTGCGAGCTCTATTCTAGTGTAAATATAAAGGATAGCAGCAATTTTAAACCAATTTGAGCCTGATTCAGACCCTGACAATGTTAACAAACAAGAGGATCCTCCAGAAAGGATTTCATGCACGGACTTTGCAATGCACGGATTTCACAGGACGTTTCAGAGTGGTATGTTTTTCTTATACATTATAGATATGATGTTATCCACCATTTAATAATGATATTTGTCGGAAAACTATGGTCATACAAACAGCAATCAATCAAAAAATCATGGTTGATTTCCTAAGAGGCGGTGAACAGCCTTACAAAAGCGAGAGCTTACAAAAGCTATAGTAAATAACACTACACTATATCTACACTAATGTTGGCAAGCAGGAGAGCGTTGGAACTGTTAATAGAAAATGCAACTAAAAATAATAAGACATACTTGCAAGTTGTGATCCAACACTAGATTGTCCTGACAAAGTGGAAACTTTCTGTTCTGGAAGCTGTTCTCCGTAAAATGTGCAGTAAAATTTTAGAATGATTTCTGAAGGATCATGTGACACTGAACGATGCTGAAAATACAGCTGTGCATCACAGGAATAAATTACATTTTTAAATATATAGCAATAGAAAAAAAAGGTATTTTAAACTGAACTAATATTTCACAATGTTACTGTTTTTACTATATTTTTGATCAAATAAATGCAGTGTTGGTGAGCAGAAGAGTCTTCTTTTAAACACATTAAAACTGACGGTGGATTTGAATGGTATCTGTAATGGTTGATACAATTCTAATGAAAACTCATTCAACCTTGTTCAACAGGAAGTCATCAGCCTCTCTGAAGGAAGTACCGTGGACCTGCGGAAGCCTGGGGAGGATGAGGAAGAGTATTCTGAGATGGGAGAAGATGTCATGGAACCAGAAGAGTGTTTCCCTGAGTGTAAGCAGATAAAACACGAAACAAGACTATATATAATATTTGTTCTCCTGTGAACATGGCACTGTGCATGGTGTTTACAGGACCTAATCTCTCTGTATCTCTCCAGTCTGTATGCAGCACTGCAAGTGTTGTAATATAAACACAACCAGAGGTTTGGGACAGATGTGGTGGAGGTTGAGGAAGACGTGCTATCAGATTGTAGAGCACAGCTGGTTCGAGACCTTCATCATCTTCATGATCCTCCTCAGTAGTGGAGCTCTGGTGAGGAACAAAGCTGATTGGTGAACTTTAACCATTCATTTACTGTTTACATCAAAGCAAAATCCATCTTCCAAACCGTGTTTTGTTCATTGAGTGCTAGAACGCCAAAAGTTACACAGGGTACCTTTAAATTGGTCCATATTGTGATTAAATGTGTAGCTAGATTAATCAGAATCAAGTTTCCTGTTCTCATTGTGTAATGCTATTCTTCTTCTGACAGGCGTTTGAAGACATTTACATAGAACAGAGGAAGGTGGTGAAGGTGATGTTGGAATATGCTGACAAGGTGTTCAGCTACATCTTTGTGCTGGAGATGTTTCTGAAGTGGATTGCGTATGGCTTTAAGAAATACTTCACCAATTACTGGTGCTGGCTGGACTTCCTGATTGTGGATGTGAGTAGAAGAATCTTCTCTAGCTGAATACTGGATCAGGGTTGAACTGTTGCGTTTCCATCTGGCAGACTTGGATCGTTTAATTTAGGCCAAGACACTTCTGAGATGGATATTTAGTATGACATACAGTCTTAAAAATAAAGGCTATATATTGGCATTGATGGTTTTAACAACCATGGAACCTTTCCGTTCCTCAAAAGGTTATTTATAAGGGAAAAAGGGTTCTTTAGATTATTAGAATATTCTTCACGCTAAGAAAAATTGTTTCATTTATGAACTGGTCACTGAAAGGTTCTTTGAGAAACCTAAAATGGTCCTTATATGGCATCGCTGTGATAAAACCCTTTTGGAACCTTTATTTTTAAGAGTTTAGACTATATTAGATTTAGTATAATATTAGTGTAACAATATATTGTGTTAGTATAAAGGACCATGAATGTAAAACTAGATATATTCTAACTGGTCTAACATGAGGAATCATTAATTTTGCAGATTTTTGAAGGCTGTTTGTTACAGTGATTTTACCACAAATAATATGAAACGTAGTGTCCTTAATCATGGAAAAACGCACAATGCTTTTATAAAATGTCTGCAACAGCAATCTTATAAAAACAATAAATAGTTCAATAAATAGTTTGATTTATTAACAACTGGAATAAATAATTCTTCCACAAATAATATCATTATTCTTACTGTAGGCTGTTAACATTTGGAAAGCAATCGAGTAACTTGTTGCATTAATGTAGATTTGCAAATTTAGGATTTAGAGTTTGAGCTATACAATGACATTAGAGATATAGGGCCAGATTTACTTATGTCCCATAAAAGCCCCGATGGGATTCAAGTTTTCGCGCATGATCTACTGATAACGCGCAAATTAATGAACACAGACGCAACCGGATCATTTCCATAGTGACCAATGCAAACTAGCAGTTAGCTTCTGGTTTAAGACGTGCTTTTTTTTGGGAGGTAAAAAATGGCGCAAATACCAGTAAATTGACTAGCGCAAACCTTAGTAAATCATCTTGCATGATTCATATAAATACTCTCCTCCCATAAATTTGTCTGAAAGGAAAACTCCTACAAATGCATATGCAATAAGGTCAGCCGCAAAAATAACCCTGTCCATGCCTTTTCAGTGCTAACTTTTCACTGCGTGTCTTTAGTAAATCCTGACAGTAGTTTTTTAACGCCAAAAGAGAGTTTGCAGTGACGCAAGCTGTTAGTAAATCTGGCCTATTGTGCAAAGATTTCATTTTAAAGGCACAATATGTAACTTTTTTGCTTTAAAAATAGCAAAAATCTCTATATCTATGTTATATATTTTTTTTAGTTGTGTACTTACATTATCCCGACTGTTTCCAACAACTTTCAAACCAGGAGAAATTTGTAATTTAATTCGAAAACACGTCCCGTTTCTTTATTTCCGTTTTGTCGCCGTCAATGGCGTCATATCCGCGTTGTCCCTGGTTTCCGCTCGTGCTGCCATAGCAACCAGAGCTATGAACCAGAGCCGTCTGATAGTAACCAAAGCGACAGACGTGGACAAATGTGTAGTTTGCAACGTCTATTTGCACGCTGTTGTTGTTTCGTTCAAACATTATGGACCATGGCAAGCAGACTTTGGATAAAAAAGGAGAACTAAAACGAGAATCAATATCAGCGCGGTGTTTTCGAGATGCCGAGAGCTCCCATAGACAGTATATAAACGAGAGCTCCACGTCCGAGACTTCGACTGCTCCTACATGTACTTTATTAAACAGGTGAGCACATTTACATAAAACTAATCAATGTTATATAGTTCAACAATGATAAAATGTCAGAATATGATCTGTATGTTATTCTAATGTTGATCTAGCTTACTGCTAGTCTCATACAGACAAACTAACACATAGAATAACATAAATGTCAACACATTCAAATGCAGTACACATTAGTGCGCATTAGTGCGCAACACATTAGTGCGATAGTGTAATGTTAGACCAAGTGAAACAGCGCTGCGTTACCTCACAAGTTTAATTTGTCTAATAAACTGACCTGTGAGTTGTAATTCTGCACTTGTGTGTAGTTCGGTAGAATGAAATGTCCATATTCCTTTTATATCTGCGGGACTCGTGTCGTGTGTGGAGCTGATAGCTGTCTCTTAGCAATCCCGAACTGCTTCATATCACAGTCATGATAAAAACATTGATGTATTCAGTCATCCATAAACATTATTAGATTGGTCGGCTTGACGTTGACGACAAGATCCATAATTCTTAGCAAGTGTTGCATCATCAATCTACGCCTTTGTTATTGTAAAGAGGTTAGCGACCCCTAGTGGCGAAAAATTCCATACTGTACGTTTAAAGATTTGAAATTTTCTTAGTTAGAATTGGTTTTATGGTTTTTATGGTTTTGTGTTACTGCCATTTTTATGACACCTCAAACATTTTTATGGCAGATTGTAAGTCAAAATTGAGATGTTATGGAAACACATTTCTTAGACACTGAGATAATTCGCTCAAAATACATGTACACACAACTTTACATGAACACACTGAATGAAAGCATCTGGAGTAGCTCAACTAACACTAGCAGATTCTGTGAGTGTGTCTCACCTGATGCTCATCTGACCCACACAGATCTCCACACACACCTCTAATGATAGGGTAAGTTCATAGTTCAAAGGTCAGAGGTGAGCGAAGGCTCACATCTGTATCTCAGCTGCAGTTCTCTTCTCACCCAGATATAAATGCCACTGTCTCTCTGTCAGCATTTATTTCGACCTGTAATTTAACATGGTGTCAAGTTTGTGATGTTTGATAAGTATCTTTACAGGACCTTGGCTTTTATATCAGAATATACACACTGTATCAAAGAATTATCTGGAGAAGATCAGTTACATTTAGGACCGTCAATAAAATCAATGATTGTAAATGTACATTACAGTGAGACGTGTTAGTAACTAAAGAAAATATGATCTATACCATAAAGTTTTTATGACTTTTTTTAGTTTTAGTTGTTTAATTTTGCACTTTTATTTATGTCATTCATTATTTTGTTTTAGAGCCAATTGCACAGAAATATCTTCTTTAGATATATTGCAGTGACAAGGGAAACTATAGAAATAGTTTTTTATAAAGAACTTCCTATTCTTGGGACTTTTAAATTTAATAAGCCACACTATGAAACAACATCCTAATTGGAAATTCAGAATACTATTTGGACTGATGAAAATAATAATAAATTATGATCAAAAGAAATTATTCAAAAGAAAAACCCAAATTCTTTATAAAACCTCACTCTATTTTTATATATATGCATATTGATTATGCATATATAGTTGAGTATGTGGGTATGTACATTGATGTACATATGTGCATACTTGTCCATGTTTTGTCTTCATTTCACCTCATCGAACAAAATCCCACTGTACCTGTGAGCCACAACCTGCCATTACAGCAGAAGACCATTCTGTTCTACACTGTCTGTCGACTTTGACTGTAGAATAGAGTGGAAACCTATTGCGATTTGTAAAATCTGATTTATATGCCCTAATAAATAAGTTCCTATAGAATGTCCCAAAAAAGCATAAATATTTAGTCAAAACGTGTTTTTTCTTCTTATTTTATACTGTTATTTTATGCTGTTTTGATATAGCATTACCAGCTGTCAGCAGAATGTTAATGTCTCTATAAAAATCTTTATTAGGTATTATTTTATAAAAAAATTAAAATAAAATAAAATTACGATTTTCAGTCTTATGCCATTTTTTTTGATTGCCTATTAAATCTAAAAAGCCATTCATAGTGGTTAGAATTACATATTTTATTAAAAAGTTCTGTATGTTTTCTCATATTGCAGGTGTCTTTGATTAGCTTGGTTGCTAACTCTCTGGGCTACTCGGACTTTGGGGCCATCAAATCTTTAAGGACTCTCAGAGCTCTGAGGCCATTGAGGGCCCTGTCTAGATTCGAAGGAATGCGGGTAAGATGCTCTCTAAATATGTTATAAAACTGATAAAGCATGTCGAGTTTTCAGGGAATCTAGTTAGATTACACCACCCAGCATCATATTTGCTGAATGAAATTCAATTCTTTTTTTTTACTAATTTTGGCGTGCTGATTCATTTTGCTCTAGCATGTTACACTTTCTCACAAAATGTGCATTTCATAGCATCTTTGCTTTCAACAACCATTTGTAAGGTTAAGAAGTCTTGTATCATCCCCTAATCACCAGAAAAACTGCCACAAACACGATTCCTAACTTGCTCTGAGCCAGGTTAGAATTATTTGTTAAATTCTCAGCCGATTTTCACATGCTTGACATTATTTTATGCCCAACCCTGATTTCAAGTTTAGAACTATGGCCGGTGAGGAAATGTAAACATGACCCAGATGTTTTCTGCTACATCTGTGGGTGTTTTATTACATCCAAACGGCAACAGAATTTTTTTTATAAACTTGTGTTTTTGTAAAGTTCTATTTGAACATATTTTTCCACCCCTTTGCCGATTGTAAGTTAAATTACACATTTTGAATGCTTCTTTTTGACATTCGACGGCTTTTATTATTTTGATAAGTGCATTAAAGCTGATATATAAATATATATATATAAATAATAAAATAATAAAATCATAAAATAATCATTTAACTCAGCGGCCATCTTTGAAACACCTCTCGGGCAGCTATTTCAGTCATGCAAGTGCAACTCCTATCTCTTTGAATGGGGAACAAGGCAAGGCAAGTTTTTTTATATAGCACATTTCATACACTGGCAATTCAAAGTGCTTTACAGAAAGGAATTAAAATAATCACAAAATAAAGCAAGTAAAATTAAAACAGTTATAAAAGAAATTAAAAGAGACATATGATACAGTTACAAAATTAATTAAAAGAGTAAAGAGATGATACTTAAGCCCTATTCGCACGGGATAAGGATTACCTGGTGACCTCTAGTCATTTGTAATAATTGGGTGGGTGGGTAATTTCT
The DNA here is from genome assembly GCF_963993115.1 of Abramis brama. Taxonomy (NCBI): domain Eukaryota; kingdom Metazoa; phylum Chordata; class Actinopteri; order Cypriniformes; family Leuciscidae; genus Abramis; species Abramis brama. Next base: position 4,816,811 of record NC_139969.1, read on the forward strand.
AAATCACACGAGGTCCCCAGATAATACTAATCCCGTGCAAATAGGGCTATAGATAAACTTCTCATCTGGCAAAACATATTTTTCACAACTCCCAGTTTTACTCAGAGATTTTCCCATGGTGATTACACTGTGTCTGTGGTGTTCTTTCGGCACGCCTAAGAAATCTATTGGACGTCTCCGATGGACCCGATTTTCCCCTAAAATCGGACAGGAGGAGCTCTAGGACTGACCTCAGGTTCACTGCCCCATCAGTCCGCACCCCAAAAACCCATTTGTTCGGAAGCTCTATATGGAATCAATCCAGTCCGCACCCCACATAACCTCGAGTTTAATTACACATCAAACTCACTACTCCACTACAGACCCAGGTCATCAGCATGGTTTCATCTCTAAAGTTCCCCAATTAAGTGGTTTATGTTTCTCTCTTACCCAGTTCTCAGTGCCATTTGAGTTCAGTTTAGAATCAAAAGGAGGAATACAGTGCAATCAAACATCAGCTCAACAGCTGAAATTCTCCAAAGCTGTTCACCAAGATTACGAGATCTCAAATGAAATCTGACAACAACTGTCTCATACAATTGTTTTGTTTCGAAACACTAAAATTTTCAGGCTGGACCAATGCGCACGTAAGCGTGAATAAACGTGCATCTCAGAACACGTTTTTAAACGGCTTTTAAAAGCAGCTGCATAGTGACACAATAACTTTAGCAATTGGCGATTGGCTCTTTTATTTAGAACGTGGAATTTATTTCGCCTTATTGCGCATTGCACTTTCTCCCATTCAAAAGAGTGATGCAGGGGTGACGTCAAAACCCGGAAGATTAATTTTCCACTAGTTAACTTGAGATTTTCCTATGGGGTTTCATAATGGGGTTTTTCCATTTATGAGTAAAATAAAGCCTGTGGTAAACATAACTTGACAATACTTGAATGTTTTGTTCTACAATGTAAACGGCACACACTCACACCCAAAAAGTTCTTATCTAGTTATGTATTAGAAACATACGTGAAAAATTCACGTTTTCGATATTGGTGTGTGTCATTTACGGTGTGGAACATCATGTTCAAATAAGTTATGTTTACCACAGACCTTATTTTACTCCTAAAAAAAAAAAAGAAAAGAAAACTCATAAAATCCCCTAGTAAAATCTCAAGGCAACCCGTGGCAAATTAGTCTTCTGTGTCCCTGCACCACTCTATAGTAATATGAGTGCACCATCTTTGTATATTTAAAGTATTTGTTAATATTAGGCCTTCTTTGCTAATCAGCAGACTTTTTTTCCCCAATCAGTAGTTAAAAGGCTGATTAAATTACATTTACATATCTTGAGCAAAATATGCCTGAATTTGTTATTTAGCAGACAGATCTGATTGCTTTATGTTTGAATTGCTTGTGTGATCTAGCATGCATGCAGTCACAATATGATTGATTTCTGTATGGTATCACAGTCACCGGGATGTTGCCAAGTAAGACATGTTTCCAGGACCACATTCCTGTCTGAAAATGTATTCCTAACCATATCCCTACCCCTGACCAAACCCTACCCAATAAGTTATCCCTTAAATCAGAGGGGAAGATGAATAAAACTGATGTAGAAGCACCTAACCCTGGCTGTAAGCCTAAACTTGACATAATCTGTAAACTTTGCCCTCAAATCTGATTGGTTGATTGAAATGTTGTTCTTGGATCAACAGAGATGTTGATCCAGGAACATGTTGCACTTGGTGAAATCACATTCACCATGGTATCACATCCTAATTTCTGTTGTTCAGGTGGTAGTGAATGCACTGATTGGGGCCATCCCATCCATCATGAACGTACTGCTGGTGTGCCTGATCTTCTGGCTCATATTTAGCATCATGGGAGTCAATCTTTTCGCTGGGAAATTTGGGAAATGCGTCAACAGGACAGGATACATCCACAATGTAACCCTGGTCAACAACAAGACTGATTGCCAGTCCATGAATGACACCCAGTTCTACTGGACCAAAGTGAAAGTTAACTTCGACAACGTGGGACTTGGCTACCTCTCGCTTCTGCAGGTGGTGAGTGTCTTGAAGCTTGTGCACCAGAACTGGCAAACAGGAGGCCGAATTCAAGTTTAAATTTAAATTTAAGGAAGTGGAATAAAAATGCTGTAAGTTTAGTTTTATACAATATAAATTAAAATTGTAAGCATTATCATACACAAAACATTTGGGGTAGAAACATTTTTTACAAGACATTTTAATATTTAATATTAATATTTAATGTAGATATTTATTCTTAAAATAAAATATTAATACAAATATAATATCCAACAAAGTTTTAAATTATTAATTTATTTTTAATAAAAACAGTTTTCATGGCTTTGTTAATTGTAAAGTGCATGGGAATATTTCAGTTTGGGAAAAAAATATTTTACACATCAGAGAATAAATTAGCATAATTAGTCCAAATTAATGATGTGATTATTTATGTTTGTCAGAAAACTTGTGTTGGACCTATAAAATGCCTCTGTAATTTGACTGATAAATGTCTTTGAATTGCGGTTCAGTAAATTCCTCTTCCTGTCATTCCATTCCATAGTTGTGGCCAATTCAAATTCAAATTCAAGGGAGCAAATTCTTAAATTTTTAATTCTGACCTTCCTGAAGAATTTAGTCCAACACTTTTGGTGATTGTGCTGTAGAATCATCCTTCATATTTGTTAGCCAAGCAACCAGAGTTCTTCAGGGCCCTGCAACTCCTCAATGGGCCTTAACTTGTTATTTACCTCTAAGAACAGTCTCTCAAATCACCACAGGTTATAATTTCTGTAACCATGGCAACAACATCCCAAAATGGCCTTGCTTAATAGCATTCATGCTGACTCTTGGTGAGTCACCCTTTGTCTTTACAGAAAAGAAATGACTCGTAAAAGCGTAATTACCTCAGCCTAAAAAGTCAAGTTTTGCCACAGTCAGGCATTGAAAGAAATGTGCTCACCTAGAAACAGAACATATATTTGAATAAATTGACAATCTTTCTCTTTTAGATGGACATTTTGAAAGATTAAATACTTGAGTATTCTGTTTTTCAGGCAACATTCAAAGGCTGGATGGAAATCATGTATGCCGCTGTAGACTCTCGTGGAGTAAGCTGTTTTTTTTCATTACTAAAATTAATGACTTGCATGCAAATGCACAAAATAAGAACCAAGCTACACTTTACACTTTACAAAAAGGTCCCGAATAATGCAATAAAACAAGTGTAATAAAAAAAAATCCTTTCATATATTTAATCTTAAACTACAATCTAGTTCTGAAAAAAGAAAGTCAATTCAAAGAACCTAGAATTTAAAGGGGACCTATTATGCCCCTTTTCACAAGATGTAAAATAAGTCTCTGATGTCCCCAGAGTGTGTATGTGAAGTTTTAGCTCAAAATACCCAACAGAATTGTATTTACAGTACGTTTAAATCATCATTTTTTGGGTCTGTGGAAAACGCACTGTTTTAGTGCTTCTCCTTTAATGCTAATGAGCTGCTGGTTCATGGCACAGGGGGCGGAGCCTAAGCAGCCGCGATCAGAGCCAGAACAGGGAAGATGATAATAATAAAACAGACAGTCACAGTAATGGTGTTCATTTCGACCATAAAAATGCCTACAGAGTCAGAGAATATATGCTGTATGGAGTTGGAACAGGTATAGTTTAGTTTAATTACGATTATAACCTATTTGGCATTGCTTGTATACACTATTAATGCAAGCCTGCTGTAGGACTTCGTCTGACGATCTGAATTGTCTGAATGATGACACAAAATATACTGATGAGTTTAATAAAGTTTACTGTATGTCACACAAAAAGTGGATTTTTATCACTGTAGGGTGGTTGTGTACACACACTGCCAACACACATTTATGTCCAAACACCATACAAAAGTGAATTTTGCATAATAGGTCCCCTTTAACAAGAACTTTTTTAACCTCCAGAGAAACTAATAGTTACTCAATTATCCAATGCAAAAAATAATAAAAAATTTGATAAAAACTAAAGAGGGTTCACCTAAGGTGCTGCAAAGAACCATTGAAGAACCTTCATTTTAAGAGTTTAGAGTTTAGATTGTCTAAAAAAACTTGTTCTAAGTTTTATGTTTTTCTTGTTTGTCAGGTTGAGGAGCAGCCCGTCAAAGAGATAAACCTCTACATGTACCTCTACTTTGTCATCTTCATCATCTTTGGATCGTTCTTTACCTTGAATTTGTTCATTGGTGTCATCATCGACAACTTCAATCAACAGAAACGAATGATAGGTGTTTAAGATTTACTTCTTTTCCTAAAGCATCCAGTTTACATTTAATGTGTTCCATGAAAATAATAGCAGCTGGTTGTTCTCTGTACTAAAGGTGGCCAGGATATATTCATGACCGAAGAGCAAAAGAAGTACTACAACGCGATGAAGAAACTTGGATCCAAAAAGCCACAGAAGCCAATTCCAAGACCAATGGTAAGAGTATGATTTTTATCAACAAAAAATTTGTAATCGACCTCATAACGAATGCCCTTTCTAATTTCTAACCATAAACACATTTCCATCTAGAACATTCTACAAGGATTCTTCTTTGACTTGGTGTCCAAGCAAGCCTTTGACATCACCATCATGATGCTCATTATCCTCAACATGATAACCATGATGGTCGAGACCGATGAACAATCTGCTCGCATGGAGTCCATCCTCAATAACATCAACCTGGCCTTCATCATCATCTTCACCACCGAATGCCTCATCAAGATTTTTGCCCTTCGCTGTTATTTCTTCACCATTAGTTGGAACATATTTGACTTTGTTGTTGTCATTCTGTCCATCGTTGGTAAGTGCACGACTTTCCAGTCTGGTAAGTGGTAGTGTGGCTGATGTAAGATACGTTCCCTTCTGAAAAGACCAACTTGGTTTATACTAGTTAGTACTGGTCTATCTGGTCACCATTATGGTGAAGCCAAGGAAGTTTTGCTGGTTAAAGATAGTTAATAAACTTGGGAGAGACACCAGCTGGTCTTTTCAACGGGGTTGAAGTGATCTGAGATGTTCAAAGTGCCATTTCTCAATTCCTCAAAAGATTTTTCATTGCATATGTTGATTTCTGTTCTTTGTTTGTCTTTCCAAACAGGAATTGTCCTTGCTGACATAATAGAAAAATACTTTGTGTCCCCAACTTTGTTTCGAGTTATCCGGTTGGCAAGAATAGGAAGAGTTCTCCGACTAATACGAGCAGCTAAAGGAATAAGGACGTTACTTTTTGCCTTAATGATGTCGCTACCGGCGTTGTTTAACATCGGCCTCCTGCTCTTCCTGGTCATGTTCATCTATGCCATTTTTGGCATGGCGAACTTTGCCTACGTAAAGAAGCAGGGTGGGATTGACGACATGTTCAACTTTGAAACCTTTGGGAACAGCATTATCAGCCTTTTCCAGATCACCACATCGGCCGGTTGGGATAACCTGCTGGATCCGATTCTGAACAACTCACCGGAAGAGTGCAGCCCTGCTTTCATCAACACTGGAACTCATACTAAGGGCAACTGCGGCAATCCCTCAGTAGGGATCACTTTCTTCGTCAGCTACATCATAATTTCCTTCCTGATCGTGGTCAACATGTACATTGCCATCATTCTGGAAAACTTCAGCGTGGCCACCGAGGAGAGCACAGAACCTCTGAGCGAGGACGACTTCGAGATGTTCTACGAGGTGTGGGAGAAGTTTGATGTCGAGGCCACGCACTTCATCGAGTACTCCAAACTCTCCAGTTTCGCCGACAGCCTTTCAGAACCTCTGAGAATCGCCAAACCCAACAAAATCAAGCTTGTCCAGATGGACCTTCCCATGGTCAGCGGCGACAGGATCCACTGCCTGGACATCCTGTTCGCTTTCACCAAGCGGGTCCTCGGGGAAACCGGGGAAATGGACGCTTTGAAGCAGCAAATGGAGGAGAAGTTCATGATGACGAACCCTTCCAAGATGTCCCATGAGCCCATCACCACCACACTCCGGCGCAAGCAGGAGGAGATTTCGGCAACCCTGATCCAACGCGCCTATAGAGGGCACCTAGTTAGACGGCAAATGAAGCAGGCTTCTTACTTGTACAGGCACATAAACCAAGACACACTCTGGTCAGAAGAGGACGGCGCTCCGGAGCATGAAGGACTCATAGCATCTATGATTAAAGAGCACTACGGTCCCAAGAGGGGGCCACCGGTGCGGACACAGTACTTAGCTTCCTCTCCGCCATCCTATGAGGCTGTAACAAGGGGTCCTAGTGACTGTTTCACAATGTTAATATCTGACTCCAGATCCGGTGAGCCTCATAAATCAGAAGAGACGTATGATGAGACCTTTCTTTAGGAACTCTTTTCTAAGTAGACAATCTTTGCTTGCTTTTTTACTTCATTTGGATGTGTCTAATCAGGAAGAATCCTAAACAAGATTTCACTTTTTTAATATATAAGAACGTCAACAACCTATGTTGTTTTGTCTAAAAATATGACATGGCATCATGGTAAACAGACAAATATACATGGATATATCAAAGTAAGGATGTACACGCTAACCTTTCAGGTAGAGAATGTACTTCAGCTCAGATGTGTTGCACATATCGCAACTGTAATATATTGCACAGACGTTATTTTTATTGTTTCCTATAAAGCTTAACAGGCCACATATAGTTTTTTCCCAGGATTACAGAATATAAGCAGAGTTTACTGTTGCTCAGGTGAGGCATGTTATCACTTTTTTACACTTGAGGAGTGTGACTGTGATTTTGAGTAACTGGTGCAAGGAAAAGGCCCCTAAAAGCAGTTTGAATGACTAGTTTGCTTCTTACAAAGTGAGTGATTTTTGCATTTTTATCCGTGCTTGAGGAATTTGTTTTTCTTGTTGAACACAGGCTGGAAACTGTTTAAAAAGGGTTTAAAATCAATAAGAAATCGAAATTGATTATTTGAGTCATTATGTATGTGCACACATTATTCCAAAGAATGAACATGTCTATGTAATCTTTCTTCAAAATGTATCAGCTTTCCTTTTCAAGATGATGTCATGTATTTTTCAGTCTCTTCTCTCCAACTGCTTTCCTCCATTTTGATATGCAACGCCCAGTTTTAATGATTCAATCAATTCCCAATGGATTAAAGAAAATCCCGTGTCACTAAGCTCAAAGCAGTAAAATGGATTTCATGTCGACTTAAACTGAAATAAAATGGTTATACAACTATTTTTAATACAAAATCTGAATTAGCTAAAATTACCTTCAGCTCTTGTGTTTTATTCAAGGGCTTTTTTACTGCAGCATTGTCAATATGTGGCGCATGGAAATACTTACTAATTACTGGTAACCGTGCATGCTGTATGTCAGAATAATATGACTGATATTTGCTGATAGAATACACATTTTAATTTTATTCATATAGCCTAATCACCGTTTTTTCATGAATAAGGAATATGAATTCACATGCATCAAATGAATTTCTGTGACATTTTAAACTAATTACGTTAACCAATATAATGTACATAAGTGAATGGGAAGAAATGTACAGATGTATCATCAACACATGTGTACAGGTATATCAATTTCTGTGTTCAACAAGATATTCTTCTCTTTTTTTTTTTAATGAAACAATGTTCTCCTTTCCACAAAATGTATTTAATTTTATGGGGCATTTATGAAACATAAAAAAACAATAAAAGTTCTCAATGCATTTTACAAAAATGTTTAGGCTATAAGAGAATGACTGATGGATGGATGACAGTCACATATTTCGATCTAACTTTGTATGTTATACACTCGCTCTTCTGCTGTGAATCACATAAATTGGGAATTAATTGAATGCCAAGAATTATATAATTAGTTTATCAGCAAAGTTTTTATCTCTTCTCAAACATCAAAGAGCTGGGTCTGTAAGAAGCTATTGTTTGTCTTTATCACCCAGTAAAGAAAGACTGGTCAACACAATGTTTAACATTCAAAAACAGGTGCTTCATACTCAACAGCGGGGCAGTTTTTGTTGATTTGGTAACGGTATGCATAGATTCGTGCTCTGGGCTCTTGGTTAGGGAGCCAATTTGGCTGCGTCCCCTGGGAGTTTGCCCTTTTTCTAGCCCAGGACGAGGGTGTTCAAATCCTCTACAGACCAGCTGGACCTCCAGGATAATCCCAGCAGAAAATAATCACTTGTTTTAATTACACACAAATGCACGCATACTTTAGTTCGCTCTCTGTCACACAGTCACAGACCTTAAAACTGATAACTTTTAGAAACACACAAATGCGGTTGCCTTTTCCATTTGGAAAAGTGAATGCTTGATATTTCTTTTCAAAGATTTAAAACATTTTATTAGAAAAAGTATCAATCTAATAGTCTTCAAGTGCTAATGAATTGTATAATGCTGGCTAAATGATGGTAAATTCATTTTAAAAAGTAATAATATGAACTGTGATGGACGGAAAATCTTGAACCAAAATGGTAGATTTGGAATTGCCAAGTCATTCTATAGAGAGCATTATTTTGTTTGATTTGATTGTCTAACACTCTACCTGTATATTTTTACTTTGTCCAGTTATTTTCTGAACATGCTTTAATTTTAATTCTTTGTGTCTCACTTTAAAGAAATCCACTTTAATGAATGTGCCTGCGTAACTGATCTGATGTTTAAACATCTGAACATGTGGCTGGGATTAAGCTCAACTAAAGGAAACCCATTATTAAAGATTAAAATGCACTATAACTAATTACATACACACACACATGCACATCTAAATTAACAGAAAAAAAGTGATTTTTAACAAAAAATAAAAACAAAGTGTTTTGCTATTTTTTTATTATTTAGACAGCAAAATAACGCAATCAATGATAAATGCGATTAGATTAGTACCAGAGGAGTGACTGATGAAGATAATCATTTGTCCACTTCCTGGATTTAAGGATGTGAACACTCTTAATCAGGATGTGTGCATTACCGTTGCCATGGCCACCATGGAAAAGCTCCACTTGATTGGTCTAGCCTTCTGATTAAGTTATCACAATAGTCTAAAAATTAATAATAGAAACTACAAATAACAAGTCAAAACCTGTATGAAAAGGTACTATTGATAATATATGAATATTCATGTTTACAAAATTAAATTCATTGATGAAGGCACTAACTCTAAATACATTCATGATGTGTATTTGAGTACTGTGTGTGTGTGTGTGTGTGTGTGTGCGTGTGTGTGAGTGAGTGAGTGAGTGAGTGAGTGAGTGATACACATACTCAATTCACATCATAAATGTTTGTATATGAATATATATATATAATTATATATATATTTTATTATACATTTATATTCATCAAATAGACATGAATGTTTGTGTGTGTATGTATATATATATTCATATAGATATATATTTATTAATAACAACAAGCAGGGTTAAACTCCTGAGCCATTAGGAAAAGATAACAGTCATAAAGACTGCAAAATCTACATGCGTGTGTTTGTGAAAAAAACAGGCTGACATTGAGACATAAAGGCTCTCAGAAGCTCTAAAGTGCATGACATCTACAGTAAAGCACATTTGTGACCTTTGACCTCATGAAAATCCCCCCAAAAAATGTATATCATCATATCGTCTCTTGCTATTTTGATGTCTCTGATAAGACTTTTGGGAGATATAAGAATATTTGAATGTTAAGGAATATTCCCACACTGATTTGTGGGTTCAAACTAATCCGTAAACAGATGCATGAATTAATAAATGTTCATATGATGACATCATGGAACACTACAGTGGAAATATGATTCCAGTTCTTGAAATACACAAGCAAATGTGTACAGCACCGTCTTCTGAGAAACAAAAAAATCATAATATAATCATAATAATCCGCCATAGAAAAAAAAAATGAAAAAATGGAAAAATGCAATTAACGCCGTCCATCTGTTGGTGCAGCAAAGGCTTAGAAAGGTTTCCTGACCCAGAGGGAAGCTCTGCTTATTTCCACTAAACTGAAAAAGAGACTTTTCCGGAAAAAGGCTTTTTTTTTTTTTTTTTTTTTTTGCTGTTGCTGTGTTTTAATGCATTTCCTTTGCCATTATTTAGCATGTCATGATCACAAAATAAAACGTCTCATGACCCTGACGTGAAAATGTTGAAATGATTCCACACTGCATTAATGTTACAACATTAATTTGCATATTATTATACAACTTAATTTGCATACTATTACAATGCAACTTTTCAGATATCATATAAAGCTACAGTCTAACCTGTCTTGCTTTATTTAAAGTTCTTGTCTCTTACCGGTTTGTTGTTCTTCTGAGGGATGCTTCAGTTGAGCTTCTGTCCAGTGCGTCATTGTTTCTCGCATGTTGTAATCGAAAACATCAAGCCAGTCTAAATATTTGTAACAGAGAGAGTTTGCTTGAACAAAGACTTCACTTTTGGTCTGTTTCTAACACAAAGTCATTCTATAAGACTTGGACGTAGTGCTCAAGACATGCTACTTTTAAAGATCTCTTGAAATGGCTTGACAAACGCAGTTGTCTTTCCAGTGTTGAAGTGTTTCCTATTCAAGCAGGAAGTTGAGGCAGGGCATATTAAAGGTCTTGTTTTTTGTTTTTTGTTTGTTTTTTCAATTAGCCAATAGCCTTCATTTTATGTTAAAGCCGTAAACTATGACAAATTAAGGCTTGAAGGCAAGCTACAAGCTACACCAGCCGCGGAAGAGACAGTCAGCCAATAGCCGTGCCGCTAGGAGTGCTCGCATCTGATAGGCGGAACTAGACCAATTTGCATATCCAAACGCAATGAAAGCGAAGGCTGCACTGAAGCCAGTGTCAACGGTGGTAGCGGTGACAGCTGTATTAACACTAGTAGCCATATACACAGAGTCAACAGCATAGCAGTAACCACTGCATACAACTAGAAAGTTCAAAATACATGAGTAAGAATACATCCACCAAAGCACACAAAAAGCTGGTCCGACTGACGGAAGGTGGCCGAGCGATTCACATGCATCCGCAAAGCCCTGACAGGGCAAACAGCGCTCTGAGCATTAGTGTCACGCGAAGATGACGGTTCAGCAGATAAAGCGGGCAGGGAAACAACCTGTGCTTTGACCGGTGTAGAGAGTGACTTAGGCATGTAGCGCCGTCTCGGCCGGAGAGTAGCGATGCAGTCGCCCGGGTCCGAAACAGATACAATCATCATTCACCGAGAACGCGTGTAAGTCTCCAATGCGCTTCGCAGAGGCGAGAGCAAGGAGCAAAGCCGTTTTCAGGGAGAGCTCCTTAACAGCAATCAAAGCTAGGGGCTCGAACGGCGGTAGAGAGAGAGCCCTCAAAATTAGAGCTAGATCCCACGGCGGCACCGATGGCAGCCGTGAAGGACACAATCTCCTTGCTCCCCTGAGAAATCTGGTCACCAGAGTGTGCTTACCGATCAATTGCCCGTTAACCGGGGAACGAAACGAAGCAATAGCGGCCACATACACCTTCAGCGTCCAGTCTGTGCTGTAGGAAGCGCAAAACATCTGACACGGATATGGCACCATTTTGCAAAAACTCCCCATTTTAGAGCTTAAAGGCGCCTAGTAGAAGGCGCGCGCACCTCCGCGAGTGTGCCTGGCACAGTGTCTCGCTCGTTCAAGGTCCCTAAAGCGGCCACACATGAAGGTTCCACAGCTCGGGGCTGGGGTGCCATTTCGTGCCGTTCGCCTGAGACAGCAGGTCCTTCCTGAGGGGGATTTGCCATGGGGGAGCCACCATTATCTCTCTCAGGTCCGCAAACCAGGGCTGGTTCGGCCAGTTCGGGGCCACGAGGATCACTGACACTCTCTCCTCCATAGGCAGAATCTTCACCGGAGGGAACGCGTAAAGCCTGGCTTTCAGCCAAAGCGATGTCAGAGCATCTTCCGTCAGCGGGGAGTGAGATAGCGAGAAGAACGTCTGACAGTGCATGTTCTTGCTCGTGACAAACAGATCCACGTCCGCCCTCCTGAATCGATCCCAAATCATTCGCACCGATCCTGGGTGAAGCCTCCACTCTCCTTGAGGAATCCTGTTCCTCGAAAGTATGTAAGATAAGATAAGATAAGATAAACCTTTATTCGTCCCACAGTGGGGAAATTTCTGTTACAGCAGCAAAAATTAAGAAATAAAAATAAATGCAAATAAAATAAAAAAGAGAATATACACATACTATAATAACAGTATATACAGTATATACACAGTACAATGTATAGATACAAAAGGGGGGGGGGGGGGGGGGGGGGGGGGGGGGGGAATAAATTAGAATACGCATTTCAGGTAATATTTTAAAGTGGTATTGCCCTTAATTGTGGGTACTATGGCACATAATATTGCACATGTTACATGTAATATTTCACACAGGTAATGTTTATTGCACAGCTAAAAAGTAATAACAGTGTATTTTGGTGACTGGTCTACTGGGAACAGCTTTGGTTGTAAAGTCTAACAGCAGCAGGGAGAAAAGACCTTCTGTAACGCTCCTTCAGACACTTAGGATGTATCAGTCTGTGACTGAAGGAGCTGCTCAGTGATGTAACGGTTACATACAGGGGGTGAGAGGCGTTCTGCAGCAATGATGATAGTTTTGCTACCATCCTCCTTTCTCCCACCTCCTGTACAGTGTCCAGGGGAATCCCCAGGACTGAGCTGGCCTTCCTGATCAGCTTGTCTAGTCTCTTCCTGTCTGCAGTAGAGATGCTGCTGCCCCAGCAGACCACTCCATAGAATATGGCTGAGGCCACTACAGAGTCAAAAAAAGTCTTCAGTAGCTCTCCTTGCACTCCAAAAGACCTTAATCTCCTCAGCAGAAAGAGTCTGCTCTGCCCTTTCTTATAAATTGCCTCAGTGTTGTTTGTCCAGTCCAGTTTGTTGCTTAGGTGAACACCCAGGTATTTGTAAGAGTCCACTCTCCCAATGTCCTTTCCCTGAATGTTCACTGGTGATAAAGTTTGTTTGTGCCTACGGAAATCCACCACCAGTTCTTTCGTTTTCCCCGCATTTATCTGGAGGCAGCTCCGTTGGCACCAGTCCACAAAATTCTGAACAAGTCCTCTGTACTCCCTGTCATCATCATCCGTGATCAGACCGACGATGACAGAGTCATCAGAGAACTTCTGTAAGTGACAGGTTGCTGAGCTGAACATGAAGTCTGCAGTGTAGATGGTGAAGAGAAACGGGGCAAGAACCGTACCCTGCGGGGCTCCAGTGTTGCAGACAATCATGTCAGACTCACAGTCACAAGTCCTCACATACTGTGGTTGGTCTGTGAGGTAGTCCAGTATCCAGGCAGACAGATGATGGTCCACTCCCATGTACACCATCTTATCCCTCAGGAGCGCAGGTTGGATGGTGTTAAAAGCACTAGAGAAGTCCGCTCCGCAGTTTAGGAGACCGGGGATATGCACCGCTCTGATGGCGAGAAAGTGTCGATCCGCCCACAACAGGAGACTCGCTGCCTGTTTGAAATGAGCTCTGGAGCACACGCCACCCTGGTGATTTATGTACGAAACCACAGACATGTTGTCGGTTCGAATCAGTACATGCTGCTGCTCCAACCTCGACCGAAAAGCTTCCAGGGTTAAGGACATCGCCTTTAATTCCAAACGGTTTATGTGCCTGTGACTCCAACCACAGACCTGAGGCAGGCACGCCCAAGCACACTGCTCCCCAGCCTGAGGTCAATGCATCCGTCGAGACCACGGTGCGTTGTGTCACTATTTCCAAAGGCACTCCTGGGCTGAACTATCTGGGTAGCGCCACGGTCTCAGAGCGCTGACTCAACTGTGAGTGACCGGAATGCGCATGTGACCTGAAGACCACGCACTTGGCGGGACTCGTGTTTTCAGCCAAAACTGCAATATTCGGCGGCTCCAGGCCCCGTCGTCATATTCGCCTCCAGGCAGGGGAGGGCCCACCAGCGGCTTGCTGGCGGCAGTGGGCCTCGTCCCCGTTATAGCACAAACCATATCCCTCCTGGTTTGGCGCAGTGGGCGCACGTGGAGTCTGTGAAGGCCGCCTCGATGTGGGCGAGGCAGGAGACGCCCAGACAGGTGACGCAGAACTCATGTTCGTCGGGCAGGTCGATGGGGCCCGCACAAATCTGCCAAATTGAAGCCATCGGATGCTTGGAGGAAAAGGTTGCTAGTCCTCCTGGTGCAGTGTCCACGATGGCAGCGTGAAGAAAGAGATTCTGACGCAATTGCTGCACCCATTAATTTTATACTGCCCGCGAGCCTGTCAGTATTTGCATACTTTGCGACAACTGGTCAGCTGTTCCAAGCTGGCGTTAGCCCATAAGATTTCAACAAAAGTGGAGAAGGGAGGAGTTCCCGCAGCGTTGCTACGCAATGTAGTTACTGCTCTTAAGGGAACAAAACTTATATGTTTATTTTGTATCTTGATTTAAGGATATCTGTATTGGAAAACATGACATAAAAACTGAGGAAGATAGGCTACTCATGTTTTGCATTGCGTGCAGCATTTAATGCCATGACTTCATAAATTTGAGACTTTCTGTTCTAAAATAATACCTTTTTAAGACTTTAATTTGTGGAAGAGAGAATTAATAACTTTTTAAGTAAACAAACTTGCATTAAAAGGTTTCTAGGAATTTTTTTTTTTTTTCACAATTTTGACTGATAAATCAAAACACTCACGGTCAAATGAATCGTCTTTTTGTCAATAGAACCGAACGTCTATTTTAAGCAGGTTGTCTTGTGACTCTCTCTGAGGATTTCAGTCATTTGTCATTCCTGGTGTATTATCGTAGATCCTTACAGGGACAGAGGAGTCTGGCGAGATTTCTGCGGAAATTAAATATTTGGTACTGTCCATATGTCCTGTTTCCTAACCTTGCATTCAACATCTGTCCGAAATGAGCGCATGCGCTGAGAGATCATGAGAACACATACTGCCCTCTGCTGCTGCATATAGTCAAAACAGAGCGTCAAGTGTGTGAGTGAATGCAATCTTTAAAAAAAACTGCATTTGTATAATTGATAAATTACACAAAAACTACAGGTTAGAATGTGTTTGTCTAAAAAAAAAATATTGGCCTACTCGTTCACATAAACGAATGTGGTCAGATGAATCAAGACACATCTTATGTAATATCACATTCAATTGCGAGTTTACATCTCGCAATTCTGACAGAAATAAAGTCAGAACTGCGAGTTATAAAGTCGCAATTACCTTTCTTTTTGAACATTTTCAAAGAAAAAAATGTGTCAGTTTTAAGGGCTAGTAAAAAGACAAGAGAGAATAAAAAAAATCAAAGAGACAGAAATAAAAATAAGTCTCTACATCCTACAGTAAACGACAAACAGGACGTTTAAGTGAGAAACATGGGTAATGTTTAATTCAACAAAATACTGAACATGGCAGCAGAATCTGAAATGACCCAAACAGGGGCAACACAACACATTTACTACATTAGCAGCAGTAAAAATAATTTAAAAAAAAAACACATCAACAGACCTCCATCATCTCCTTAATGAGAACCAGCCCACATCAGGCCAGCAAAGGATCATGGGAAATCTGTACTCAGGTAGTCCTAATGGATGAACACTTCTTCAGTTTGTGTGAAACGTAGAGAAATATAACAAGAGTAAAAGATGCTTCAACTACATCAGTTAGCGGATCTAATATCGTTATATACATCACACATCAACACCTGATATAGGATACAAAGTTTGGCTTAAACTAAAATTTGCACAACTTGCACTGCAATACTTTAATTATATTTCAAATCCCTGATTTGATAATAGACAAATCCAACTTAATACAATTGTTAAGGTGGAGACGAAGGAAGAAGATGTACCACACAAACAAACAAACAAAAAACACAACTGTGAAAGGTTTGCATGTCCTCAGAGAACAGTTATTCTGAACCACAGAAGCCATTTCACCTCCGGATGCTTGACTCGAAGCAAAAAAAAAAAAAAAAAAAAAAAAAAAAACTTTGTGAAATGCACCGAGCACCTGGCGATCAAATTCAGAGCACCTTCTGTTAAAAATAACTGATTAAAAACAAAAAGATCTCCTTTAAATCACAGAAAAGCAGCTGTATATTAAATTATATTGCTACCACAAAACAGAATAAAATACTTTTTTTTATATATATATATTTATACTGTATATAAAAAAACTCACAATATCTGAGGTATATCTAATCACTGAGCGTATGAAGGTGGATATTCAGTGAAGGATTTAGTGTTACGCTGAATGAGTTTGATAAAAGCTGCCTGTTTCTGAACAACACCGGGAGTCCGTGAGATGATTGAACAGTTTGACAGAGCAGATTCCAGCACTACGGACATTCAGTCTTCTTCACTGCTGAAGTTATTGCGTGAAACAGGCCAGCTCTGAGAAATCACCACTGCCGAGATGATCGTGAATCAAGAAATGTCCAGGGTCATGTTTCACCTCAAAAATCAACAGAAAAAATAAGAAACTAAAACGTTGGATTAAGTTAATAAAGTCTACTTTAGGACCATTATGATTTTTTAATATTGTGACATTATTTTAAAGACATCTTAGCACATTTTATTCTCATTACAGCAGTGCAAAACAAATTATATCTGTGCTTTAATTTTTTTTGCATTATGATAATGATATTTAATTGTTATAAAATAAATGCTGAAACGGCAAAAAAAAAGAAAAGAAAAAAAGAAAAAGAAAAAAAGAGCGTTATTTTCTGCAAAATGTAATGTTCCATAAAGAGAATGAAACCTATTTTAGGACCATTATGTTTTTTATATTTTGACATTTTCATAACAGTTCAGCTCATTTTGTTCTCATTACAGTAATGCAAAAAAAACACTCATTACTACGATTTGAGAAAAAAACATTTAAACGGTAAAATATGATTGTAAATGTATTTAAGGTCATTTTTGTTGTGCTTCACATCAATAGAACAAAAACCTTTTAAAATTATTTCTATAATGCGGGACAGTGTTGTTTTGCATTACGGTAATGATAACTTGGGGGACAAAACTGTTGCTTAATTACGGTTATAAAATGTATGCTGCAAAAGCCCAAATTTTGCTTTATTTTCTGCTAAATTAAAGAAAACTAATCCTATTTTAGGACCAATATGATTTTTTTAATATTGTGACATTATTTTAAAGACATTTTAGCACATTTTATTCTCATTACAGCAGTGCAAAACAAATTATATCTGTGCTTTAATTTTTTTTGCATTATGATAATGATGTTTAATTGTTATAAAATAAATGCTGAAACGGCCCAAAAAAAAAAAAAAAGCGTTATTTTCTGCAAAATGTAATGTTCCATAAAGAGAATGAAACCTATTTTAGGACCATTATGTTTTTTATATTTTGACATTTTCATAACAGTTCAGCTCATTTTGTTCTCATTACAGTAATGCAAAAAAACTAGAATTCTCTACGATTAGAACTAGAACTCATTACTACGATTTGAGAAAAAACATTTAAATAGTAAAATATGATTGTAAATGTATTTAAGGTCATTTTTGTTGTGCTTCACATCAATAGAACAAAAATCTTTTACAATTATTTCTATAATGCGGGACAGTGTTGTTTTGCATTACAGTAATGATAACTTGGGGGACAAAACTGTTGCTTAATTACGGTTATAAAATGTATGCTGCAAAAGCCCAAATTTTGCTTTATTTTCTGCTAAATTAAAGAAAACTAGTCCTATTTTAGGACTAATATGATTTTTTTAATATTGTGACCGCCCATTTTGGCAATAATAATACAAAAAAAATCACTCATTGTGATGTGCAAAAAAAGTTTTACTACTGATGCAAGAATTTTTTTGATCTGTAACATCTGTTTACAATTGTGCTCTACAAATTAAATATATTTTAAGGTAGTTTTTGTTGTACCAAATTCCTTACTCTAATTTTTTTAAATAATTATTTTCATTTTAATTGTTTAGCATTACGCCAATGATAATTTGGAGAAAATGTGCATAACGGTTATGAAAATAATGTCACTTTTGGCCCTAAAAATAAGCTTTACTTTCTTTGAGCGCAAATTTTCCTAACTGTTTAATTCAATATTTTTTCCATTTTGATTTGATGATGATTTATGACCCAGGTTTTTCTTAGTGAGATTCACCATACTGCTGAGAACTATTGCTGTAAGAGTGAGCGGTCACACAATCACGTGCACAGAGTTTACCTGAGTAGTGTAGTGGAGAAACATCACACACTTTCCTGATGCACCGATACATTTAGCTGTGATTGAAAATCAAACCTGTAACGCAGCGCTGGTCTTTGTGCGGCCGCAGCGCAAAATAATATTTCAACTGCAGCTCTTGTCACGCAGAAACAACGAACGCTAAAACACGCCGCTCGGGATGCTCTACTGATGGCACTTCAGATACTTCAATTTAATGCGTCAACGACAAGCGGATGCTACATTAAAATCAATCCCGACGCTCCGAAAGGCAACTCAAATCATAACAGTCCTGCTGCCTTCAGCTTCCAGTGTCCCAGACCACTGCCGTCACAAACGCAAATAAGAAAAAAACAACATCCCACGAGACATTTCAGGGAAGAAAGGGTACAGGTAAACAGCAAGAAAACTACGCTAAAATTCACTGAGAACAAAGAGGACCTTGTGTGCTCTTGGGAAGGTTGCTTTAGTGTAACAGTCATCAGATCGTCGCGTAGTCTCGATAAAATCGGGGTAGAGCGTTCGGATGGAGGTATTCATGGAGTGAAGGCAAAAAAAACAACATAAAAATGGCATTAAAACTGATGAGGTAACGTGTGCTCATATCCCAGCAGTCTGAAACAATCCCCTGAATGCCCTCTGAGAGTTCAGTCTTCTCACGTTTGAGGTTTTTTTTGTGTCTGCCTTCCGAGAGGAAGAATACAGTAGATGAATGTGCTGGTGAAACCGATCCAACGATGCGAAAAAATTAAATACATGACGATCGAGAGATCAAATTAGCAGCAAAGTTCACATTACTGGAGAGGTTGATTACTCTGCAGCGTTCAGGTTCAGGTGCTGGACTCTTTGGGAGGAAGGTCCGTGTCGCTGTCAGATGTGACCATGGAGACCAGGCACTCTGAGGTAGACGTGTTGATGGTGTTGGGTGCCTTGGAGGCGGTGGAGATGCGCTCCTCCACGCAGCCCGCAGAGAGTCGAGCCTCGGCGTCGTGGTCCCAGCACTCCTCGATGGTCTCGCATAACTGGCCCAGACCCTGGTGGGGAGAAAGATGTCAAAATAAAACCTCTGATTATTTACAATATTTGATTTTAATTAGATTTTTAGGCCTAGCAGGGGGGGGGCGGGGGGATTTCTGATTTAAATTGCAATTAATTTTTTTTTTCTTTAAAGGTTTGCTGTGTTGTGAAGATCAATATGGCTTTAAAATGTATAATAATAATAATATTATTATAACTATTACTAGATAAAAATGACTAAATTAAAACAAAACAAAATGCTTGTTTTGTGAATATATCAATATGGCTACAAAATAATAATTATTATTATTATTAATACTAAATAAAAATGTAAACAATTACTAAATTCAAAACCCCCCGGAAATTCTTGTTTAAGCTGAACAATGTGTCAAATTTTGTAAATATTTTAATATGGCTACAAAATATTATTAATAATAGTATTACTACTAAATAATGTAAAAATTACTAAATGAAAACAAAATAAAAATGATTGTTTGATGGGCTGCACAATTTGTCCAAAATGTTGTAAATATATATCAATATGGCTACAAAATAATAATTATGATTATTATTAATATTATTACTACTATTAAATAAAAATGTTAAATTACTAAAAGAAACTAAAATAAGAAATGCTGTTGCGTCCCAAATGTATGTTGCAAGAGCCCAAACTCAGAGCAGATGCAGAGATGACGTTTATGTGGATCAGCATTTAGTGTGAACCGAGTCGCTCTCAGACGCTGAAAACGTGTAAAGGAACCCAGTGACAATACAGCACATATCAAGATTTTGGTTTTATTTGGATTAACAGTGCAGCCCTAATTCCTATTCAAATGTATTTTCTCACCGGATGTTTAATCCAGCAGTCTTTAAAGGTGGGCCGTATCTTCTTGTGGACCACCGCGTCTTGAAGGTCCTCCAGTGAAGGGTGCTGGCCCACCTCCTCCTCAAAGGGCAGCTGGTACTCGCCTACAGGACCTGAGTGAGACAGCACCAGCATCAGCTGCAGCACACACAACATCAGGGCTACCCCTAATAGTGGACTAAACGTTAGTCGACTAGAAGAGGCTGAGAAGACCAAACATTTTACTAGCCAGTAATAAAAAAAAAAAAAGTTACTAGCTCGCTCTAATGTTAACCTAGATAAATGTGCGCTATTATTAGGCGCATATCCAAGCATTTGTGTAGAGTGTGGAAGCTAAACTATTCTTAAAGTAAACTTAAAGGGGTCATCGGATGCAAAATTCACTTTTATATGGTGTTTGGATATAAATGTGTCTTTGCGGTGTGTGGACAACCACCATACAATGAAAAGAAGTTGCTCATTATCATTTAAAGAGACATGCACCGAACCGGGTAGCTGTGAACAGAGCTGTTTTTGAGGAGGTAAAAAGGGTTTTGTTTTACACAACCATTGAGGAATTTTAACCAAAGTATGTTAAAAACTTTACATGAAGACCCTAAAGAATCATACCAACTTGTGGAAAATGGGCATCCAATGACCCCTTTAAAATACTGTGTCATTTTTGGTCATACAAGAGTAATACATCATTCGAAACTGTAGAGGGTCTACTTTTATTTGTGTAAACTCACAATAACGAGAAAACGATGTGCCTTTGTAAAATAAAGAAAGCAAACAGGATGCGTGTCCCAAAAATGAACCAAAACTCAGGATACTTGCTTCACAGACATGAGAAATATATCTATAGAAAGCTTGAAAATGTCTACTTTTAAACTAACCAATTCAACTAAAATAGAAATACTCTCTGATTATGTAACCCATATGAAAGGTGCATTTCACTATATAGCGGAGATGGCAGCCGACACTGACTCAAAAAAACACTAGTTTATTAATAAATAATTAAAATATCTCCTTGCTATTTTTCTCCTGACACATTCATAATCATTACTTTTGTTGGTCCTTTGCAGCAAGCTTTATGTGTGAGCTTGAGTGCTGATTAGGCTATATATATATATATATATATATATATATATATATATATATATATAATACACTCATTATGGTTTAGTAGTCTCCTCAGTAAGTAATTAAATTAATATAAACATGCATAAATTCCAGAAGCAACTCATTGACTGCACACACAGAGCCGGAGATCCTGATATGTGTGTGGACTCACCATCAGAGGCGGTGCAGCGAGACATCAGTTCCCAGAGCACCAGTCCTAGAGCGTACATGTCGATCCTTAGGAAGGCGTCCCTTTGGAAGTTAATGGCTCCCTCCAGCACCTCTGGAGCCATGTAACGGCGCGTTCCCACCTGTGACGGATACAGAAAACGCACACACGTTAGACACAGGTTCACTGTCATTCCAGTGGAGTTTGGGGACAACTTGGCAACATCCTATGATTCAAATTTGTACTTATTTTTGGCTAAATTAAAAATGATGTAATCTTATTTAAATATATATATATATATATATATATATATATATATATATATATATATATATATATATATATATATATATATATATATATATATATATATATATATATATATATATATATATATATATATATATATATTGCTCCAGATTTTTTTTTCTTTTTTTTTAACATTATTTATTTGAAGTAATGAAGATGAGTTGGGACTGACACATTTGCATTTTCTTTTAATTTTTATAATCCTTCTGTAAAATTGATTTGATCTCGGACTGAAAACTTCATGTTTCTTACATTTATTTATTTAGCAGATGCTTTTATTCCAAAACAAAGAGAAACATCACAAGCACTTTATCATAAGAGCAGCAATATTTTCAGTACACAATGGAACATTTCAAGTATAAGATGGATTAGACTAGTGTTTCTTTGAATTTGCATTTATAGTTTTACACTAGGTGAGCAGATTTTGTTTTTATTTTTTCTGAATTGATGCACCTGAACACCAACAATTAAAATTGATATACAATTTTACACAAACCTTTTAAAAGTTTGGGGTCACAGATTTTTTTTTTTTTTAAAGAAATAACTTATTCAGCATGGATGCATTAAACGTATCAGAATTCACAGTTAAGACAATGATAAAGTTCAAATTTCAAAATTCAAATTGACATTCTATTTCAAATTAATGCTGCTCTTTCGAACTTTCTATTCATTAAAGAATGCTGCAAAAATGCATCACAGTTTCCACAAAAATATTAAGCAGCACAACTATTTTTAATATTGATAAGACATTTTTCTTGAGCAGCAAATCAGCATATTAGAATGATTTCTGAAGGATCATGTGACACTGAAGACTGGAGTAATGATGCTGAAAATTCAGCTTTGATCACAGGAATAAATTACATTTTAAAACATTCAAATACAAAACAGTTATTTTAAATTGTAATAATATTTCACTATATTACTGTTATTATTGTTTTTTAACAAATAAATGCAGCCTTGGTAAGGAAAAAAAAATCTTACGAACCCCAAACTGGTTGTGTATATTCCTGCAGAATGTTTTCTTTTTTTTTACTTCAAAATGATATTTTATGTGGATAAATGAAGTGGAATGTAGTCAAAGGCTTGGCTTCATCTGTTTGCACTCAGATCCTCACCTGACCGTGTGTATCTCCAGGCGGTTTCCCAGGCTCAAAGCGGACCGCCAACCCAAAGTCTGCAATCACTGCACTTAAATCCATCTTGAGCAGGACATTCTTACTCTTGAAATCTCTGCAAAACAAACATCAAATCACCCAATGCCTACAGTAACAGCAAGAGCATAATATTTAAAACTCTTTTAAAAGTACACATCAAATGCTGCAAGATCAGGTTTGTGTACCTGTGTGCAATTGCTGGTTTAGGTCCCTCTGCACGGTAAGGAAGGTCTTCATGAAGGTACGCCAGGCCACGGGACATAGTTGCGGAAATATGGCACAACTGAGGCCAGCTCACCGGATTCCCCTTCAGGTAATCTGTTAGCGAGCCCTGCAATGAATACAAATTTTGACATTTTTATGACATTATGATAGCTTCTATGCATATCTTTAGATACAACAGTTTTTATATGGTGCATCTTTAAAACATAATTTGGTCCATTTCACCCCATGCACATTGAGGTTGTGTGTTATAGGGACATTTGAAGAAAAATGAAACACACACTGACCCTTTCGTGGAATTCTGTGACCAGCCACAACTCCATCTGAAGGTTGGTGCCTCGTTTTTCTGCTGAGATGTAGTGTAGAATATTCTCATGTTTAAAACCCTCTGTGAGGTAAATGTCTCTTTCGTTCTGCCATGACTGCTTGTCCTGTTAATATACACATCGTTTTAGAATCAAGCATTATTCACACACACACACACACACACACACACACTAGAACTCATTTGAGAAAACCAAAACAAGCAATCCTCTTTTCAAGGTGCATGAGTGGAATATGTACCTGGATGGGAAATATTTTCACCGCCACATATTCGCTCAGTAACTGGGCCTTCCACACACAGCCAAAGCGCCCCCTAGCCTTCAACTCCAGCAACTGCAGAGGCTTCAGTCCAACCAGAGGAGACGGTGGAGGAAGCCCGGCATCCTAATCAAGACAATCAAAATTAATACTCATTTAAAAGCACATATAAGTGCAGCTGTATAATCAAAGAAAATACATTTAGTATGACATGCATTTTGAAAGAAGTCTCTTTTGCTCACTATGCTTATTTGATCAAAAATATAGTATTATTATATAGTATATTACAGTATTATTGTGAAATATTACAACTTAAAATAACCAATTTCTATTTTAATACATTTTCAAATGTAATTTATTCATGTGAATTTTCAGCATCATTACTCCAGTCTTCAGTGCCACATGATCCTTCAGAAATCATTCTGATATGCTGGTTTGCTGCTCCAGAAACATTTCTGATTATTATCAATGTTAAAAACAGCTGTGCGGTTTCATATTTTTGTGGAAACAGTAAAACAATTCTTTGCGGATCCTTTGATGAATAAAAAATTTAATAGAACAGAATTTATTTGAAATAGAAATCTTTTGTAACATTATAACTGTCACTTTTGATAAAAATTAATGCATCATTGCTGAATAAAACTGAACTTCTTCAAAAAAAAGAAAAAAGAATGGTAGTGTATGGGTCAACAAAAATATTGAGCACATTTTTATTCACGGGCGTTTTCAAATCGGTTTCGTTTGGCGCGTTCATTTCTGCTTTAGTACGATTTGTTTAGACATATGTGAACACGGCAATCATGCTCGGATCCGCACCAAAACAATCAATCCGAGATCACCTGAACGAGGTGGTTTCGGCCCGATTAAAAACAAACCATAGAGTGGTTCTGTGGAAGTGAGAAAGCAATCTGACCCAACGGACCAATGAACAATGCGGTATCAGAATTCATAACAGGAAGTGTGTAATATGAAAAGCAGCATTGTCTGAATCTGTGAGTGAGCATATTAGTTATCGCAGTTGAACACCAAAGAGTGTCTCTTCATCTTAAAATGTCGTGTAATTGCTCTTCTCTGTGCATTGCAAGAACGCTGTCCCGATGAAGCCTTGATTCCCGCTCTAACTGCATTATGTATCATTGATCAGTTAGAGCGGGAATGACGGATACGTTTGTATAGTGTCTGCATGTGCCACGACAGCAACAAATAAAGCCACAATATGCTGGTGGAGCAAACTTGTCAATCCATTTTGATGGATGACATGGAGGAAACTCTGACTAATAAAAGGACAGTTGTACTTGTATGTGACTTGCATAAACACATTTTGGTACGCATCGAACCAAGAAGAAAATGCAACATTGTAACAAATTAAGTCCCTGTTTCGGTACAAAGCAAACGATCTACAGGTCTGAAAACACACTAAGACACACATAATTGTCAGACCTGGCCGATGTCAACGTGTCTGTAGGGTGGTTTCCGTTGGTGGTACGTCCAGCAGGCGAGCACCAGGACCAGAGAGAGAATGGCCAGAGGAAGAAGGGAATAAACCAGCACGCCCAGGAGAGACGGGCCCGGGTCTGGAGGCTGGATTTTTACTAGAAGAAAACATACGACATAATATCAGCTCAACAGCAATAGCAGACAAGGAATGTATTCGGGTGTAAAATAAAATGCAAATTATTAAAAAAAGAAGAAGTTTGAAGCCATTATAAAATCGCTCAGCTATGGCCGGACATCAAATTTATATTAATATTAATCCATCATATACTGTGATGGTCACGGAAGGAGGAACAAATGAGTTTTGTTCTTGTGAGTCAAGCAAGTACACTTGAGTTTCTGTTTATGTTCGCTGATCAAAGTTTATATGTGAATAAAAGCCTAAATTAAATTTGTTCTTCATATAAAGCGATCGTATCTCTTCAGAAGACTTCCGCTGAATTCATATGGATTTATTTTATGATCTCTTTATGAACGTTTCAAAGTGTCAGAGTTTTGGGTGAATGGACGTTCAATGGAGGGACAGAAATCTCATAGATTTTATTAAAGAGATCTTCATTTGCGTTCCGAAGATGAACGAAAGTCTTACGGGTTTGGAACGACACGAGGGTGAGTAATTAATGACAGAATTTTCATTTTTGTGTGAACTAACCCTTTAAGCATGGTAAAAACATGACAAACATGTTTTCTACACAAAACATTGACAATCATGACTATTTACAGTCCAAATAGCAATAAAAGTCCCATCCACAGATATTGTTGGATATTGAGGAGACACATGAAGTCTGCTTTACCTGCAGGGGCAATGGCTTCTGGCAGGTGTGTGAACCTCTCGTTGCAATAGTTTCCCTCACAGCAGCAGAAAAACACCTGCGGACTCTCTTCTGTGGCCACACACTCCTGTCTGCTCACACAGAGAAACAGTGAAAGGGATGAATTGAAAATTAGTTGTTGCTGTAACATTGCACTGATTTTTTTATTTTATTTAAGACTGCTATGTGGTAGAAAGGCATTGCTAAATTATTGAATCAATCTAACTGAAGTAACATTGGCCCTGTTTACACAGCATTAAGATGCGTTTTGGTCATTCGGATCACAAGTGGACGACACTAAATTCAGGTGTGAACGGGGTCTAAAACATTTTGAGCTTGTCCTCTTTCGACCACTTCCAGAGGTAGTTGAAAACGCATTGGACCGGATTGCTTTCGTAGTGTAAACGCTCATGTGGTCGAATGTGTTTAAACAGCCACAAAAGACCGTCCACTGGTTTGAAGATGAAAAACGCACCAAGCACAATGTTCTCTCATCATTCCTGATTCTAACACAGACTCACAGAGTTCGGCTGGCCTTGCGGCTCAGAGCAGAAACTAAAGCTGATGCTCTCTGTGTGTTTTTACGTCGTCTCCAGGCACGTTCATATGTAAATTGCATGAGCTTATTTTGTCAACTAGATCAAAAGATCTGAAAAAGTCCATACATTTAGGCTACCCGCCCATAGACCCTCCCCTCGAAGAAATCAGGACAGAAGTGGTTGAAAATTGACTGAAGAGACAGATTAAAACACCAGGTGTAAACGGGTACGTGTCTCCCTCGTCTACTTGTGATCCGATTCGATCGAACGCATCTTAATTAAAGCTGTAAACAGGGCCTTTGATGTCTGCAAGAAAATCAGCAAGCACATCTGCAAAAACACCATTGTTTCGGCTTTTCCAAAAAATTCATGTTTCCAGTCCTCATTGATCACTTTCTAATGTGACCTACATCTGCACACGTTCACTCAAGAAAAGATGGCTCTTGGCTGAATTTTTTTTTGTATATATAAAATTGAAAATTGTCGTCATTTACATCAGAATGTAATCAACAAAAATGTCTACTCTACACTAGAGCCCTATGCAAAACATGATTTTCTTGTGCGTCAAAGCTATTCAAGTGCTTTTTATTTTCCCTAACAGTTCAAAATAAAATGGTTTTATTTACAAATATAATATACATATGATTTATTTTCATTATCCACTACCGTTCAAGGGTTTGGGATCAGTAAGATACTTTAGTTCAGCAAGGATGCATAAAACTTGAATGCAAAGGATGCAAATAAATGTTTTTCTTTTGAACTATCTATTCAAAGAATTTAAAAAATATGCATTACGGTTTC
Organism: Abramis brama; assembly: GCF_963993115.1. Classification (NCBI taxonomy): domain Eukaryota; kingdom Metazoa; phylum Chordata; class Actinopteri; order Cypriniformes; family Leuciscidae; genus Abramis; species Abramis brama. Next base: position 4,844,060 of record NC_139969.1, read on the forward strand.
CACAAAAATATGAAGCAGCAGCACAAAATGGATAAGAAAAGTTTCTTGAGCAGCAAATCAGCATATTAGAATGAAGGATCATGCGACACTGAAGACTGGAGTAATGATGCTGAAAATTCAGTTTTGCATCACAGGAATAAATTACATTTTAACATATATTACAACATAAACCAGTTATATTTTATAATATTAAAGGACTTGTTCACCTCAAAATGAAAATTGGTGAACATTAAAATGGTCTGCGACGCGCCAGGCATTATGTAATCATGTTGGAAAGGTCACGCTGGACGTAGGGGGAAGTACCGCCCCATTGTTTACAAAGCGAACGTGCAAAGACTAATACAAGCGCCTTTTAACAAAAAAGGTCAAACAAAGATGTCGGACGATTTTGAAGTTGGAGGAGAAAATGAGTTTTTCATTTGCTTTGTAAACAACGGGGGGGTACTTCCACCTACGTCCAGCATGACCTTTCCAACGTGATTAAGTTATGCCTGGCGCGTCGCAGACCAGCACAAGACGAACAATTGTGGTTAAAAAGAATATAATTTTATTTTATTTTTTTTATAAAATGACCGATTGTTTCACTAGATAAGATCCTATTCCTCAGCTGGGATCGTGCAGAGCCCTTTGAAACTGCATTGATTTGGACTTCAACAATTTAGTTACCGTTGAAGTCCATTGTGTGGAGAAAAATCCTGAAATGTTTTCCTCAAAAAACTTAATTTCTTTTCCACTGAAGAAAGAAAGGATGCATCTTGGATGGCATTGGGGTGAGTAAATTATCAGGTGAACTAATCCTTTAATGTTTTTACTGTATTTTTGATCAAATAAATGCAGCCTTGGTGAGCATAAGAGATTTCTTTAAAAAAATAAATAAAAAAAAGATTACCGACCCCAAACATTTTAACAATAGAGAATGCTTAGTATGCTTAATGACCAGACCATATCAGTGGAGAAAAAAAAGCAAACAAACAAAAAAACAAACAAACAAAAAAAACAGAGTCAAACAGTGACATTATATAAAGGTGGTTTTGATGAGACCTGTCGTAACAGTTGAAGTCGTCGAGCCAGCAGCCTTTTTTGACCAGGCGGATGGTCCCGGTGGAGTTCAACCAGGAGGCGTAACAGTGCAGTCTCTTGTCCTTCTCCCCCTCACACCTCTCAAAGCCACTCTGATTGGTTTTCTCTGTCCGCCAGTTATCATTGTAGTAGACGCACTCTCTGGTCGCCACCTCCGCATGACTGGCTCCTGATAGAGAAAGACAGACATTGAGATATTAATACATTGAATCATTTTTCAATTTAATACATTGGCCAGGCACAATTTTTCTAGTCAAGAACCCAGAAATCAGTTACACTTCCGATTCCATCGTCCTGAAGTCAATGGCCGTGTTTGGAAAATGGATGGATGATTCAGCTGGGGGCGGCATCTTCATGAGCGGGAATTCATTTGGCATGCTCTCACAGTGCATTATGGGTATTCTCTAGCCGTTGAGTGTACATCGGTTGTACACTCATTATCACGGTGCATTGTGGGATTGAATGAGTGTACTTGATAAGGTCCACTATGGTTTCGGACACCACTACAAATGGCTGTCCCCTCAAATAGTGTTGTATTTAAGGGTATAGGGGGCGATTTCGGACACAGCCAATGAGTTTTTGGTTAAATGCTGGAAATAAGGTCTGTGGTGAACACATGCTTTAAGATATTTTCACATTTTATTCTATGACGTAAAATACATCAGTAATACCCCTTTGGGATTTTTTTTAAAAAGCTTTTACTTGTCTTGTAATAGGCGGTTGCTAACAAGTGTCTAAATGAGACTATAGGTTGTCAGGGATGTTACATCTTCAGCCTAATAGGTAAACTCATCTACTCCCTCGCTTTCATTGCCTTGTTTTTATAAATCACGCTCTTGCAAACTCTTCTAACTCAAACTTTCAGAGAAAATCAATGTTTTTTGTTTTTTTGTTTCTTTAAATAAAGATTGAAAGAGTTGTTGGAAGCTTATTGGTGCTGACTCTGGAGTCATGAGACTTGTGTAGCTCGTTTACAGCCTACATTTAACTTTATACTTCTAGCGATTGTAATTAAGCTTCAAAATTCATAAAAGTTCATCTGTGAATCTTAACATGAACAAAACGTGGAAGAATTATAAACTTTTGTCAGTCACAGTGTTTTTTTTCTGCAATAATCCAAAAACCAATGAAAAAATCTTATTGAGGTTTTGTTGAGTGAAAAAGGGTGATGCTAACTTCCAGGTTGAGCTAAAAAAAAAATACATCAAAGCAGCGCTCTATTAAGAAAAATATATTTTAAAATGTCTTCTGAAGCTCACTGGGATTCACTTATGTCCGCCTATGTAATGCATTGCACAGTAGTTACAATAAACTAGTGTCTTAAAAAAAAAAATATATAAAACCATAGTGTATGCAAACAAATGAAGCATTGCAAATGATTGGCAAAAAAAGACAAATGTTTTGCTTTTGCTATCTTTAATTATTCTTTTTTTTTGGTATGCATAATGCATTAGAATTGTGGCTGCATCTATCCAGGTATTAGTCAACAAATAACTGAACTGAATAACTATTATATATTATATCAAATATTGGTTTTCATAGTTGCAAAGTAGTTCAATAGATAACAAGCAACATTTACCTGTCAATCAAAGCCTAATGAGACATTTGAACACTTAAAAGCCCTTCATCAGAAACCCCAGTGTGTGTTCAACTAGCCATCAAACCTCAGTACCAAAACACACAACCACAAACCACATGCTTCAGGGGTAGATGATTTAAGACCCGTGAATTGCGTTTCTGTGGTCTTTAAGAAAACCACCAAATCAAATCCAGATGTCGGATCAGCTGTCAGAAGGCACTTCTTCATATAACCGACGACGTGCATCACCGCACACATTTGCACAAAGAACTGGGTCATGGATTGTGAGATGTTTACATAGCATAAGATCCACACAACAGGCGAGGAGAAAGGCCTCCTAGGGTCAGATTTAAATGGGGAAAAATACAGATTATGACATAATGTTGGATGGGCTACACTGACAAGGAGGTTTATGCTCATTGCATGCTTTAAAAAATAAAAATAAAAACAAAGTCTGTCCCTTTAAATTCGACGTATAGCTGCTGGCCACCCATCCCCCCTGCAAATGTGACCCCACCTACTCACTAAAGCACCCAGGATCAACAGAAATAAGGGCTACAAGAGCTTCAGCACCAGGGTTCATGGTATAAGTTGATGTTCATCGTGCTTTTAATGGCTAATTCCTGCCTATATATCTGCACATGTTCGATCTATAGCTTCTTTGTCACTGATACTGGGTGTCACATGATAAGAGTGAATTACATCAGTAGCCCCCTACTTAAAACCCACAGCACTCCACTTTCCTCATTCACACACACACACACACACACACACAGTAGTGTATTTCTAAGATCCCCTGTGGTGCGCTTTCACACCGAAGCGCCCAGATTTTACCTTTCTTCACCCTGTCACCACCCCGCAGCTGACGCGCACACACACACACGTTGATCAAGAGGGGTGTATCAAAGACTCTTTTGTTTTGAGGGGGTTTTCTCCTCACAGCGACCTGTAAGGGACTCCTACAAATCAGCTTTAAGGATAAGATATCCTCACTGTTCCTTAAAACAATTATCAAATTCAATACATCAGCGTCAATAACTGGACAAAGCAGAACGTTTGTCTGCTGGTCAAACAAACAGACTGGACTATAAGGGAAATCAAAAGTAGCTATCAAAGGACACACACACACACACACAAATATTCATCTTATACATATCTTATATATTTCTCTCTCTCTCTGTGTATACATCTCTCTCTCTCTCTGTGTATATAGGCTATATATATATATATACACATATACATACATACATACATACATAGGCACTTTTGATTAGACTTATATTCTTATATATATATTAATTTAACCTAACTTTTATTTTATTTGGAATTTTATTGTGTTTGTTTTTTGTCACTACACCACCTCAGCCTGTTATTATTATTTACTCTTTATTTGCCTTGTCTTTTTTAACACAACTGAACGAAAGATACATGGATTTATTAATAAGTTTTTTATTTGTTTTCTGTCTTATTAAACCCAATGCTTAACCTATAACCATTAAACAAGTTTTTATTTGCCTTTATTAAAATAATAATTATGATTTAAAAATAACTTTTAATATTTTTTATTTGACAGCACCGGCACTGAACATGATGCTTGCTTTAGTGTTATTGTTATAATTTTTTATATTTGACTAATTTAGTTTAATTTCTGTTAAAGTGCTTTGCAGTTTTGAATGAGCACATGACTATAATAATAATAATAATAAATAAATAAATAAATTAAATACATTAAAAATGCTTTAAATATAATACAAATATTGTGTTTGTTTATATTATAAAGGACTGAACACAATGCAGAAAAGCAACAATCCCAGCCAAGAAATGAGAGATGTTTATTATTTTATATCTAAAATGTCTTATAAACCTGCCCTGGAAACTAACCAAGTTGAGGAACCAAATGTTGCATGAAAACATGAGGTGAATCTGCTAAATGTTTTGTGGAGAGCGATTGTTTCAACACGCCACCAGCTGTTTTTTACTTTGTGCCCATTGAGCCTTTAAACAACCAGAAATCTCTCACGAGAAACTTTAAAACAGCCAGGTCGAGCTACCTGAAGAACCACAACTAAAGAAATATATCAAAGTACCCACGTGAGTGAACAACAAATTAATGTTACATTGAACCCAAACACTCGCTGGAATGGTTTGGTAACACTGGCCGTGTTTCCAAACCTAGTGCGCTGCCTACCTAGGTAGCATTACTGGGCTTCACGTGCGAACTAGAACGCTGTCTAGATAGGCAGCTGACTAGGTTTAGTAACAAAGCCAACCAGATACTATCGTATTAATTGAAGATGAACCAAATCTCTGTAAACGAACGCCTTACCTGTGCACCAGATGAGTGCAAAAGTCAGCCAGGGAACAAACATATTCCTTCCTTCGAGGATCCTGGCGCTAAATGTTGTCCTTTATGCCGTGAAAGCATTTAAGAATGAAATAAAACACTTGAACGCGAAGGAGCCGCGGGCCTGCGCGCGTTTCTTCAACGCTACAATAACAACATGAGCTCTCATTCACAACAACACAATGTATCCCTCAGAAGCGAGCTGATCGGAAATAAAGTCCCTGATGCCACAATCATCCAGCAGTTCATCCTGCCCGGGCCAGCATGGAGGAGCGCGAGTTTGGCGGACGCTTGGAGTAGAAGCGAAGCCCCGTTGTGTGCACGAGCTCGTGTGTTTCTCCCCCTCTGCCGGGGCAGTTGGAGGGGGCAGGAGGGACTGACATGCGAAAAGCTGAACAGCGTCCAAAATGGCTCCTGAGAGCCACAGCAGCGGTGCCAGCGGGAAACCCGGATGTTCACCAGGGCCAGTGTGTGTGTGTGTGTGTGTGCTCACTGCTGCGCTTCATCATCACAAGTCAAACGAAAGGAATATAAAAAAAAAAAAAAAAAAAAAAAAAAAAAAATTCTGCTAGAAACTTGATTAAGTTCAATTGCAGTTACTATTTTTAATTTTATCTATTTAAAAATCATTAAACCAATAAACCAATTAATTAAAATACAATTCTCCTATAGGCTACAATTGAACAATAAGGTTCATTCGTAAATGTCAATTGCATTATTACTGCCCCCATTTTTAATGTTAAATTAAACATTGTGGACTTTAAAGTAACGGCACATCCCACTCGAATAAAGGCACAACAACCCAATAATTAATAATAAATAAAATATTGTCCTATATAGCCTACTTAAAATTTATATTATTTCAAAATACATAAAAAGGGTGGAATTTTGCCCTAATATATATTAGTGCTGTCAAATAGATTAAAGTTAAAAAGAACAGAATGTATTCAAAATATTATTTTAACTACTACCACTATTTAAAAAAAAGAATATATATATATATATATATATATATATATATATATATATATATATATATATATATATATATATATATATATATAAATGCTGTTCTTTTTTAACTTTTTATTTATCAAAGAATCCTGAAAAAAGTATCACAGGTTATAAAAAAAGAAAAGAAATAAGCAGCACAACCATTTCCAACATTGATAATAAATCAGCATATTAGAATGATTTCTGAAGGATCATGTGACACTGAAGACTGGAGTAATGATGCTGAAAATTCAGCTTTGATCACTGGAATACATTTACTGTTCAAACTGTGCTATTGTAAAATACACACAAATATCACCTGATACTAAACTACATTATTTTATGACAAGGATGGACTTTTAAATTGAAAGTTTCAAATCTCTGATGAACCAGTCATGCTGATCTTGGTCAGGTCAAACGTTTTCTTCACAACCGATTGTGAGAAAGTGAGAGAAACCCCCAGCGCTGGCTGACCCCAGAGGTCATGGCTTTGTCCTCTCTGTTCCCTCTGCTAACAAAAAAACTTCAGAGGGTCACATTCCACCCCACAGACCCCCGGATACTCAGCTGTCATGAACAAACCCAGGATATTCCCCTCTCACAGACTTACCAACACAAAGACTCACACTGTTGTCCAAGCAAGGAGCAAACAGGACTGTTACCTTGAGATTTAAAGGGTTAACTCTCTCAAAAATGAAAATTCTGTCATCACACTCATGCTGTTCCAAACCCGTAAGACTTTTGCTCATCTTCAGAACACAAATGAAGATCTTTATGTTGAAATCTGAGAGCTCTTTGTTCCTCCATTGACAGCTCCGCAACTGACACTTTGACGTTTCAAAAAGTTCATAAAGAGATCATAAAACTAATCCATATGAATTCAGCAGTTTAGTCAAAGTTTTCTGAAGAGACTCGATCGCTTTATATGATCGACAGATTTAATTTAGGCTTGGCAAATTCATTACTGGTCAGTATATTACAGCATCATACACTGAAAAAAAAAAAATAGAAAAAAAAAAATAGCTGCAAGCAGCGATGACGAGCCCAAGCCCCAGCGCAACCAAAATGACATAAAATATCTTATATATCATTTGCATATTCATAGAACCGCGTATACTAAATGAGGCAAGGGTGTCGAGTTACATTCAAGATATTTTAAGGCATGAATAAAAAAAATTCAAGGAAAAAAGCTTAAATATGTCATTTTGGTGATCAAAGGTGAGTTTTAAGGGATAAAATGATGGACTACAGGGGGACTTTAAAGTCTATAACAGTTGTGTGGTGGTGTGGTGACTTTCCATGTCCTTTTCAATGCCTTGCCTCCTGGCCCCCAAGTTAGATCTTCGCCATTATCCTGTTTCCTTAGATAATGTTTATTTTATTGGCATTTTAGCCAAATTGCCTGATCCATGGGCTTTGACCTTTGAATAAGTTTAAAGCTCCAAATACTTTCATTTGATTGTCCACTTTAGACATTCCACTAACTGCAGCAGCCATATCACCCTATAGCTGGACTGGTCAGTACCTGGGGTGTGTTTCCCGTACAATGACGTAACTCACTGCTTCACTATCATAGTACGATGCATCATTATAGAAATCAACTAGCTAGTCACAACTGTTTCCCAAAACCATATTGTCGCAAAGTGGTCGTTCAACCACGTTGGTTTATGACGTCATGCACGTGGAGGAGTAATAACTTCTTTTAATGAAACTGTTTGAGATCAAATTAACGCTATATGTTTTGATATAAATTACAGACATGGCATTTGAGGACGATTTCTCATTTTTCTCAGTTATTTTGCTTTATTTCCAGATTCAATCATTGGGTCGTTCTTACATAGTAGAGCACGTTCGCACATGCGCACTCTTCAAAAACGGTGCTTTAAAATCTCTTGACAAAATAAAAAACGTAAATGACATTTGTATGTATTCTAAATAAAAGACACAGGTTGTACTGAATGACAACTTGCTTATTTTGCTCAAGATAAGGATTTATTAAGTTCACATGTCATGCAAACAAGAAACTGCTTCTAACCACAGGTCGAGAGCTGTCGTTCTAAACTCACAACTTTGAGATGCTGTTTGCGAATGTTCGTTTGCGAACATAGTTGGCTAACGATGCTTTTGGGAAACGCACCCCTGGATGGGAGACCTACTGGGAAAACGATGTTGCTGTTGGAAGAGGTGTTAGTGAAGCCAGTAGGGGGCGCTCACCCTGTGGTCTGTGTGGGTCCTAACGCCCCAGTATAGTGACGGGGAAACTATACTGTCAAAAACCACTGTCCTTCGGATGAGACGTTAAACCATCAAATCAAATCAAATCAAGTATATTTGTATAGCGCTTTTCACAATACAGATTGTATCAAAGCAGCTTCACAGTATTAAAATAAAATAATACAACAAAGTTTGTTTCTAGTGCAATTTATTGATTGATAGAATAAAATTAAATATCCCCAAAATATCCCCAACTGAGCAAGCCAAAGGCAACAGTGGCAAGGAACCGAAAAAACTCCATCAAGCGGCCTAATGGTGTCCTAAAACTCCATCAGGTGACCTAATGGAGAAAAAAAAAACCTTGGGAGAACCCAGGCTCAGTCGGGGGCCAGTTCTCCTCTGGCATTTATGAACTAGAGGCCGGATTGTAGTTTGAAACTGTGAGATTAACAATATTATATGAATGCCTGGCTGAAAAGATGCGTCTTTAATCTAGTTTTAAACTGGGAGAGTGAGTCCGAGCAACGAACAGTATCAGGAAGGCTATTCCAGAGTTTTGGAGCCAAATGTGAAAATGCTCTCCCTCCTTTGGTGGATCTGGATATCCTAGGTATGACCAAAAGCCTTGAATTTATTGATCTTAAAGAGCGCGATGGATTATAGGGTGATAGAAGATCCGTTAAATAGACTGGAGCTAAGCCGTTTAGGGCTTTATAAGTCAGTAGCAATACCTTGTAATTAATACGGAACTTTATAGGTAACCAATGTAGTGATGATAAAATCGGTGTTATATGATCATATTTTCTTGATCTAGTAAGAACTCTAGCGGCTGCATTTTGGACTAACTGTAGCTTGTTTATTGAGGATGCAGGACAACCGGCTAATAAAGCATTACAGTAATCTAGTCTCGAGGTCATGAATGCATGAACTAACTTTTCTGCATCAGAAACTGATAGCATATTACGTAGCTTAGCAATGTTTCTAAGGTGGAAAAAGGCTGTTTTTGTAACATACGAAATATGATTTTCAAAAGACAGGTTACAATCGAGTATAACACCCAGGTCTTTTACTGTAGAGGATAAAGTAACAGGACATCCTACGATGTCAAAGTTGTATTGTGAGAGGTTCTGTGGGCGGTTTTTTGAACCGATAAGTATTACCTCTGTCTTGTCTGGATTTAATAATAGAAAATTACGCGTCATCCAATCTTTTATATCTTTAACACACTCTGTCAATTTGGATAATTTAGCGTTTTCATCCGGCCGTGATGAAATATATATTTGAGTGTCATCAGCATAACAATGGAAACTAATTCCATGTTTCCTTATAATATTTCCAAGTGGCAGCATATATATTGAGAATAACAGAGGGCCCAACACAGATCCCTGCGGCACTCCATAGTTTACTGGAATTATGATCGATTTTTCTCCATTTAAATAGACAAAATGGTAGCGGTCTGATAAGTATGATCTAAACCAGCTTAATGCTTGTCCTTGAACACCAGTATAATTTTGTAGTCGATCTAAGAGTATTGTATGATCTATAGTATCGAACGCAGCACTTAGATCAAGTAAAACTAGTATTGAGAAACAGCCTTGGTCAGAAGCTAAAAGTAAATCATTTGTGATTTTAACGAGCGCAGTTTCAGTGCTATGATGCGGCCTGAATCCTGACTGAAACTTTTCATAGATATCATTTTCTTGCAAGAAAGAGCCCAGTTGAGCGGACAACTTTTTCTAGTATTTTAGACATAAAAGGTAGATTTGAAATGGGTCTATAATTTGCTAGATTATGCGGGTCTAATTGTGGTTTCTTAATGAGAGGTTTTATCACTGCCAGTTTAAATGTTCTTGGAACATGACCCAAAGATAAAGACGAGTTAATAATATTGAGGAGAGGCTCTTCTACTACAGGTAACACTTCTTTCAGTAGTTTAGTTGGTATAGGATCTAATAAACATGTTGTTGTTTTAGATGAAGTGATAAGTTTATTTAACTCTTTTTGTTCTATAGTTGTAAAGCACTGTAATTGTTCTTGCGGGGGGAAAATTGAGGCTGAATTATAAGGTGCGATTGAGGATTGAACGTTTACAATTGTGGTTCTGATGTTTTCTATTTTCTCAGTGAAGAAGTTCATGAAATCATTACTACTAAACTGTAACGGGATATTTTGTTCGGGTGACGTCTGTTTATTTGTTAGTCTAGCCACGGTGTTAAATAAAAACCTAGGATTGTTTTGGTTGTTTTCTATTAGTTTGCGGAGATGCTCAGCCCTGGCCGCTTTTAGGGCCTTTTTATAACGTGACATACTGTCTTTCCACGCGATTCTAAAGACCTCTAAATTAGTTTGTTTCCATTTACGCTCTAAATTACGGGTTTCTCTCTTTAGAACATGCGTAGTATTATTGTACCATGGTGCTTTAATTTTCTCTGTGACCTTTTTTAATCTAACGGGTGCAACAACATCCAATGTTCTAGAGAGAATGGTGCTCATAGTGCTAGTTAGTTCTTCTAGTTCATCTGTTTGTTTGGGTTCAGGCAGCAGCTGAGACAGATCAGACAAGCAACTCGAGAAATTATCTATGGTGGATGGAAGGATTGTTCTGCCTGGTCGAAAACGCGGCGCCGCATGACATATTACAGCAGTACGTAATATGCAAGTTACCAAGTAATGGTCAGTGACATCATCACTTTGTGGAATGATATCTATATCGGTTGGATCGGTTCCATATGATATAATTAAATCGAGTGTGTGATTAAGACGATGAGTTGGTCCGGTGACGTTTTGTTTGACCCCAAAGGAATTTAATAAATCTATAAACGCAGCCCCTAACGCATCATTTGGATTATCTACGTGTATGTTAAAATCTCCAACAATTAATGCTTTATCTACATTGACCAATAGATCTGAGAGAAAATCTGCAAACTCTTTTAGGAAATCAGCGTAAGGCCCAGGCGGTCTATATACGGTAGCCAAGGCTAGAGATAATATGGATTTTTTTCTAACATCTAAGAGCGTAACATTTAGTACAAGTATTTCAAACGAAATAAACTTATAACCCGTTTTCTGAGTAACATTGAGAATATCTCTATAGACCCCTGCAACACCGCCGCCACGACCAATCAGACGGGGTTCGTGCTTATAGGAGTATCCTGATGGAGTAGACTCATTTAGACCGAAATAATCATTAGGTTTAAGCCAAGTTTCAGTAAGGCAAAGGACATCGAAGCTATTATCCGTGACTATTTCATTTACAATAACTGCCTTAGGTGTGAGTGATCTAATGTTTAGAAGACCTAGCTTTAGAAATTGTTTTTGTTTACTAATAGCAACATTTTCTGGTTTAATAACAATTAGATTTTTTCTAGATCCTGCAGTAGATTTATTATTTGATCTCACTAAACGAGGAATAGACACAGTTTCTATGCAATGTTCTACACTATTTATATCAGTTAATTTGGTGCAGCAGAGACTATGATTTGAACTTTTGGTTACTAGTCAAAAGGTATTTAACATTTTGGAGATGTTATCTGACAGAAGATCCGATCCGAATCTGCTTGGGTGTAAGCCATCGGCACGGTAAAGCCTAGGACGCTCCCAAAACAGATTCCAATTATTTACAAAGAGCAGTTTCTGCTCATTGCACCATGACATTAACCATTCATTTAGCGCGAATAATCTACTAAACTTTTCATGACCTAGTCGGTACGTGGGAAGCGGTCCTGACACAATGATCGTTATATCAGGCGATGTGCTGCGTACCGTATCGATCAGATTCCTGAAGTCTTTCTTCAGAACCTCTGTCTGTCGCAGCCTGATGTCGGCCCCTCCCGCGTGCAGGACCACAGTTCCGACGCGCTCGTTCAGAATCTCGGGAACGTGAGCAGCGATTTCAGAAACACGAGCACCAGGAAAGCAGTGACTATGCACCTTACTTTTATTTAACGTAGCTTGTACGTGTCGAACGATGGAATCACCGATGATCACAGCATCGCGTTCTGTTTCGCGAAGAGGGGAGAAGCGGTTTTGTGTGGATATCTCGAAAACCGGGAGGGTCGGAGAGAGTTTTCTTGGTCTAGACCTGACTCGCGTCTTCCGCTGCGGAAATATCCAGGCTTCGTGGTGGCATGTTGGAGCCGGCGTAAACGAGACCATGGCTGATCGCGGCCTCGACGCTCGTGACCGATGCTGAGTAACGCACGGAGTAGACGAGGTCGGAGTCAGCGGGTTAGTAACGTTGATCACTGATTTGTGTGCATCGGCGCGTGATGTTTCAAGAGCTAACCGCCGGTCTATCAGCTCGGCTTTTCTCACTAAAAGGTCGTGGATCTGTTTCTCAACAGCTTCCAGCTCAGACTGCAACGCGTGTAGCTCAAATGTGTCCTCACCTGCACCAAAAGGTAGACTACTTACATCTGATATATTCGCCATTTTAACAGATGGACAGTAAGTTAAGTTAGCAACGACGCTACCAGTGATGCTATCAATATTAATACTAATTTATGACTGAAGTCTTGGATATAATCCGTCTTTTTAGTGGTACAGGTGTAGAGTAGACGCACGATAGGCGAAAAAAAATGTTTGTTTGTAAGTGAGTGTGGAGAAGACGCGTTCAGCCGTGATCCACAGGAGTAACCTATAAGAGTATCCGACGTTGGATCACTAATAGGCTTGAGACGCGTCTGCTCAACAGTCCGCGTTGTAACTATGAGGTGAGGAAAAATAGAAAATGTTCGTTGTAAGTGAGTTTAAAGAGAAATCAAGAATTATAAATCAATCGATGGAGCTCCAAAGACAACAACGCGTTCAGACGCGACGCATGCGCATTCGAAAAGCATGGTCTTGACTCTCTGTGGTCATAAAAAATCCCAGGATGTCCTAAAAAAAAAAAAGAGTAGGGGTTTAATTGGCCTCTGTCGATCATTATGGCCTCCTAATCATCCCCATATATACTGATTGTCTTCATCACTCTAGGGGCTCTATACAGCTTTATACAGGGTTCGCACCTCCAGTAGGAACTCTTAAGTCACATAAGCCGCGCTTGTTGTTGTGACTTTTATTTTGATGGTGCTGAGAACGCCAGAGCCTGAGCAAACACTGTTTGCATTCTCTGTGTTCATTAGTTCACGATCTGTCTAACAGTCCTGTCTAATACGATATTAGATAGAACTGTTATACATAGAAAGTAGACAGTAATGAAAAGGTATTAGCGAATGCCATGTGGTTGATGTTCAGAGATGCTAGCTGAGCAAAAATACATAATCATCTTTCTCTTCAAAGTTGCGTTGGATTTTCTCCTCAGCGTGAAGGTTAAGAGGTCCATCTATCACTGTTTTCCATGTTTGTAGAGTTAGTTTGTGGAGTAAATATATAGGTTATAGTCTGTGTGTTTACATAGCTTTTTTTATTTTAAATGGAGGGTGCTGGTGTTTCGTGTGCGTTTGGCCAATCAGCGTCACTAACGTCACAGATAGTTCCTATAGCGCTGGTTTAGACCGACTCTGAAGTAGGAGTAAATTAGTTCCTTCAAAAGGAGTTCCTAGAACTAAAATCGTTCCTAGTTCCTGCGGTCCGAATGCGCCAAAATCCGGGAACTTCCACCAATAGTTCTAGGAACGATGAAAAGGTTCCTTTGATGCGAAAGCTCCTTATACTGTAACAAGCGCCGTCCTTTGGATAAGAGGTGAAATCGAGGTCCTGACTCTCTGTGGTCATTAAAAATCCCAGGATGTCCTCGAAAAAGGAGAAGGGGTTTAACGCTGTCATCCTGGCCGAATTTGCCCATTGGCCTCTGTCCATCATTATGGCCTCCTAATCATCCCCATATCATTGGCTTCATAACTTCAACTCTCCTCTTCACCAGTAAGCTGGTGTGTGTGTGTGTGTGTGTGTGTTCTGGTGCAATATGGCTGCCGTCGCATCATCCAGGTGGTGCTGCACATTGGTGGTGGTTGAGGATTTTCCCCCCTTCCATGTAAAGCGCTTTGAGTGTAGAGAAAAGCGCTATATAAATGTAACTTATTATTATTGTTATTATATAAGTAACTTTGCACCTACATGTCAACTAGCAATCATTAGAGTATTAGTAGACTGTCTAAGCCTGTCTAACAGTCTACTACAGTCCATACACTAATTGGAGTTAGTTGACATGTAGTTGCAAAGTTAAATATAGTTAGTAGAATGTCTAAAGTGGACCATCGGAATAAAAGTAACCCAGATTCTTTAAACTTTGTACCTTTTCATCTGTTCCAAGATTGCTGGAATGTAAAATGTTGGAATGTAAATTATAAATAGTTTATTAAAGGCCTCAAATGGGTTTTGGCATAACCACAATGATAATGACACTTTTAAACAACATCTAATTATCAGTTACAGGGACAGAAATGGCTGATAATCTTCCCACCTCTCCTTGTCTCATCAAAACTCACTTACCTGTTCAGTTTGTACCCAAGTCCTTCTGGGAGCAGAACTCAAGGGTAAAGTACTCCGGGTCTTTTGACTGCTAGAATAGATGATACAGTGGTGTGAAAAAGTGTTTGCCCCCTTGGTAAATATGATCAAATATGGCTGTAAAAAATAAATCTGCATTTTTAATCCTTTTGATATTTTATTTAAAAAAAAAAAAGTCATTTAAGTAAAATAATTGAAAGTGGGGGGATAATCACATTATGAAATAAATGTTTTTCTCCAAAACACGTTGGGAACAATTGTTTGCCCCCTTTTATTAAATACTTTTTGCAACCTCTTTTTTCCAAGATAACAGCTCTGAGTTTTCTCCTATAATGCCTGATGAGTTTGGAGAACACCTGACAAGAGATCAGAGACCATTCCTCCATACAGAATCTCTCCATCCTGTTCTCCGTTATAAGATTTCTAGCACAGGCTATCAGGTTTAGATTTTTTATCTGTTGGTATTTGATCGAATCCGTGATGCCATGTATCTGAACAAGATGTTCAGGACCTCTGGCAGAAAATTAGGCCCACAGCATTAAAAATACAGCAGAGTATTTAATTTTACACATGGGGTACTTTTTTATCCCTGTGTGCACCAAAATCTTAAGTGTTTGTTGCCAAAAAAGCTAATGGTTTTGTTTCATCTGACCATAGAACCCATCCCGTTTGAAGTTCCAGTAGTGTCCGTTACTTTTCAAATGTTCTATGGTCAGATGAAACAAAAACATTAGCTTTTTTTCCAAACACTTTTTCACACCACTGTAAATGTAATCATATCTGCCAAAATCTGACATTCTATTTGGATATTGTCTTCATTTAGATTTAAAATAATAGCTTTTGAAACTACCTTTTCAATAAATGTGACCAATGAGAGGCTTGCTTATGTCTTGAGGTTTCTAATAATCCCTAATATTTCCATGCAACTAATTTGAAACTTGAGTTCTCTGAAAAGTGTAAATGTTGCTCTGTAGGGCTACCAAAATATTGCGTGTCAACAAAGCCTGAACCAGTGGGCCACTTTCAATATTATCTACTCTATAGACAAATTGAAAAATGGCAGGTGTTTGTGAAACCTGTTTGGAAATAGTCATTATGCAAGGAATTACGTTTGGTCCCGCTGGTGGAACAGAAATTACTCAATGCAGCTTTAATAAAAGTTAAGTAGTTCTGTAATGAATGTAATGAAATTGTAACTCTCTCGATAGTTTTGCATAATACAACATAGGCCTATATCATAGCAAGTCCTGTGTTATGTCATAATATATATATTTTTTTCTTTCACTTATTCCAGGTTGTGTATGTAGCATGTAATGCAAAAGACAATGCAGTTTCCTATTTTCATTTTGATCGAATGAACATGGTACAGCCTGAACCAGGAGATTGGAACAGCTTTATACAGAAATTCATGAAAGGGAAAAGTAAGTAGATTGATCAATCACAGCTTGGGTGCAATCTATAATTTTAATGTCTTGATTAAAAAGGATGTTGAGAAAAAAATACATTGAGAATATATTGAGAATGTAAATATATTTCATTTCTTAATTACAACCCCTACATTATCAATCAAGAACTTTGTCTTGGAGGTTTTGTTTTAACATCAGGTAATTTCCCGCCAGATGTGTTTGGTCCTTGGTATGATCATGTCAGCGGATGGTGGAAGAAAAAACAGACATATTCTAACCTACTGTACTTGTTCTATGAGGATCTGGCTGAAGTAAGTTAAATTCACAAAGTGACAATTTTATCAAGTGTAGAAATATGTCTAAAGTGTGTATTTTCCTGGTCTTTTCCAGGACACTGGACGTGAGGTGGAACGTTTGAGCTCCTTCTTGGGTTTGTCCACTTCAGTCGAAGAAAGGGAGAAAATAACAAAAGGGGTTCAGTTTGATACCATAAAACAGAACAACATGATCAACCATGTCACAATCCTTTTCATGGACTTCAAGATCTCACCCTTCATGCGGAAAGGTTAATAAACCGCTGAATCCTCTAATTATCTTCTTCTGAGTTCTGTCCTTTGACTTGCTTTTCTCTTCTTGTTATTTGTGTTCCAAAAGGTAAAGTCGGAGACTGGAAATGTCACTTCACAGTGGCACAAAATGAACAGTTTGACGAGATCTACAAACAGAAGATGAAGAAAACCACAGTCAGATTCCGCACAGAGATTTAATATTTCAGTTCTAGATCTTGCACCAGAATCAGGTTAATCGCTGCTCTTCTGTTTTCACATAGATGATATTAAAGATTAGCCTGGATGCCAGCCGAACTTAGCCCCGCCCACAAAATTTTTAGGTCGGGAAGTTCGGTCTGGACTCGTTCCGTTGAGGAGCTATTATGCCCGAACAAAAATTGTTCGGACCAATCAAATTGCCAGGGCGGGCTTTATACGATGATGGACAGATGAGCAACGGTAACGTAATCATCCACGTCATCAACGAGCGCTTGGGTTGAATTCAAATGACTGCCGCTGAAAATTGAGATTTCACGAGTTCACGCTTACAAATAAGTCAGATAGAATAAATGCATATTTGGCGTGCTGTCCGAGGAGAGGCTTCGGGCTCGGTATTCGGCCCGAACCCAAAGCAGTCCCCCCGTATTCCTGGCTGTGGAAGAACAAGCCGAGAGTGAGTGGAGGGATGCTGAAAACTGTCAAGGAATGTTAGGTGAGTTGACAGAGTGAATAAATATATGCTTCCTCTCATGCTGATAGTGTAGACCGTAGACGGTTGATTGGATTGATTATTTGAATGTGCTCCTCCTGAACTTTGTTTATAAAACATGTGTAGATTCCGCCATCGCGTCTGTTATAGAAGATATCAACAGCGCATTAATTTTAAAAGAGGAACAGAGAACCGCGATCGGAAACATGAATGAAAAACATGCGTCACTTACTCCGTTGCTCTGATTGGTTGTAGGTCTATCCAATTGAGTGCAGAGGCATTTTTTTTCCTGGTTCGGTTGAAACACGCCCCATAATCAAAGCTCAATGGAGCAGTATCAGACTCACATTCTGACTAGAATCTGAGTATGACGACGTCAGGCTAATTAAAGATGTTAAGATTGTAAAAACGTAAGTTAGGATTGAAATCTACCTTATGAATTGAGTAAATGTAAAGTTAAAAGTTATTTAGTAGATCTATTTAGTACCATGATGACAAATAAAACTGAGCAGACCCATTGAGTTTAAATCACTAACATTTTTTGAATAAATCAAATTAAAAATATTTATGAGTAATGGGATCTTACTTCATTTGAATCCACTTAAAAAAATATAAGCAATAGTGCACATACATGTTTCATAACTAATGAACTTTACAGTTATTGAGCTTAACTGAATAAAGACTGAACTGAATCGAGCTGAATAATGACACTATTGTCTTTTTAGAGTTGCTTTACAGCAGAATTTAAATTAGTCTCATATTTGATGGTTAGTGTAGGGGGATAGATTATACAGTTTGTACATTGGAAAAACCATTAAGCCTATGGAGAGTCCCCGTAAACCACATATCCAAGTGAGTGTGTGTGCGTGTGTGTGTGCGTGTGTGTGCGTGTGAGAGAGAGATTGTGTGTGCGTGTGAGTGCAAGAGTGAGTTTTGTGTTTCGACCCCTGCCGTTTCCGCACAAGGTTGCAATTCTTAAATGTGATCTAACAAAGGTAAAGAGAAAATATATATGCTGTTTATATTGCTTGTAATTGGGATGAAGTAAACATCTGTTGTAGTCTGACGTCGTCATACTCAGATTCTAGTCAGAATGCGAGTCTGATACTGCTCCATTGAGCTTTGATTATGGGGCGTGTTTCAACCGAACCAGGAAAGAAAATGCCTCTGCACTTAATTGGATAGACCTACAACCAATCAGAGCAAAGGAGTAAGTGACGTATGTTTTTCCGATCGACAAATGCCTTGATCGTGGTTCTTTGTTCCTCTTTTAAAATTAATGCGCTGTCGATATCTTCTATAACAGATGCGATGGCGGAATCTACACATAATGTTTTATAAACAAAGTTTGAGAGGAGCACGTTCAAATAATCAATCAAATCAACTTGTCATCAAACAATTGCCTTCTACGGTCTACACTATCAGCATGAGAGGAAGCATATATTTATCCACTATGTCAACTCACCTAACATTCCTTGACAGTTTTCAGCATCCCTCCACTCACTCTCACGCCCGGAGCCTCTCCTCGGACAGCACGCCAAATATGCATTTATTCTATCTGACTTATTTGTAAGTGTGAACTCGTGAAATCTCAATTCTCCAGCGGCAGTCATCTTTGTTGTAAACGAATTCAACCCAATCACTCGTTGGTGACGTGGATGATTACGTTACGTTGCTCATCTGTCCATCATCGTATAAAGCCCGCCCTGACAATTTGATTGGTCCGAACAATTTTTGTTCGGGCATAATAGCTCCTCAACGGATCGAGTCCAGACCGAGCTTCCCGACCTAAAAATTTTGTGGGCGGGGCTAAGTTCAGCTGGCATCCAGGCTACATCTGTTGAGTATTTTAACATAAAATTGTTTGATTGTGTTGAATTAAAAACCCCAAAATGCAGTGGGTCCATCAGACCCAACACTGGCTGAATAACAAAAATATGAACACCACACAAGGGTTATGCCTGGCTCACACTACAGGAGTTTTAGGCCGATCGGGTCCGATGTTCGGCGCAGATTATCTGGTAATGTGAGTCGTTCACAGATCGAATCTTGCACCTCCCGATCTGCTCTCACAATCGGGCTCAAAGACTGTGATTGCGTCAGTACTGCCAAAATAGCCAATAAGAAACAAGTAGGGTTGTCGTGGTGAAGGAATTTCCCTTGAGGTAATTTTGAGTGACTCAACAATAATAATAATAATAATTTGTTACATTTATATAGCGCTTTTCTAGGTACTCAAAGCGCTTTACGTGGAAGGGGAGAATCTCCTCAACCACCACCAATGTGCAGCATCCACCTGGGTGATTCGACGGCAGCCATATTGCGCCAGAACGCCCACCACACACCAGCATACTGGTGGAGAGGAGACAGAGATGAAGCCAATCAGTATATGGGGAGCCAATCAACAGCGCGATATGCGTTATCATCTCCATGTATTTATTGCTAAATAAATAAGTGTTACGCTGTGATCAGCAGGCATGAAGACGAGTACATTTTCATTAATGAAACCAAAACTAAAAAGCGTGTTAAAATGAAGTGGAGTAAAATGAAGTTACGATGTCAAAATAAGGGTCGGGTCCACATAATATAATAAACGCAACATAAACCTGACAATGAGCTTGTTAGGCCATTGTTATATAACAGTTAGTTCCTCGAATCTCACTTTACGAGAGGCTTTCTGCTGATATTTCACCAGTATTGGCATTGATAGTCTCTGCGCATTCTAGACAGGCTGTCACTCAGTCCAGTTACATTGTTACGCCACCAGGTGGCGGGAAGGGACAGTCTTTGAGTGAGTCATTAAACTGTTCATTCAACGGAAATGTAAAAAAAATATGCGGATTCATTCAAAGATAGATGTAATGAAACAAGCTGTTAATTATTTTAATATTTAATTTGAACTTTACACTTTACAAGGCTCAGCTGAGCAACAATGCGGCGCATGGGCAACGCTGAAGCTGATGCCTCACTTCATGATCAATGGCATTGATTCATTGTATTGACCAGCGCTGACGCCATTCATTAGACATAACCTTAAATGTTAAAAGGATGATTTTTGAAAGATTTCGATTTCCTTGGTCACGGCTACCTTTTCACAAATATGACTTGATATGAAGGACAGATATTGTGTTTATACATGCTTTTCCACTTCAGATCTGCTGCGTGAGATCACGTGAGGCGCTTCCTCTGGCACCATAATCTTAATAACATTTTGTAGTGTGTAATGCGCCGCGATTTTCAAATCTTGTAGTGTGAGCATGTTTAAGATTTGAGGGAATAAAATCAGCAAAGATTCTCCTTAAGTGTGTGCTGCAACCTGATTTTACAATCGGTTAGGATTTTAAGGCCACGTTTACACGAAGGGAAGATGCAGATATTTCCCTGCGGTTTGGCCTCTAATTTACACGAAAACCCCATTTTTATCATAGAAAACGATTAATTCTAAAAACTCCGGCCAAAGTGGAGATTTCTGAAAACGTCGGTTATGTGTTGCCGTGTCAACTGTGAGAAACGGTGTTTTAGGTTCTCAAACGTCACATTATGCGCCAGAAAATGCTTAACGTGATGTGAGCGTATTAACCCCTATGTTTACTTCTCCCTACACTGCCGCCCATAGGTTTGGCATAGTTATGATGGCGCTTGACGGCGTATTTATGCGGGTTGATGTAAATAACAACTTTTTTGAAAACGATGTTGTGTGCACGATGTTATTAATGAAAACGGAGGGGGGGAAATATTCATTTTTCTAAATACCCAGCTATGTGTAAATGTGGCCTAAAACTCCTGTAGTGTGAGCCATGCATTAGCTCAGGGGTTCCCAAACTTTTCCATGCCAAGGCCCCCCAAATACCACTAGGTTCTGGCCAAGGCCCCCCTTTTGCAGGATGTGTTATTGAACCCATCGACAATACTACGGCACATGTAGAAATAAATAAATAAAACATCTAGGTGAACATCAGATTATGTGATGGTGTTTGATACCAGCCAATCAGAAAGATTATAGAGATTACAATTTTCAAGGCAGATTCCGATTTTTTTTTATTGAGTTTGACCTGCCGATACAGATTTTAGCCGATTCTGATTTAATTTTTTCTAACCACTTTACAGCACACACAAATATTTATTTTCTATCTATCTATCTATCTATCTATCTATCTATCTATCTATCTATCTATCTATCTATCTATCTATCTATCTATCTATCTATCGTAAAACACCACTTTTACCCAAACTGATTAATAAAAACAAGTTTAAATGGATACATTTTTTATAAATATTTTTGTCTTCATTTTCTTTTCTGACATAACCTACTCCAGTACTTGTTAAAACTCACTATACATGCAAATTATGTGCAGTTTAGGTACTTTTTGTGTGAAATCATATTTATTTTGTCCATCAAAAGTGTGCTATATAATAAAAGTGGGGATATTTAATTTAATTTAATCAATCAATAATACTATTGATCAGCCTTATCAAACGTGGACGTTTTTTCCACTAGAAACAAACCTTGTTGTGTTATTTTGATTTAATACTCTGAAGCTGCTTTGATACAATCTGTATTGTGAAAAGCGCTATACAAATATACTTGACTTGACTTTAATTGAGTGTGAGCAGCGCAGCAAAAATAGACTCAGCGCCGAAACCCTCCGCTTCACTGCTGCTCATGCGACGCTCCTGCTCGCGGTGTGAATGCACTCACTGAACATGCACGCTGAAAAACACGCGCTGCTTACGCACCGCTCGCGGTCTGAAACGGCCGTAATTCACAAGGTTTCCTACATGTGCGTTCTGTGTGCATGTGTGATGCTGATGTTGCGCGATGTTATTCATGCGGCGCCCTAGTGCATTTGAATCGGCATATGTCAGACTGAAAATCACGTGAAAATCAGCTTGTCACTAGCCGATCAATCAGTTCATCTCTAAAAGATTAGCATTAAAAGTATAATGTTCAGATAGGCTATGCAACAAATTATTATAATGTTATTTCATAACAATACTCATATTAGCAAATATTTATTTTTTAACGTTTTTTAAAAAACTTTTTTTCCGCTTTTTTTTCAACTTGCTGCGGCCCCCCTGGCGCCCCCTGGCGGCCCCCACTTTGAAAACCCCTGCATTAGCTAGCATTTTCACATCTCTAAAGTAATCTTGTCTTACCAGGAAATCTTTGATGAGGTCCTCCACTGCTTCTCCCATGTAAAGGATGAGACATTTAAAGGCACACTGTGGAGAATTTGTGTTTTTGTCAAACAGCGACCCCTAGAGTCGCTGTGGAATACTTGCACTGTCGTAAATACTCCTCCACCCCCCCACCCTCCACCCTGTACACCGGTACCTGCGTAGGGCATGGAACAGGCACACATAGACTCCGAAGACATGATTATTGCAATTTATCATAATAGTTTGCAAATTGTGCTTGTTTATTTACAACCTCTACGTTAGGCTTATTTATGTCCTGATATTTATGTGAGATATTGAAAACTGTTCTCATGATAATCGCAGGAATCAACGTCAACAGCGTCGTTTGATATCCCTCAGGACTACGTGATAAATACACCTCACAACACCTGAGTTCAGCTGGCAAACTAGTTCGTGAGGCAAGCTAGGCAATAAAACATAACGCAAAAAACACGCAAGAGAAACGAGTGTTTGTTAGCAAGTCTGTTAACAGCTCTGATAATCGAAAGCTAGCTAGACATATGTGGAAATTATTGGACTGGTCTAATTATCAGCAATGGATGAATGAACAGCATGTAAAAAAATGACATACTACAAGCAAGCGCAACAACATACAACATAGAATGCAAACAAGTTTACAAATAAGAGATTTATTTACTGGCCACTTCATGCGTTTTCTCAGATCAGATAGCTATCAGATTTATCAAAACGATTCTATTTACACCTGGTCACATAAATGTGTTTTTGCGAAACGGATTTAAATCCGATCTTCAATTCTCGCGCTATATGCAGATTTAATGGAGTGCACGTCACCGAAAGCAACAGATATGAGCTGCATTTTATTGATCATCAGCTAAAATTTGAAAATCAAAGACCGCAATAAGAGAGAGCAGTAACAGCCCTGGTAAGATCATTTCATTTCTTTACTTTTAATGATGATGATGATTGTGTGTTAAGCATCTGCGACTTACTTTCACTTTGATTTGCGATAGTTTGCACGTTGTCTTGATGAATTGATGCTCAGCTTCATCTGCGGTGATGCGTGTTCCAGCGCGTCGTCATATCTGTCTATAACATATAGCCTATAACACGCTCTCACACGTTTATTTTTTGTTATTTATTTTTTAGCATTTTTGGGAGGAGTACAATTTGCATATGTGGTTTCAACAACCAGATGCACACTTGTCCAGTTTCGTCTGGAATGCATCTCAGATCTCCTCCTGAAGTGGTTTGAGCGATCGGATTCAAATCCGTCTTGAATGCGTTTCGGAGGGCATTTACACCTGGTCTTTTCACGAGAAAACGCATGAAGTAGCCAGGTCTAAACACAACAGCCCCCATGACAAAAACATACGCACGAAAGCCGAAAACAAATGCTGGTTGGCATCTCACATCCATAGACAGCATATAAACGCTCACGTCCGAATTTGAGGAAGTGGTGGGGGAAGTGACGTATGCCGTAAAGCAGTCGAATTTTGTAGTTCTTTTTGTGCTCTGGTTACTACCCGAACCCCGAAGTTACATAGTGCCAGTAAAAGCGATACAGACCCCGTCAGGCTCTGGCAGACGCGTCATTCAACCTATTGTAAGTCGATGTACCATCACAAGGGTCTTGGAAATATATTATGAAGGTTGAAAAGTTACACGGTGTGGCTTTAAGAAATAAACCGATGGTGCAAAGTAAGATTATATTTGCAGTGAATTTAGAGAATCAGTATGGTGGTGCTTGAGACTCTATTTGTCATTTTGTGTTTCTGTGAAAAAATACTAACAATAATGAGGCTAATAGGATACGCTACGGGGGAAATAGGTTGCTAATACAATGCTAAATAAGATATATGTAGCCTACAATAACAATTTTAGGGAAAGAAATAACATTACGAAGAAATCAGAAATCAAGAAGTCTAGAAATCAATTTCAATAGTAACGTTACATTGGGTTTAATTCGTGTTTTAATGAGATCTATATATCATTTTCACGCGAATAAGTGCATATATCCGCAAAACTTTCGTGTACCGTAATGGTCTGGTGGTTAGAACTTTTGCTAAGCGAGTTAGATGTTAAAGGTTCTAATTCGCTCTCATATAGGGTTTTTTTTCTTCTTTTTTTCTCATTAAAACCGAATGACGTGACGCCTAAATTTTCTGTCCGATTGCATTTTTTCAGGCAAAAATGGGTTTAAATGCATAAAAAGATACTGTATATTTGTACTACCTCTCCCATGTATGTACTCACTTTAACTTTTAAAAAATCTTTACTTATTTGTTTGTTTTTTTGTTACAGTGAGGAAAATAAGTATTTGAACACCCTGCTATTTTGCAAGTTCTCCCACTTAGAAATCATGGAGGGGTCTGAAATTGTCATCGTAGGTGCATGTCCACTGTGAGAGACATAATCGGAAAAAAAAAATCCAGAAATCACAATGTATGATTTTTGAACTATTTATTTGTATGATACAGCTGCAAATAAGTATTTGAACACCTGAGAAAATCAATGTTAATATTTGGTACAGTAGCCTTTGTTTGCAATTACAGAGGTCAAGCGTTTCCTGTAGTTTTTCACCAGGTTTGCACACACTGCAGGAGGGATTTTGGCCCACTCCTCCACACAGATCTTCTCTAGATCAGTCAGGTTTCTGGGCTGTCGCTGAGAAACACGGAGTTTGAGCTCCCTCCAAAGATTCTCTATTGGGTTTAGGTCTGGAGACTGGCTAGGCCACGCCAGAACCTTGATATGCTTCTTACAGAGCCACTCCTTGGTTATCCTGGCTGTGTGCTTCGGGTCATTATCATGTTGGAAGACCCAGCCTCGACCCATCTTCAATGCTCTAACTGAGGGAAGGAGGTTGTTCCCCAAAATCTCGCAATACATGGCCCTGGTCATCCTCTCCTTAATACAGTGCAGTCGCCCTGTCCCATGTGCAGAAAAACACCCCCAAAGCATGATGCTACCACCCTCATGCTTCACAGTAGGGATGGTGTTCTTGGGATGGTACTCATCATTCTTCTTCCTCCAAACACGTTTAGTGGAATTATGACCAAAAAGTTCTATTTTGGTCTCATCTGACCACATGACTTTCTCCCATGACTCCTCTGGATCATCCAAATGGTCATTGGCAAACTTAAGACGGGCCTTGACATGTGCTGGTTTAAGCAGGGGAACCTTCCGTGCCATGCATGATTTCAAACCATGACGTCTTAGTGTATTACCAACAGTAACCTTGGAAACGGTGGTCCCAGCTCTTTTCAGGTCATTGACCAGCTCCTCCCGTGTAGTTCTGGGCTGATTTCTCACCTTTCTTAGGATCATTGAGACCCCACGAGGTGAGATCTTGCATGGAGCCCCAGTCCGAGGGAGATTGACAGTCATGTTTAGCTTCTTCCATTTTCTAATGATTGCTCCAACAGTGGACCTTTTTTCACCAAGCTGCTTGGCAATTTCCCCGTAGCCCTTTCCAGCCTTGTGGAGGTGTACAATTTTGTCTCTAGTGTCTTTGGACAGCTCTTTGGTCTTGGCCATGTTAGTAGTTGGATTCTTACTGATTGTATGGGGTGGACAGGTGTCTTTATGCAGCTAACGACCTCAAACAAGTGCATCTAATTTAGGATAATAAATGGAGTGGAGGTGGACATTTTAAAGGCAGACTAACAGCTCTTTGAGGGTCAGAATTCTAGCTGATAGACAGGTGTTCAAATACTTATTTGCAGCTGTATCATACAAATAAATAGTTAAAAAATCATATATTGTGATTTCTGGATTTTTTTTTTTAGATTATGTCTCTCACAGTGGACATGCACCTACGATGACAATTTCAGACCCCTCCATGATTTCCAAGTGGGAGAACTTGCAAAATAGCAGGGTGTTCAAATACTTATTTTCCTCACTGTATTTAAAGTGTCAAAACATCATGTGGTGCGACCGTCCGGCCATAACTTCTGTTTTGAAAACGTCTTTGAAATTACTCTGAATTTATTGAAATTTATTTTCTGCACTATTTGGCATGATTTCCAAAATGTTTTGTAATCCTTTAAAAAAATTCAAAGCATTTGTATTTATATTTCCATCATAATATACAAACAAACTTTGTCTGATGATGTCCATTTTATGAAATATCATGTGGTGCGACCATCAAGGAACTACCATTTTGGGACTTTTATGTTGAAAACTATTCAAACACAAGAAGTTACATCATAAACCAATTTACCAAGGAGCCATGGAAGCAGCAAGCAGGTTTGTAATTCTCTCAAATTGGAAAAAAAATAAACCTCTGTAATGGTTGGTATGTAGTTGCCACATTTGGATGTCATGTGGTATGACCTCAAATAAAAAAAAAATTATTTGATGGAACATAAAACTTGAAGAATAATATTATTTGGTATTATTTATATTTATTGTTAAAAATATTTTATGTTTTGTTATGTAACTCTTAATAAAATTTGATTGTTATATTGTGATTTTTCATTTCAGTTCCATTAAATTCAAGCAGTATATATACGTTTTTAAAAGAAGCCATTTTCGGCTTCAGTTTCGGTTTTCGGCCAAGAGCATCCTAAATTTTCGGTTTCGGTTTCGGCCCAGAATTTTCATTTCGGTGCATCACTAATATTAAACCTACATTTCAAATAAATATTTTAGCAAAACTTATGTTTTAGTCAAAATTACTGCACTCCCATCAACACACAACCATCAAATGTAAGTTATACACGTCTCAAGTCCACACGCATCTGTCGAAGTATCTGACAGGGCAAACCACGATAAACTATATCCTTGGTTATTTGAAGCACTTTCTCTGCTCCTGTCAGTTTTGTGGTCTATGTCTGACTCAAATAATCCTATCTTCTCCAGTCATAAAAGCTGCTGCTAGTTTAGATTTGACAGATGAAGTCACACCTTGATTGGACTCCTCAATTGTGATACGACATTTTTTTTAGTTGTACGGATGTCGCCATCTTTGATACCTTACTCACCGTCGCTATAATTATAGGTAATGGTCACAAATAGAATAGGCCTTCGCTTACTTGTTCATCCAGAAATGAAAATGTGAAAATGTCTGCATGTGTTGCAATGCACATGTTTCTGCTGGGGAATCTATGCTGATTTTGACTAAGGATAAAATTTTGTATTATTATAGATATTTCAAAATCAACATTTACTTGCATACTATGTAAGCCTATACATACTTAAATCAAGATACTTTCACTTGAGAAACTAATCATTTAAAATATCAAGTTTCTGAAAATTGTTTGTGTAAAAAAATGATTTAATCAAAGAGAAATCTCACTCAAGACTTTCTGCCATTTTGCTTATCAAGTTTATGTATCTTGAATTGAGAATGTTTAGATATTTGTACGGGAAAACAAGACAAAAACACTTTTTTTTGCAGTGTATTTATTACAGAATGCCACTGAATGTTTGGAATTCTGAAAAAAAAAAAAATATGAGAACAACTCTTTCACAATTATTTCTTTCTCTATTTTTAGCTTATTGCCTCAGTACAAATACAAAATAAAACATACAAGAATATTTGTGATGATTGCATATTCTTTTAAAATAACCGATTCATCATTGAGGATAAAAAGCACATAGCTATGTGATTCATTAATACACACAAAAAAAGGCAAAATTCTGATAATTTGATCTATGTTTTTATAGAGAGCTTTAAAAGTTTAGAAATAGTTGACCACTTTGCGGATAGACTGGATGTTGGGATTCTCAGCTTGCCACTCCATAAATGAGCAGTAGCTTCCTCTTTCCACAATGTACATGCGGCCACGATAGTTTGGCTCTTCGTACATGACCCAACTAAACCAGTAGAGAGAAAGAAAGAAGGACATTTTATTTGGGATATTCATGTATGATTTATGAGCTCTGCTGTGTGAATGACATTAAATCAGACACTGTTGCATTTGTGCATCTTTTAAATTGCACATTTAGTTGACATTTTTTACAAATGCTAAACTTGATGCAAATAATGTGGCAATAGGGATTCACATCGATTAATAATGTATTGAGCTTCTGCTCTATGTAGTTTTGATTAAAACATATTTAATTGCTTTAAACAACGTATAGTTTTGCAACAGTGAGGGTTAAACAGAATGATTTCATTCTGCACTTCAAAAACTGGTTTTCTTACTCAGAAATTTTGTCTTGTTTTCCAGTACAAATATATAAGCATTCTTAAAAGAAGAGACATTTTCTTTAAAAGCAAAATGACATAAGATAAGAAAAAATAATCTTGTTTTCCCTTGGAATTAAGTTTTTTTTTCTGAACTCATTGGTAGAAAACAATCCTTGTTTTAAGCATAAACTCACTTAATTTTAATAAATGTTTTCAGAAAATAAGACTTAATATCTTGTGTCTTGAATTAAGAATGTTTAGATGTTTGTTTGTACTGCAAAACTAGACAAAAATACTATGTAAGAATTTTTTTTCCCCCAGTGCAAGCATTTTTCAACTCTTTCCCCGCCAGTGTTTTTTTGTAAGTTGCCAGCCAGCACCAACATTTTTGATAATTTTCACAAAATTTTCATGGCCCCCAGAACATTTTGTTGTATGAATATCTAAACAATCATGCAATATATCAGAAGAAAGAACAGAGCCTGCTTAAAATAAAAAAATAAAAAACATTTTGTTCTAGCTTCATGCATTATTTTTTTAGTTTAAATAATAATAATAAT
This sequence comes from Abramis brama, assembly GCF_963993115.1. NCBI lineage: Eukaryota > Metazoa > Chordata > Actinopteri > Cypriniformes > Leuciscidae > Abramis > Abramis brama. The sequence continues at coordinate 4,873,239 of NC_139969.1, forward strand.
TTTGAACAAAAAGATGAGAAATTCACGTTTTTGTACGTCTGGATCTGGTTCAGAACGATGATGATCAAAACACCGATGAAGAAGATCGAGTCCATCAACACCCACAAACCTTCACAGTCCTATAGCTCGTCCTGAGTCAACATTTCATTCGGTAACGTTAGGTAGTTTTGATTTATAGCCTATGTTGTTTATCGATCGCATTATTTTACATGTGCAAAAGCAATGCTTCTATCGCTGTTTCTGCTTCTTCTCCGCCTGTGTTTTGATCCAGAGACTCTTTGAGTATATGCGTAATAGCGCCCCATACTGTGTAACAGTGAAAACATGGATACGTGGAAAATTCCGTCAATGGCGGGGAAAGAGTTAACTATTAAAGCGTTTGGGACATTGGAATAATAGTGTACACTTTCACTCATTGATTCACATTGTTTGGCCCTGCAGGACTTACGCGCCGTCTCCGTAGACTTTAACGGAGTTGAGGCAGTTCTGGCTGATTCCAGTGCTCTGGAGGAAGGGACAGTCGTCACACAGTTCAATACACTGACCAGTGAAGTTCGGCTCCTGGAAAAGCTCCATCCTGTATTGCTCCCCGTGCTGACACACACAGAGAAGCACATTGTAGCAAGGTGAGTGACACATTACAAAAATATCATACAGTCAAGGGATAGTTCGCCCAAAAATGAAAATTCTGTCATCATTTACTGTATGAGTTTCTTTCTTTTGAAAACAACAGATGATATTTTGAAGAATGTGGGTAACCAAATAATTGATGGATCCCATCGACATTTGGGAAAATACTGTGGAAGTCAACGGGGTCCATCAACTTTTTGGTTACCGACATTTGTCAAAATATCTTCTTTTGTGTTCAGCAGAAGAAAGCAATTAATTCAAGTTTTGAACAACTTCAGGGTGAGTTAATGAATTTTCATTTTTGGGTGAACTATCCCTTTAAGTCTTGTTTTTCTAAAAAGAAAAATCAAAATTAAGAACAAATATCTGCTAATGGGATCACAAAAAAGAAACTTAATTCAAAGGGAAAACAAGTTTATTTTTCTTTCTCCACTGGTAGATATTTTTCTTGTTTTAGGCAAAAATGTACAGAATTTTGATACATTTTTCAGAAAACAAGACTTGGGTCATTTTGCTTTCAAGTAAATATATCTTGATTTAAGAATGTATAGATATTTATACTGGAAAACAAAACAAAAATTACTGAGGAACAATGTCATTTTTTGCTGTGACTTGACCTTCAGTGCTACCATTCATTTTAAAAGAGATAAATTATCTCATGATTTGATTGGAATGTCAAAAATTAAGACATTCTTACATAAACAATTATAATGAAACAAATCAAATGCAGTACCAATTTTTAGTCTGGACTCCACTTGATTTAAATAATTGAATGATGCAATGTGAATCAATAACATCAATGATCAATAACACTTTACTTAAAGCCTTTATGTATAATGTATTGCAAATGTATTAATAATGTACATTATAATGCATTATATCTTTTCATAAATAATTGTAATCAAAGTTAAAATGCATTATAGTTTTTGCAGATTCCTTTTTATGTCTGGAATTGGTTGTTTGTCGTGTTCTCACGCATTAAAGGTTTTAAAACGAATAGATGAGCATTATGTGGTTACAACAGTAACTTTTCATAGTGTTTTCACGCTCACCATTTTGATTGGCTTGCAGGAGCCCATGTGATCATTGTGAGCATTCCAGCGTTGGAATTCTGGATACTCTCCTTTCTCCAGGATGTACTGCTGTCCCTTGAAATCGGGATGGTCGAAACACACCCAAGCCCCGGTCTCCACGCGGATGGAGTTCACCCTGTTCATGAAACCAAGGTCCTGGAAGTTATCACAGTCTCCAAACACCTCCAGCTTCCTGCCAGTGAAGCACTTGCCCTCGTAGAACACTATCTGCGAGAAGATGGAGGCGTGTCAGGTGCTTTCGGGACTATTGCTGAGGGTTTTCTTTCAATTGCAATCACTGGTGGTGTAACAGACTCTGTGAAACTGAAGCTACATCTGAGCATCACACTGGTAACACTTTCCATCTTCTGAAGTTTCCCAGGCATTAAACACCAGGCAAATGGAAGTTAGAACAGCTTGTTTGGTCAAATGCATTAATTATCTTTTGGTTTTACTTACTTCTTGGAATAATTCTTAGTTTAAAAATCAATTACTTTGGAAGATGAAACCTGTCAGAGATATTACCAACTTTTGACCATGTTTGAAGAAGTAGACTGTCTGAATCTTAATTAGATCCCAGTTTAGTTTAGTTTAGTTGAGAAACTTGGTCCAAAAAAGTGGAAATGCTAAACACAAAGTACAGAAATACAGAGAGTTGGATGTACACACATGCACATGCACGCGCACACACACACGGATGCACACCGAACACACACACACACACACACACACACACGCACACACACACCAGAAGCTGCTCAATAACATCATGCACAGGAGTTTTTATGCTTTGCAAACATTAACATCTGGTTGCACTGTTGTCACAAATTTAGCTTTTTAAAATGTTAAAATATATGTTTTTTAAATAAAACAAACAAAAAAGTTATCTAGCTTGCTAACACAGATACATTTGTGTTTAAATCAAAATAATTTTTAGATTTAGGGAAGCATAAGCTAAAATGAGCTGAAAATCATACTTTATATGATGTGTAATAACAGCTCAATTGGATGATTAATGAATTTGACATTATAATTGACAGCTAATAGTGCCATTTAAACCTAATAAATTATATGATGCAAGTTTTTCTGTACAAAAGACTTAATGTTGTGGAAGAACATAGAAGGCTATATTCTTTCTGACACATACAAATTGCTAAAAAATAAAATGCACTTGTTTTATATTGGGGTCAGTGAAAATATTTAATTTTAAATTAAAAATATTAAGTTCAAATCTATTAGAACTACTGTTGAGTCCTGTGCATTGAAATGTATAATGTAAATATATGCATTAATTTGAGAGCAAATGTGTGCATGAGAATTTGGTACAATGGCAGTAAAATATATGATCAGCCTCCAATACATACTCATAAATATAAGTTTACATGCAGAACTAGTTGTGCAACATTTAATGTCTCTAGATGGTATACAGGTATGTTCATGTTTATATGTTGTTCATGTATATGCAAAATTGTATAAAAGAATGCATATATGTATTACATATAAATGTTGCTTTGGTTGGTCAGCAGGTTATAGTCAATCATTCCCTGAAACTCCTCCAGATATGACTCCAGTACTCACCTTCCCTGAATACTGTGACATCTTTCCCTGCCTGGATCCTGGACACCGATCCACTGGAGTGAGAGAGAGCAACCGGAGGGAAAGATCCGGACTGTCTGATATATGTGTCCTATACGCTGCGAGGTTTTATCGCGAGGTTTTGCCCACAAAAGCAGCACAATGAAGAGCTTAGCAGTTTTTGCATCATGGACAGATTCTCTTACACTGGGCTCTGCTGATATTGGTGTTCAGGAGGGCGAGAAACACAACGGCACAATCTATTGTGTTAAAGCTCCGATTTACAGTCACTTGTTTGGGTGTGTGAACGACTGAAGCTGGCAGACAGTCAAAACAACACAACACAACACACACACACTCACAGATCAGAGCTGCAAGAACATAAACATCAAGAGAAGAACTAGACTAGAAGATATGCACTGTCATTATATCTATCCATCCATCGATCTATCTATCCATCTATCTATTCATCTCTATCTATCTATCTATCTATCTATCTATCTATCTATCTATCTATCTATCTATCTATCTATCTATCTATCTATCTATCTATCTATCTGACCCCAGCTATAAAGCTACAGCACAGGAAGGAAGTTGCAGACATCTCTTTCAAACACACAGTTACACCCATAAAGTTGAGAAATACTGTTCAATTTTCTTGTACTAAGACCATATTTGATATTGATATAGTTGTGTTGCATGCAGTATGACCAGGCTTGGTCTGTTTGCACAAAGAACGAGAGAGAGGAGGGCGGTGATAAGAAACTGTAGGATAAAGGTGAGGTTTCATGTATAGACATACAGACAGAAAGCGGATCAGTTTTACTCAGTCCACTGCAGCACAAAGGTGAGTTACGCAGTTTTATTCATTGAAATTATTTTTTTTAAAGTACATTAAAACATACTTCAGGGATGCATCATAAAACATAAGATAAAACTTTACTGATCTACTCTTGGCAATATGGCCTTTGACCAGATACTCCCTCAGACTATTTACAGTAATGGTTTATTTTAGTATGTTTAAGATGCTTGGGTTTGGTTTGAATTGGTTGGTTGCTGTGTAGTGAGTTATAATACTTAGAGTTCTTGTTTTTTTACCAATAATAAATGAGTCGCTTCTCTTCTTCGGTTTGTTTCACAGAACGATGAAGTTCCTCATATTGGCTGTTGTTCTCATGCTGGTCGTAACAGGCGGTGAGTGTGATGATTGATTTCCCGTCATAAAACGGACTTCATAGATGCAATGAAACTCTCCTTTGTGTGCTGAAAAATACATGAGAATATTCATACAGGAAAAGAAATAAGAAAAGTCAGTTAACACCTGTATTAACTACACTACGTGGTGTGTGGGCGGGTTTTGTTTGTGACATTTCTGAAAATGTCCACAGGAGAATAGCAAAAACATGTCCAAACTACAAGCACAAAGGGTTAAAAAAAATGCACAAAAATGGAAGTGTGATTTAAAATATTGTCCCGTGTGTGTTTAAGGCACGGCCCTGGACTGCCATCTCTGCACCCCAGCTAAAGCAGGAGGGTCCTGTGAGGTCACCGCTGTAACCTGCCCACTGGAGAAAAACGCATGTGCCGCCGCCAAGTTTCGCAGAAGTCCATGTGAGTGTTGATATCCATTCAGACAATAAAACAAATGGGCTGTTTATAGGCAATGCACTATTATTAATGTGATTAAAAAATCTGGTTTTGTTTGAAACAGATGGTCATTTCCAAAAGTGCATGTCAATGTCAGACTGTGAGATGCAGAAACAGAACGCCTACATCAACATCAAGTGCTGCCAGAAGGACTTCTGCAACACCTTTGACTGATCTGAGCCGTATGTGAGCCGGATTCATAAAACAGCTTGCAATAAAATAGATTGCACATGATGACTATGCTTCTGATTTGTGACTTAAAAAAATAAAATAAAGCAATATTTCCTCACTGAATTTTTAGTTCCTCAAACAGTCTGTCTCAAAGTGGCAATTGGTCATTAAAAAAAAAATATATATTTTTTTTTTGGTGATGCGATTAACTTGCTTTTTAATACAGATATCATAAGAATATATCATTCTCATTCACACAAAAATTGTTTATCAAATCAGTTTGCTTTGTTTTTTTAAAAGATCATTTTAAATCTGCTTTTCAAATTATGAAAATGTAAACGTTTAAAAAAATAGTTTGGAAAAATGGTCTAACATTAAAATAAAAGCATGCTAGCATTTTTGTTGATGTGATTTACTTGCACAATATCATACAAATACATTCTCATTCTCACACAATATATAATATAGCAATATACAATAGAAGATTACTGCAGTTAACCTTTCCATGTTAAAACATTAAGATGAGCGAATCACATAGTGAAATGTTGCAATATTATTAGTACATGTCATCTATAATATTTTTCAAACACAGATTTCAAGGACAGCCTAACAGCTGTGAGGTATGAAGCTTGTTTCCACCACAAAATAAAACTATTTAAAAGACAATTGCGACTTTTTATCTCACAATTCTGACTTTGTTTCTATCACGCTATTCTGAGAACAAAAGTCAGAATTGTGAGATAAAAAGTCACAATTATCTTTTAAATTGTTTTATTCTTTGCTGGAAACAAGCTTCCATAGTGAATGTCAATATCAGAAGTAAAAAATGTGACAGTTTTACATTTCCACGATGTCAAAATCAGATGTTTGTTACCGACTCATGCATTTAATAGCAAATGCCTTTTTGTCTTGTTTTTCAGTAAAAATATCTAAACATTCTTGAATTAAATTAATTAGCTTGAAGAGCAAAATGAAAGTCTTGTTTTCTGAAAAATATAAAAAAATAAGTTTGTGCTTAAACCAAGAAAAGTATCTGTCAGTGGCGTAAGAAAAATAAACTTAATTCAAAGAGAAAACCATATAATATTTGTAACACTTTACAATAAAACATCATTAGTTAACATGACCTAAGAATGAGCAATACTTCTAAAGCATTTATTAACCTTAGTTCATTTTAACATTTACCAATTCATTATTAAAATCAAAAGTTGTATTTGTTAACTTTAGTTCATGCACTGTGAACTAACATGAACAAAAAAGGAACAGCTGGAATAACATTTTTATTAACTACCATTAACAAAGATTAATAAATACTGTTACAAATGTATTGCTCATTTTTAGTTCATGTTAGTTAATGCATTTTTTTCTTACCACAGGGACAGGTCATTTGTTTTTTGTTTTTGTATACTTTTTTTAAAAAAGATCTGTAATGAAAAAGACTAAAATACTAAGATTTTCAATTCAATTAGCATTCATAGTACAATCTCAATAACCAGCAAATAAAATAAGTTGAAAATGGCAACTGTTGTTTGACTGCCATATCAATGAGCTTTACATCACAGGTTTTATGTTACATAATAAGAGCATTAATCACTGATAGATCAAAGATGATGAACTTTCATTTAATATCATTAGCTAGTTAAAGAAGCCAAGAGCAGAGCTAAATCCAACAGACATTAAAACCTTGTGCACACATGTACCTTGGACCCAAAATAAACAGTAACTCACACTTTCCGGAACATTTCAAATCCAGTAAACGCTTACAGAACAGATTCAGACACTAAACAATCATCAAAAGTCTAAGAATATTGCTAAAGGCTCATGAATTAAATTACCAAACCTCTCAAAAAGATATAATATATCTCTTAGTCCTAAATCTGATATTTCTCCCCTCAGGCTCTTGTGTCCCGCAGCTTTATTGAACTTTCCTGCCACGTCCTCATAGGATTTGAGAAGAAAACATTTGTCATTTGTCCAACACACAGTGATGGGAAGGTATCCGTCATGTTCTCATGAGACTCATTGGCAGACATGCTGTTTAATCGACCTTTCTGACCTTTCCTGAACCATTGAAGGGGAGCTGATGCTGACCATCATTCACTAATTCATTATATAGTAAAAGATGGAAGATTAAAGAAAAGGGCCACTAATTTAACATAAATCCCCATCAGGGTGCAAGAACATTTTCACTGTTAAAAACATTTGATCAATAATCATGACAAAATAATTTAACCAATTTTAATAATTTTTTTAAGCTATAAAAGACTCAACTATAGACAATATATTTTTTTAAACGTTTGAAATTACTAGAGCCAGTTTGATTATACCTAATTTAAGGCAGCAACTGAACTTAAGTTAAGTTGAATTATGGGATTTATTTATTTTATAAATCTAATCTAATGATTTTAATCTAATCTAATTTAATGAAGTGTTATTGTACATTTGATAATTCAATTTCGGCCAAATACTGTTAGACCTACCCGAAAATATTAAAGCCGTGTTTATTTAATTTGTTTCATCTTTGTTCTGTTGTATTTATTTAGTCAGGACTAACAGATTCATGATTAATCATCGATTTATTATTGTCTAATGTCTAAATGTCTAATTCGTAAAATTATAACTTTGGTACATTGGACAGGCAATAATATAAAATAATAATAATAATAATAATAATAAAAAGGCCAGCCCACAGAGAATCACGATGCTCCCGATGGCCATTCTGGGCCTGCACCACCATAGCTGTGTTTGATACCCAAATGCAGATAATATTTAAAAAATATTTGTAATTAATATGCCACGTATAAAACAAGTGAAGCGTGTTTTATTGTAGTAGAACGGGACAGAACAGGATCTTGCACAAGAACATTGCACAATCAGTACCGAAGGTCTGAAGCTAATGCATGAGTAAACAATGATCAAACACACAGTTGAGCAAATGTTGTTGAGCCTTGAGTGTCTGTGGCCTCATTTTAACAAAATGAACAAGTTCCAAATTCTTTGGGAATTTCTTAATTACTGAAAATGATTCACTCCTGAGTGCATGACAAGTATGCTATATAAGAGATACGAGATACACACAAGTGCTTATGAACTTACAAAACTCTCAATACTACATTGCTTATAGGAGCTAAGTTTTCACAAAACAATACACATTAGATATTTGCACTACTTTAGCCTCAGAGATTAGTTCTAGGCTAAACTGCACAGATTTAATGTCTAAATTTCACCTTCGGTATACAATTTAACACTTCTAAGCTCTAAAATCTAAGCTTAATCGCTTAGTAAAGTAACACCACAAATCTCTTCAACCTGACACATGAATTGAGGAATAATTCATGTCAAATCATTCAAGTGCAAAAGATAAGGTTAGGGCTTTGTTCAAATCTCTAACACTATAGTAACAGAGATGCTTGACATGCAAGAACAGAGTACAGTTCATTTTCCTTTAACGGCATGCTGTTTGCGTTTGCTGTAAGCATCATTGAACACCCAGACAGCAACATAGTGTCGGCCCAGATCCGGCCCACATCTGGTATACGTGGATTTCTGGGCCGACACTATGTTGCTGTCTGGGCCAGCTGATCAGCCAAAAATGAAATTCCACCACAGATATACTCTTAACTCAGATACTGATGAGTGTTGTAGGCTACTTATTAATTATAATTATTATTATTTTCTCAGCTCTAATCAACAGAATAATGAAGACTTTGCTGGTGGTTCTTGTTCTTGCTCTGGTGTTGAACTATGGTGAGTTAAAGCTGCTGAATTTTAATAACAACATAAAAAAATGTAAACGTACCCTATTGTCTCGGTATGTTACTGAGTATGTTAATGTATGTTAATGTGATTTATAAGTGCACACTACTTCAAAAAATGAATAGAAAAATAATATTTTTTCCATTGATGTCACATGACTGCTGTTTCTGGCTCCAAATGAAGCTAGTTAGAACGGTTTCTGACAGATCATAAACAATGGTCCTAATCTAATGAATCTGACTGTGCAAACATGTTGTGACTGAAAAATCCCCATACTAAAATTCTGCAATACTATTACTATTTCTTACTGAGAGGTTGTAAAAAAGTTTTACATCAGTGCTGATTTATGTGTGCTATAATCCATGGCAGGATCTGCACTGAAATGCCACCACTGCGTTCCTCAGTCTGGAACACACTGCACGCCATCTCAAGAGACCTGTGGCATTGGAAAAGATGCCTGTATAGCGGCCAGATTCAACTTCCCTCCCTGTGAGTTTAACTTTTCAACTTTCTGTCAGTTTCACACTAAGAAATGCATATAAATGTCCTGAAAAAAAAAGTTACATTATTTATATATAGGTGTGTCACATGTTTGGACACACCTCCTCATTTTTTATAATTTAATACATTATATATATATATATAGCCTATATATATATATATATATATATATATATATATATATATATATATATATTTATATATATATAAATATGAGATAAACAAATAAAAATTAGGAGGTGTGTTCAAACATTTGACATGAACCAGGATTATTATAATTAACTAAAACCTTAAAAAACGGTTTTGTTACTTGAAATTGTCACGAGTGGATTGCAGCAAGCACAAACGGAGTAACAAACAAACAAACAAACAAACAAACAAACGGTCTTTATTTATAATCCGTAACACCCAGGAGAAGCTTAGGAGAGATTCTTTGCATTTCATTATACGCAGATAAATGTTCACTTTGTGATTAGATCAAGACATGATGTTCATAAACTGCTTTTATTTTTGTGTGTTATCTAGTCATGGGCTTTCGGAGATGCAGCAGTAAGACTGAGTGTGCTCTTCTCCAGATTAACACTGCCATGAAGATTAAATGCTGCCAGTCGGACCTCTGCAACAACGTGGTCATCTTGTAGACGGCGTTCTGTCAACTCAGAGCATAAAACTGCTAATAAACCATTCATGTTTACAATACAGTTCAAGAGGCTTCACCAGCTCCCTGATTTATAGGGTTTCTTTTCCTCACGGAACAATACAAATAAATATTTTACACACATTGTCAGAATGTCCTCTGCTTTTTGATTCATGCAGACAGTGATACTGTTTGTTCATTTTTTTCAGGCTTTTATTCACATATTATCATTCATCAACTCACATATCAGTTGTGGTAAACTGAAGCTCAAGCTTCTGTTTCTGTTTCTGTCTGAGCTTCTGGAAAACGTTTGTTCTGCACGTCAAGCAGGTTCGGTTGAGCTTCTGTTTATATTTGCTGATCAATGTTTATATGTGAATTAAAGCCTAAATTAAATATGTTCATCATATAAAGAGATTGAGTCTCTTCAGATTAGTTTTATGATCTCTTTATGAACTTTTTGAAGCATCAAAGTGGTAGTTGCGTAGCTGTCAATGGAGGGACAGAAATCTCTCAGATTTCATCAAAAAGATCTTAATTTGTGTTCTGAAGAGTAATTACATTCTTATGGGTTTGGAATGACATGAGGGTGAGTAATTAATGACAGAATTTTCCTTTTTGGGTGAATATCCCTTAAACAGTAGATCCATGTAAACCTGCAGCTTACAGTCCAGACCACTTGGTGTCACTCTCACCTCAAACCTAGTTTTTTTTTTTTTTTTTTTACAATCGCTACATCACATTTCTCAATACTTAAGTCACTTTTTCAAAACTCTTCCCAACAGCAGTTTATGTGGGCTAAACTATGGAATATTTATCATTGCTTTGGCACAAAATGCATTCAATGACAAAATCTTTCAAATTACATGAATTATTTTCTCACTTAGACACAGACACCACCAAAACTATGTACCTACAGGCCAATTTGCACATGATTACATATACTCTTTTCAAAACATAAAGCTTCAGTCCATAGTTTTCCCTCTTTGTCGCCAACTCTGTTCGAAATCTGCAATTGCAGTGATTCGCGGAATTATTACGTGGGTTGTGCCTCGGCACAGCACAGCGCGGATGAATCCAGTGTTTTGAGGAGAATGTGCGGCTGTCAGTCACAGTTGTGGATCCTGTCATTCGGAATCACAGATTCTACTTTTTTGGAAGTATGACCAACATAAGAATTTTCACCGGAAAATGTCGTCTGAACAACATCCACTGTTCTGACAAACTAATCTAACGATCGCTTATCATATCACGTCAAAACATGCAAATTATACTTTGTTCTCAAATTGTTGATGTTAACAACATCAGCATTGCGTGACTACATTTAATGCCCCAATATTTATCCTTGTTTTCGCATGGGCCCGGTGGGTGGTTGTCATTTGAACCTTTCTGGATCCGCCATCAAATTGATAAGTTTATATCAAGTGTTGTGAGAAAAGTCTATAAATCTCCACCTCCAACATCCTCACACGCAATATAGCCTGCTATCCGAGACTCCTGCTTTATGTGTACAGATGTGACGTAATGGAACTGGTGGATTTTCCACGGAAATCCACCAGTACAACTGGAATTAAAAACATTATTACAAGTCTACCTTTTTGAATCGAGCTAAGGCAAGCGGATAGTTTTGAACACTGGCTGGTTATGTTCCTGCTCAAAAATGTGTTTTGGATAATTTTTAACCCAAAAAAGTTACGGACTGCAGCTATATGTTCAAAACCATAATACAAAAATGAATAAGACAGCAATTTGCTACAGTGAACAGTCCAACCACACACACACACACACACACACACACACACACGGCTGCCAAAGGAAGAGCGGCTGTGTCCTCACTGCACAGAGAATCAAGTGGAAACAGAGCTGCACTTTCTGACATCCAGCCCTAATTATACACACATTAGGGACACTTTCTATCCCCATTTCACAACCCACCAGAAAGACCTCCATCAGAAAAAGAAATATGAACAAACTCCCACACCAGCTAGAAGAAAGCCCAGCAAGCTCAAACCTGGCTCAAAGCTGAGTTCCTGTCACGACAAAAGAGCCTCCAGTGGGACAGAGCTACCAACACACTCACTATATGCCTAGAGACACTGTTATAAATATCAGAATATTAAACATTTTTATTGCTATGTTTATTTTCATTTTTCTTCATTATTATTATTTTATTATTAATTATTTATTTATTTTTATTGTATAGTGTTTTTAATGCTTTGGCAATGTAAATATTTTTTTTCACCATGCCAATAAAGCTTTTTGAATCTTGAATCTTAAATCTTGAAAGGACTCAAAGGACATGTTTGGGTGTCCATTTAAATCCCACCAATGCAAAAGAAATAAAAGGTAAGAAAACTGAAAAAGGTTAAAGGGTCGAGATCTGGTTGAGTTGCGTTAGTAGTGTGTTGAAACTCGCTCTTATGGTAAGCGGTGTGACATTTCCCAAACACACTGAAAACGCTTAACCAATCACAACACACTGGTCCAGTCAGCCAATCAGAGCACATTGCGCTTTTCAGAAGGAGGGGCTTCATAGAGACAGGAACTAAACTGAGCGTTACTGACAGACTGGGAAGAGAGAAGCTGCAATAGTGTAAAATATGTGAATAATAATTTTTTTTCTTCTTTACATTCAAGCATGAAAGCCTATATAGGTAGATCCCAAAAACTCCAACCCTAATAATCAAGATGTTCAGAGTAATAGGCAGGTGAGTTTGATCAGGCTTTGAGCTAAAGACTGCAGATTTGAGGAACCATGATCTACATGCAAACATTTGATCAAACGTTCCAGTAAATGTTGCTTAACCACATTTAATATGATAAGGGAAAAACAATGTATCTGTTGTTGCACAACTGGAAAATACCAGATCAGAACAAAACAAAAGTTACACAAGCACACTGACCATGCAATAAACCAATAAAAGTGTCACGTATCATCTGAAACTTAGCCCAGAGCACACAATGATCAAATTGTGTTACTAGTTTCTTTGGCCTGAATCCAACAAGGAATTTCCAATTCCTGACAAAGATTCCAGGAACTTTACAGGCATCATCACAGTATATAAGGGACACACAACACAGGTGTGTATGAATTCAGCTCTGCTTCACAGTCAAGGTAAGTTTATAGCATTGTGCAACTTTGTTATATATATACTGTATATAAGACTGTAATAAGTTAAATTCAGTGCATATTAATTGTACTTTAAATGGAAGAATTGTATGAAATAATGAAAATAGATATTGGACCTTGACAAGCATAACTGTGTTTTAATAACTCTTTGACAGTCCTTTTGTTCTCTGATTAGTCTAGAATAAGAAATTAATAGATAATTTAACAATAATTTTGAGAAAAACGTTATTTTTTCACTCTAAAATCTAAATAACTGCATTTTGCATTGTAACATATTTTCATGAAAACAAATATATTAAATATAATTCTCCTCAAGGTCTCAGTATTATAACGCAATAAACTGCAGTAGTTATGAGAATTATACTTTAAAATCAACTAAATAAATCCCACAATTAAATACAACAAATGTTACCATGCTATGCAAATGGTTTAAAATATGCATGTTATTGAATAAATTAATATATTTTTCCAATTATATAATAATAATACAATTAATAATAATTATATAATAATGACAAGTTTTAAAATTCATATTTGTGGTCTAAGAACTGATATATATAGGGACATATTTAAACATCGTAAACTACATAATTTTATTTCTCATTAAAATATGAGGGTGTATTAAATGTTTCATAACTGTTGTCAAAGAATGAGCATGGCTGATACTTTAACACTGTTCTAATAACAAATATGATTGATTAGTAAATGGATTGTTTTTTTTATTATGATTATGACTTTATTCAACAGAATGATGAAGGTTCTGCTGCTGGCTCTTGTTCTCGCCCTGGTGTTGGCGAATGGTGGGTTTGCATGTTTAAAGCCAGAAGTCTTAGCACAGCCGTAACTATGTCCTTTTTCTAAGTATTCTGATTGTGCAAACCAATAATCTTCATGCATTCATATTAAAAGCTAAATGTTTTCATCTTAATGCAGTAGTTAGTGTCATACGTTTTGCAATAGTTCATAATCGCTTGAACTGTGTTGTAGTCTCTGCCCTGAAATGTAACAACTGTGTCCCCCGGAATGGAGGAAGATGTGTGACCACTCAGGAGACATGTGGCTATAAACAAGACGCCTGTGTATCTGCCAGATTCACCACGTATCCCTGTGAGTCTCTATCTTAAATTGTCATGTGTGGAACGGATTTTGCACACAAATATAGAAAGTTTAGAAAGACTTATGGACACTCATTTACTTTTAAATTCTTTTACATTCCTCTAGTTTCCTACTTCCGGAGATGCATTGGCATGGGAGACTGCATGATTCTTCAATCCAGCCCCTATATTACAGCCAGTTGCTGTCAGAGAGACCTGTGCAATTAAACACAGCAATATTCATAAGCAATATTCATACCACAGCCAAACATGATTGTTGCATGAATAAAATGTTGCATTAAAGACATGATTTTGTAAGACCATCATCCTTCCTGTGTCTCCAAGTTTTTTGTCAATTTTTCACATGACAGATGCTAAATTAATAAATCATTCATAAATGACCATTTACTATACAGTAGGTCATTCTGGTGTTGCATGTAAAATGAAAATGAGAATACTGTGTACAATATAGAGCATAACTAAAACTACTGTGGTACATATTAATACAAAGTTATTTAGAGTGTAAAATAAAAGGGTTCTTTAGATTATAAAATGTTCTTTACACAAAGAAAAAAAAATAAGAACTGTTTACTGAAAGGTTCTTTAGGGAGACAAAAAATGGTTCTTCTATGGCATCTCTGAAAAAAAAAAAAAAGCCTTCTGGAACCATTATTTTTACAGGTGTGTTCACACTTGCAAGGTTTGGATTAAAACAAACTCAGCGATTGCTCTTTTGGTGCGGTTCATTTGAGTAAGTGTGCCATCTGAACCCAAGCGTGTAAACCAGACGAGTGGATTGAAACCCCTGAAAAGTTGGGCCTCGGTGCACTTCCAAACGAACTTTGGTTCAGTTAAACATGCCTACAACACGAACCAAAGACATCTAGACGAACCAAAAACAGGACGTGATGTCAAAAGATGCACCTGTAAAAAGGACAGAATGGTCTAGAAATCGCTGTGTCTGAAAAATAGTGTATGGTACTATATTTGATTTGAAACTTATATCACGACACGAAAATATGTTCAATAAAGTATATATGAATGTGTGCAGTATGAATGAAATTCGGACGTAGCATCTCGCCGGAAGTAGTATGTCATCCAGCTCTTGCTTCCAGTTTTATAAATACTATCAGTGTTGGGAACTTTCAAAAGTAATGCATTACAATATTGGGTTACTCCCAAAAAAGTAACTAATTGCGTTACTTAGTTACTTTTTATGAAAAGTAATGCGTTACATTTTTCTTTTTCTCACCTGGGCTGGGCTTGCTTGTTTGTTTTTTAATAACAACAACAAAAAATCTATTTTTGGCAAATGTTAAGGCCCTTTCACACCAAAAGTGAAATGAATAAGCCTCAGGCTGAAGGAAATGCATGTTTACGCCTGCACAGTAGAAGACGCCGCTCAAACAAACCTTTCAGCCATTCTGGATTAAAGAACAATAGGATACAGGAGAAGGAAGTTCAACACTCTTATTTCTAAATCTAATCTAAAGTTATTTTGGGTTTTTATACATTTTTAATTTATGATTGAATTCGTTCATTGAAGGTCAGCAGAAAAGACATTGGTTAATAAAGTGAGATTAAATAAAGTATATTTGTGTAATTTAATATAGTTAATTATAAAAGTTTTACGTAAAATTCTGAGATTGCATTTAACTGTTTTTATTCATTTTGAGGAATTACTGAATGTTTCCGTGCAAGTGAGATAAATGCATGTTCACATTTAGTCTAGATAGAATAATAACCATCATGTTTACACAGCGTACACACTTATTTCTCTCAACATGTGGACAGGAGAGCTGTCAGTCAATAAATGTGAAAAAGTAACTAGCGTTACTTATTTGAAAAGGTAGCCTAATTTGGATATTTTGTTGTAGATTGAAAAGTAATGCGTAACACCGAATACTATGAATTCGGACATAGCCTATACTACTCAGCTCACATACTGTTTTTCACATATCATATGATGGTTAGTGGAAATATAGATAGATGTCATTGCAGCAGATGAGCAAATGGTAAAACAGGTAAGCAATTTAGAATTTGAACCGAGGTCGTGTTGAGCATAAATGGGCGTGCCAGATGAAGCCTATTCGAGGCTTGTCGTAGAAATGACGTGACCAATGTCAAACGAAGCCTCGCTTTCTGTCCAATCACGTGCGACGTAATGTTCGAACCCCCAGATCTTACTTTACGAGTTTTCATTCAGACTTATTCAATTATATTTTTAAATATCCAGTCATACAAGTAATTGGAAGAATAAAAATTATTTCAGGAACATAAAATATTTGACATATGCAATTCATATGTGTACATTATTATTATATTACATCATATTGATATCCATATTGACATTACACGCCACAGTTTAATCCCATTAAACTTTACAGGGTAAATTAATATATCACAGAGAGAAATTCAACACGCGCGCGCGCACACACACAGTCCACATAACATGAAACTATCTATGGAATGTGTGGTGGCTGCTTCGTCCGACGATACTTCTTTCACAGGGTTTTGGCTGCTTTGTTTTTTGCTACAGCAGATGGCGCTGTTTTCCACACTCTCGAAGCTTTGAATCCTTTCTCGTAACAATCGGGGAGCCTCAGAGCTTCATGGGGCTTCATTTGCCCATCACTAGTTACAGTATTGCAGGTGGTGGTAGAGATCGAGAAAGAGAAGAGAAGACTCCTTCACATATATTTTATAAGCTCTTCACAACTCAGCTCAGCTGGTAAAAATACCATCATACGTACATACATTAAATGTGCGCTTTTAGCACACAGCATTGTTTTGGATGTTTGATAAGCAAAAAAGTAATAAAAACCGTTTTTCCCCCCGTTTTTTGTTGTTGTATCTTTAGGTTCAGTCTTCTTAAAAGTGTGAACGCTAAGTGAACCAAGTAGGTTTGTAGGTCAGTTCAATGTTCAGTTCCGTTCAATTACTGTGTAAAGATCATCAATTATGAAATTAGTTAAATTTAGTTATAAAGCAGCTTAGAAAACAGTTATATCATCGTCAAGCCCAGTTTAGTGAGTCTCAGTGCAGTCAAATTAATAATTTTGTGGAATATTATGTGCCCCACTTAAAGGTGACAGTGGCAAGAAACCCAAACTCTATCAGGCGACATAAATGGAGAAAAATCCTTGGGAGAAACCAGACTCAGTAGGGGACCAGTTTTCCTCTGGCCAATGAACCAATGTTAATTCCCGTCTGCATCACAAGTCAGATTGTGGATTGGGATTGGGATTATTGGTATCATTCATTCCTGAAACAAATTACTCTTATGAACCGGTTCTTTTAATTAATAGCTCAAAGGGAAGAGTTTCCGTTGAATCAGTTTGCCCTATATAATTTAAGTAGAGAGATTTCTGTTAGATGCAGTACCAATGCAGCCCTTCTTTTAAAGTCAGAATTATTTTGGCCTCAAAATCCAATGAATTTGTAATATTGTGTCGTGATAAGAACAAAACTCCCATAATTTTCTTTCTCTGTCCAAAAAAGAAATTGCAGCTATAATTCAGATTCATTTGTCACAATCAAAAAAAGGAGGTCAAGTCTATACATCACACTTTTGCCTTGTATTGTAGGTCATCCAGTTATTCTATGCAAACACACATTTCACATGGGCTACTATAGACATTATACTTAGCCTACTATATAATGCAAATCTAGTAAATATAGCATGCATTGATTGGGTCACTAGTAGATCAGAGGTCTTCAACCCTGCTCTTTGGGGAACCACTGTCCTCCAGATTTTAGCTCCAAACACCTGAACCAGCAAAAAGAACTCTTCAGGATCACTTGAAAATCACAAGCTGAAGCAGGTTCAAGGTTGGATAGAAACTTTGCTGGGCAGTGGGTCTCCAGGAACAGGGTTGAAGACCTCAGAGTCAGAACCCAAAATAGAGAGACATTTAGAGCAGTATATATGGCCTCTGCCTCTAGAGGGCACTCCATGTTTCAAGATCAGTGTTCCCAGTTTGGGCTTGTCTGCCTGGATGGTAACTGTCATTCTGTGAATCTTTAGCATTCGGTGACTCCAAAATAACCCTGCCCTTGGTAGCAGCAAAAGCTTGCGATAGCTTTCACAGAACAACAACTACCAATTAGACAGTATTACAGTTCAGTCAAATCTGACTTAAAGGTATAGTTTGCCCAAAATTGAAAATTCTGTCAAAATACTCACCCTCATGTGACTTTCGTCCATCTTCAGAACACAAATGAAGAACTTTCTGATGAAATCTGAGAGCTTTCTGTCCCTTTATTGACAGCTACTCATACCTATTTGACGCTTTAAAAGGTTCATAAAGAGTTCGCAAAAATAATCTTGAGCGGTTTAGTCCAAATTTTCTGAAGAGACTCGATTGCTTTATATGATGAACATATTGAATTTAGGCTTTTATTCACATATTCAACATTTCGTGCATCAAGCAGGTTCGGTTGAGCTTCTTTATGTTTATGTTCGCTGATCAATGTTAGTAAGGAATAAAAGCCTAAATTAAATCTGTTCATATAAAGCGATTGAATCTTTTCAGAAAATTTGGACTAAACCGCTCAATTCATATGGATTAGTTTTACAATCTCTTTTTATCTCATATTTTCCAAAGATGAACAATTGTCTTATGGGTTTTGAATGACATGAGGGTGAGTAATAAATGACAGAATTTAAATTTCTGGGTGAACAATCTCTTTAAATTAGTTAACCCAACTCATTTTAGTTCTAGTTTGTGATCTGAATTGGGTGGGTTAGATTGTGAGATAAGAGAAGCGGATGTTTTATGGATGAATCACCCTTACGAAAAAGAAGTATACTTTAAGTTAATTTTATGAAGTATACTTAAGTAATGTTCAAGTATATTTTTAAGTATACTTTATGTAGTAAGTATACTAATATCAATGTGTACTTGTAGTAAATTTGTAAGTGTACTATTTCAGTACTGCTTGGGACTAAATTGGCCCACTTTTAGTATATAAAAATATACGTTTAAGTGTACTATTAGTGTAAAAGTATAAGTACACAACTAGGTTTCTCATTGGTAATGCATCTATGCTACAAGTAAACTTATAAGTATACTAGTAGTACATTTTTTAGTTTATGAAAGTACACACTGAAGTGTACTCTCGGTAAACTACTAGTTTAGTAGTTTATACTGCAAATATACTTGTAAGTTTTCTTTAAGTGAACATAACATTATACTTTACTATTTATATATTATTTTTGCACTTGCAGTATACTACTATGTTCAAATGTAGATATTATTTTTTTATACTTGAAAAAAATACCTATAACTGTACTTTAATTTTAAAAACATTTTATTAGCTTCATGCATCCTTTTTTATCAACACTTGAATGTCGGTAAGTTTCATAAAGAAAGGCAACATTTTAAACAAAAGAGTTGAGAAAATCCAATTTTTGTCAAAGACTACACGCCTTGATCAGATTCAGAAACGTGATCAAAACACAGATGGAGTAGATCGAGTCCAACACCCCCAAAGCTTCACAGTCGTTTTCTCTTCATGGGTTACGCTTCATTTCATTTGGTAATATTAAGCAGTTTTGATTTACACGCTGTTTAATGTTTGATGATCACATTATTTTACATTTGAGTGAGCAATCTTCCATCGCTTGTTTCAGCTTCTTCTTCTCCTGTGTTTTGATCCGGAGATTCTGCACTAGAAGATGTGTCATAGCGCAGCCGTATAACAGTAAACACATGGATAGCTGGAAAATTCAGTCAATGGTGGGGAAAGAGTAAAGTAGAATCAGAGTAAATTCCTATACACTACCAGTGGACTAGCCTATATACACAAAAATTCAGATACGCAGAATTAGAAGCATATCTGTTTTATATCAATATTCTAATCAATATTTTCAAACAATGTAAGTTTCATAAGACTGTATGTAAAACTATGTAAAAAAAAGTATATTTAATAAGCTACTCGATCAAAAGATTAACACAACTACAAGCCATGTATACTTTGAATACTTAATTATACTTTTAAGTATATCTCGATCAAAAGATTGAGTACAAGTACAGGCCAAATATACTTGGACTTTTCACTCAGTATAAGTCAAGTACACTTAAGTGTAATTTTAAGTATATTTCTGAGAAGTACATAAAGTATATTTTTGAGAAGTATATAAAATGTAGACTGAAAGTATACTTTCTCATTTTTAGTTTAAAAGAAGTATACTAATAGAACACTTGAATAAACTTCTCTTTCGTAAGGGCATGACGAGATGAATTACTCTGCTCATGATGATGTATTTCCTAACAGCTTTTTTTCTGAATGGCTTTTTGTTCAGATAAGAAAAAATAAGACGCACCCTCATTGCTTAATCCTGCTGACACATAAATTTTTTCCCCCACTACAGACTCTATGAAGTCATAACTTATCAAAGTATTCACGTACTATATGTTGTGACATATAACCATATGAATCAGAGAGTGTAAAGTTTGTGTCTGTAACTCTTCTTACTCATTTCCCACTTGCTCTCTAATTTAGCCGAGAAAGGTTGCTTTACTCAATACTCATTTTTATAGTCTTGACGTCAAAGCTATATGCCCACCAGTAATTTTCTTTCTCTTTAAGGTCATAAATTGCGAAATAAACTCTGGGTACTCTTCATGCAAAAAATATAATTTCTTATTAAGAAGAAAGTGAGAGTGATACAAGTGTTATAAGAAACATAAAACTAATACAGTTGCATGTGAAAATCACAAGTCTGGGATGGCAACAGTCAAAAATAAAGTTTAACATCACAATACAAAAGTATTTGACCGCAGAATGATGCCATTTACCAATTAATATGGAAGAATAAGTGATAACATTCTATTCATTTAGTCAGACACTTGTGAAACTGTGAACTCTGAGGTTTTCTTTTCCTGTGCAATGGTTTTACTGGAAACCACATACAGTAGCCTACTTTCAAAACTTTCCACTGACCTGAGTAACTTCTGCTGACTGTCTCATCAGTTACACATTGTGTATGTGTAAAAATAATTCAGCACATTCCAAAAAGTATCAAAGAACCTTTGGGGAAAAAAAGCAGGCACAATGAAAACAACAACAAAAAAAGCCTAATTCACATTCACATAACTATATATGAAAGGATTCCGTGTTGACATGTTTCTATGAAAACAGGCAAATATGGGAGGCATATTAAAGAGAGAAACATTCTCATTCTAGAGACTATTTGACTGGACAAAAATATGGATACGCCCTGAGTGCAGGATGATGGTCCATTTTCTTTGAAGAGTGAAGAGAAAGTGGATTTTAAATGTGTATGTCTGATTAAATTATATTTAGTCATCTTAGTAGTTAGCAATTAAAAGACTTGGCAATTAACTTTGAGACATGGACTAAAAGACACAAAAGTCCAAATTAGATTTTATGATGTCTTAAAAATAAACTTGGTTAAATTGCTTTTGATAGAACGATTCACCCTGTGGATTGTGGATGGTCTTGTTGAATTATAGTCATTTAAAGACTTGGTAATTAACTTTGAAACATGGACTAAAAGACTCAGAAGTCCAAATTTGATTTTATGACGTCTTAAAAATAAACTTGGTTAAATTGATTTTGATAGAACGATTCACCCTGTGGATTGTGGATTGATGAATTATAATAATTTGACAGAATGCAATACACATTGCTTTGTTCTTATTGCATAACACGCTGTGGTTGTACTTTAAAGTAACATTTATGCCCTAGTGTAGGCAAATGTAATAATGTTTTAACCAACAAACTTATAAAAACACAATAGAAAAACAGATCTTTAAAGGGTGTATAGCTGCAACGTGATCTCATGAGAATACGTGTGTATTTTTACGTAAAGTGTAGTTCTACTATACGTACATTTATTTACGTTTTATACACACAGAAACGTATAATACTGACGTATTTACAGCACTAAAACGTATAAAATGCACGTAATTGACAGCACAAAAACGTAATTTATTTACGTATTAAACAACTTTACCGACGTACAAATTTGTACATATTCCTATTTAACTTATGCATATTCAAATCGTGGCATTAATGTTTTGACTCTATTGCATTCAATTGTCTTATCAATTAAATTTTAAGTCGCATTTATTAATACAGTTTAACGTTAACGTTACTTATATAATAACGTTAGGCTACTCATAAATAATAACATTTTGCTCTGTTCGTGCCTTCTGCTGCAAACTCGTTTTGGAGGATTAGCCTACATGGTGTTAAACAAGAATAATGTTACACTTTAAAACCTTAAAAATACCTTCTTTAATCGTTTAACCATTTTGTAATATTTGGTTTATTTACCGTGAGACACAAAAGGCGTTTTCTCCTATAGACCCATAATACATTAAAACACAACATAAATTCACAAAAGACATCAATTTTATTAGCTTGATGTAATCCAAATCTTTAGAATCCATACATTGTTTGCAAGAAACAGATCCAAATTCAGCCCTTTATCCAGCGATCTTCATCTCCATTCTCAGCAGAGACCGTAAACGCAGTGTTGCCAACTATTTTCAAAGGAAAGTAGCTAACGCCTCCCCTAAAAGTCGCTAAATGTCGCTAGATGACGTCATACATCAATTAGCATATTCATGAGTCATCGCGGCGTACTTGCTTTCTGCCTGCCTAATGTTTTTTCTCATTAAAATCATGCCTACATACTGTATTTTAATATAATATAACATAACATAATATAATATAATATAATATAATATAATATAATATAATATAATATAATATAATATAATATAATATAATATAATATAATATAATATAGGCTATATAGCCGAATGCCCAATAAAGCTTTTTTGTCAGACAATAGAACGAGTAGCTATTGAATGACTATTTTTTATGTGTAAAATTATCTGAACTGAGAGAGTTCGGGAACTGGGTGAACTAAAGCACTGTGATAGTGAGTATTACAAGTAATAAGCACAAGAAAAGAAAGGAAAATAAAATGGTCAAACTAAATTCTTTAAATATAAAACAAAAGATAAGTGATAAGTCCGTCCATGGAAACAACACTGCTCATTCACGTATGTCAGCTGCCGTGCTGCTGCCCTCAGCCATTCACAGAACAGGGTAGACGCAGAGAGAGGTGTGTGACGGCAAGGAGAAAGCAAATCTCGCGCTCATGCTGACAACATTTGGAGGTTACTGAGGTTTGTTCAAAAAGTAGCTAGATTAGTCGCTAGTCGCTTTTTTGAAAAATTGTCGCTAAAGGGGTCTGAAAAGTTGGTGTGCTACATTTGAAATGGAGAAGCACCATAATGCTGGTTGCCACCCGCCATTAAACGAAACAAAGAAGAAGAAGAAGAAATGGAGAAGCGCGCGCGCCTTCACAGAGCGAACAGCGAACCGAAACCGGATTAACATTTTCATGGATTAATAATTTAAATTCTGCTCTGTAACGTTACCTCATACAAAACTATTATATACTGCCAGAGAGGACTACGACACATCGTCATGTGAACGACTTTTGGTACCGGTTTTGACATTTTCTCAATAAATAAATTATTGTGATTATACGTGTCTGTCTGTTGTTTTTCTTTATAATTGTAGCCTACGTAGTTTTAAGAAATTGTTAGGTTTAGGGGTAGGCTAGGGGTAGGATTAGTGGCTCAAACTATTTTTGAATGCTATATTGTTAATAAAACTCCCATTTCCCTACACATATCTGTCCATTACGTTTTATCCTTTTAATATTGTCAATAAAAATGGGTATGTTTAGGTGTGGGAGTAGGGTTAAGGGATCTTACATTTATAATCTATAAAATGGTAAAAAGGAAATTATACAAATATTTTTATGATATGAAATATTCGTAAATAGTTTACGTTTTTTAGCTGTAAAAACGTAATAATGTTACGTTTAAACGTTGCAGATACGTCCATATTATACGTTTCAGCATCTATCCAAACGTACAAAAAAGTACGTTTTCTATCTTTGAAAATTACGTATTAACAATGAGACTAGGCTGATAGCTTACACTTTCACTTCCTCTAAACTATTATTAGGGCAGAAAGGAAATTGCTCTTGTGAGATAATCCAGTCCTTTCAAATAATTATATAGAATACAGTTAAATATCAAGACTGGTAACGGTAGGCTACTGTATGCGTTCATATCCCAAATGTCGATTCATGAACTGAGCCCTTTATAAGACTTTAGGAGAACTGTCCAAGTTAAGGGGAGACTGGGGAAGTAGCCTACATTTTAACATTTTACTTCATTCTAGAAAAAATAGCACTACCAATACGAAATTTACATTGTAAATGACTATATCATAATCTGCAATAATAAATACAAAAAAAAATATATATATATATTTGTAATTATTGATATCTCGATTCTGTCACTAATGTAAGTAAATTTATGACACTGACCATGTGAACTCCTTTATGAAATGTATAGATAGATAGATAGATAGCTAGATAGATAGCTAGATAGATAGATAGATAGATAGATAGATAGATAGATAGATAGATAGATCGCTAAGCACGTCATTGCCGAGGGAGTGGGCGTGTGTCTCTGATGGGCGTATTATGAACGCGGTTTATATATGTGCTAGTCTTAGTACAGTGTTGATCTGACCCTGCTGCAAGTTTTGCGTTCTGCACTCATTTGAAGAACACTATCGGAATCCCGTGAACAAAACCAGTTTGCAAAAGTAAGGCGAAATCTTTTTTCTTTTCTTTTTTTGTTCAATGACTTACTGTCAGTCGTGTTTGATCTGTGCAGAAGTATTACTTGACTTTTGCGTGGTCTCGCGCGCCTTGCGTTCCAAGGTTTGAGGTTCTGCAGATCAAATTATCATCCATAATTAGTAACTATTACTGCGCATGTTTATGTTTAAGTGAAGCGTAGCACTTTCACGATGTATTTGTAGTCTCGATTGGGTGACTGTTGTGTGAACTTTTGAGAACAGAAAAACTAAAACCACAGTTACAAGCCAAAGTTATTCTTTTTTGATTTATATAATTGTCTAATATGCTTTAAGGATATGCAGTGCATAGATCACGTATTTGGACTGAAATCACACATTGTTTGGTAAAATATCAAGCCTTCGCGCAAAAAAAAATTATGAAGTGAAGTTCTGTGCAAATGTTTCTGCAGCATTTAAGAGCAGATAGCTGTATAATGCAATGACACTCATACTTCTTATGAGTGCAAATATTTTTTGGGATCTACATACATAGGATATACTGTATGTTAGTGTTTGGCTAGAAACACAGTTAAAGCTAGACACTGCATGGTTTCCAGATGTCTTTGCTTATGGATTCCAGCTGTTTCTGATTTGATAGGGTGGGGAACTGAACAATAAGCTCCTCACATTGTTCAGATACTTCGGTTCATCAGAACCTGAGATCATCTGTATCTGTCCATACCTCTCCCCTGGTTTCTGCATGAATGAATGAGTTAGATTCTGATGGTTTAAAAGCCTTTCCTGCTGTTTTTCCTGCTTTTTACATGTGTCTGTTTATTATACTAGTCCAATTTCTTGAGGCTGCTTTCAAGAATTTTTTTCTTGGCCATCCATTTGAAGGAGGATTTTGTGTATTCCACATAACTGGTCAGTGTGATTATCATGTGCTCTTCTCCTCATGACTCCACCGACGGCTGTAAACATGAACTTTTATGTGTTTAGCATCCATCTCAGTTATCACTGACAAACATTTCATTTAAATGGAGAAAATGATGACAGAATTATTATTTGTTTTCTGTTAACTTTTCCGCATGCGTTTCTTGTGCTTTAGTTATTTTTAAACATTTATGAATTTGATTGTATAGCAAAACTCTCTGGTAAGATCTTCTCCCCTCAAACTAAACTTCTGTTGGGTGGATATTGTGAATGTTCTGTGTAGTAACTCATAAACGGAATAGAGAGCCAAGAGACATTTTTAAACCTTCTGGAAAGTAAAGGTAAAGTAATTTTATAGCTGCAGTTTTGGAGTGCTTGAGTCTTATCTGACCTAACTGTTCCTGCCCTATTGCATTCCAACAATAAGGGTCTGGTTTTGACGGCCAAAATCAACACATACATACGCACACACAACCTGATGTGAACCACAGTGGTGCAAATAAAGCAGTAGAATCCAAAAAAATCTGTTTTTGGGTGGTTGCCAGGTTGCTGCTATGTGATTGCTTGGGTAACCATTACCACCAAGCTAGGGTGTTCTGATTGGTTGCAAGGTGATCCCAGCTAACAGAACATTCTCAAAATTTTGGCTAACGTTCTAGCAAGGTTCTCTCAAAGTTATGAGCAAACATTCTCCCTGTAACGTTAACAGAACATTTGTTTAAACTTATCGGGCCTTTAATAATCAAAACGCACAAAAATGAAACGTTTTAGTTGGACATTCGTCTGACATATTTTAAATGTTATAACTTGTTTCAGAATGTTCAGAGAACATTCAAAAGTAACGTTCCCATAATGTTTTCTGAGTAATAAAATGGAACGTTTCCTGAACTTTTGCATAACCAAAAAATAAATAAAACTATTTCTTTTTTTTCTTTTTTTACCTTTTAAACATTCAGAGAACATTCAGAAGTAATGTTTTCATAACTTAATGGGAATGTTTGCAAAAGATTGTTAGAACATGTTTTTGTTAGCTGTGATGAACTAGAGCATTAACTTATCTAAAACATCTATTTGCTGTGACGTAAGAACAGCATGTTGAGTCAAGATCTTTCTCAACCATTGATAAACCCAGTCACTACATCATGGAAATGATGAAAGTTTGAAGAATAGAGGAATAAAGGTGTGTCACATCTCATGATGACTTCATTAGGTGTGTGAACTTATGTCTTCAGTTGTTTATTTTCATTGTGTTTATAACGCTGTTGCCAGGTGTTACAGTCTGGGACGTATCCATAGTATCCGAGTTGGGTGTTTGGCCCTCCAAATGTGCCTTGTGGTGTGAAATAAAAATAATTGGCTTCCATATAAAACTTGGATGTGTAAACCAAGATTGGTCTACAAGATGAACACACACTTGTGCACTGCTTTTGTCAAATAGTTCACTCCAAAATGACAATACACCATCATTTACTCACTTTTATGTTGTAACCGATTAGTGGAATACAAAAAGAGTCGGCTATTTTTGCACAGAACAACAGACAGAAATTAAAGCTGTATGCTTCTGCATATTCAAGCCATCATTGACATCAAACCACTAACAGTGAATGAGACGATTTCAAGTGAATAACATTAAAATTTCAGACTGTTCCTTACACAGAGCTAATGTATTAACATTTGTCCCGAAAAGAGCAGTGTCAACTTTCTGCTTAGCATCTCCATTTGTGCTTTACGAAAGAAAAAAGTGGTTTGGGGCTCATTAGAGTGAATAAATGACTAGAGAATTCGCTTTTTTTGGGTAAACTATCCCTTTAAAATCTAAATACAGCTCAGAGGAGTAGATCTGCAACCACCGCCCCTCTCATGTGCACATATTTGTCAGTTGCTCGCTCTATCTTTGGCTTCAGACCGGCTGCTGGAGTTACATTAGCCCTCATACACACACTATCAAAAAAGTGGGCACATACAATTCCAGAAGTTTAGGGTTGGTAAGATTTTACAAAGAAGTCTTCTATACTCACCAAAGCTGCATTTATTTGTTCAAAGCAGTAATATGTGTAATGTTACTATTTAAAATGACTGTTTTGTATGTGAATATATTTTTAAAAAATGTAATTTATTCCTGTGATCTTTCAGAAATCATTCTAATATGCTTATTTGCGCTTTTTTAGCAATGTTGATATGTTAAAAACCGTAATACATTATTTTTTTATTTTTTTAGGATTCTTTGATGAATAGGAAGTTCAAAAGAATGGGATTAATGGCAGTTTTATTTTTGGAAAACATATATTAGCGAGCAGGGTTCATGGGTCACAGTGAATCATGATTTAGAGAGAGCAGATGTGTGAGAAAGGCTGTCCTGCATTGGAGAGGTCAGGTCAGGCTTGAGTTTACATTCTAGCATTCTGATCATAGCTGTCTATGTATACATGTAAGATTCATTCTTAACATCCATATATCCCTGCGGCATCTCATGACACCCAGTGGAAAAATGTGCTGCTCTTATATAGCTCATGAGACCTAACTGTTCTCAGTCATCGTTGAAACACAGCAAAGATGTTTCTCCTCAAAGTCCTTTGTTGAAATAAAAATAGTCATTCAGTAAGTGTATAGAGCTATAGAAGGAATGTGCATAACAGCACAGATCATTGATGAAATATTGAGATCTCTTTGATACCTTGGTATCTTTCGGTATGTTATATCGTTAACCCCATAAAGCCTATATCTAATACACAAATTCCCTAAAAAGTCCCCTAAATTTTCAACATAATCAAAACTTTGCTGAAAAAAACATTGTCCACAATTCTACATGCTTTCTGTCGCCTGATATTGTAGACTTTTTTTTTAGCAAGTAAAAAGCTTTTTTTGTATAATTGTAAAAAAATTTAAATAATAATCCATGATCTTTTTGCTATGAATTACTGAAATCTTGCTATATAGTAATGAAGATCTCATTAATCAGAATTTTTTACTTTTTTGTAGCCATATAAATATGAGCATCATCAACAAATTGCATATTTTTGCTCAGTTTGGGGCTCTGAAAAAATTAAGGTGTTTTTTCCTCCATATTCTCACTATATCATACTATATATGGGCCATAAAATCCTTATTTATCGAATATGATACTCAGCAAAAAAAAAACACATGCAAACTTTTTTTTTTAAAGATTTTTTGTAATTTCAAGAAATGTTCCATTCCAAAAATGTGATTTTTCTATATGTCAGACTACAGTGTTAAGATCTATTCTATAAAATTCACATTACACCGATTCGCCTTCCTTGACCAATATAACCCTCTCAGTGTTGTCTCACTTTGTGCCTCCAGGACCATAGAGGTCGTGACCTCTTGAGGCTTGTGTTTAGGAAATTGGGCGGCTCGTTGGTTGAACACAGAGAATTGCTTGAATAAAGTCTTTGAATGAGCAATGGCTCTTTTGAGAATCTTTAAGCTTGAGGCGACTCATCACGCCTTGTGAAAGGTCTCAGGACATCACAGTTCAACCTCATCTCGTCATGAGTACATATTTCCTAATTGAATAAAACAATAAAGCAGATTCACATTTGTCCTCTGTAGTCTGTCCTGTAACTGTAGTGTTAATGGTGTAGTCTGCAGGCTTCAGTGCCTTACACTCATCCAGAGCAGCATTGCTCACATTCTTGTACTGCACATGATCACATATACAGCTGCAAACTTATGAGCAGAACTGTGTGTGTGTTTGGCTGTATTCATTTTTAGCTAAATGTGACTCTGGATCACGTCACCAGTCACATGTCGCACGGGTATATTTGTTGCAATAGCCAACAATACATTGTATGAGTCAAAATTATCGATTTTGCTTTTATGCCAAAAATCATTAGGTTATTCAGTAAAGATCATGTTCCATGAAGATATTTTGTAAATGTCCTACCGTAAATATATAAAACATTTATTTTTGTGAGTGGATGCAGCACAAGCGCAAACATAAATGGCCAACTTTAAAGGCGATTTTCTCAATGTTTAGATTTTTTTCAACCCTCAGATTCCAGATGTTCAATAGTTGTATCTCTGCCAAATATCGTCCTATCTTAACAAAGCATACATCAATGGAAAGTTTATTCATTCAGCTTTCAGATTATGTATACATCTCAAATTAAAAAAAAATTACCCATGTGACTGGTTTTGTGGTCCAGGGTCACAAATAGTAAACATAGGTAAACATGTTATCTGATGTGTTTAAAGGTGGTCTAATTCAGTGGCTAAATCTGATGGAAGTCAGTGAAATGGGGGTGAAATTGCTTACAACACTTTTAAATAAGAGGATAACAGATTAATGACGTGCCTAGAGTCAAGTTTTTCACTGCTAAAGAGACTTAATCAAGCTTTAAGTTATGTTTTGATGACATATCACCTTTGTCTTAGATGTTTCAGCTAAAATTTATTCGGAGAAAGAAAAAAGAAACTCAATAGTTGTCATACAGTAGGAGTTTAGATGAGTTTCACATTGAAATCTTTGATTTTGGATTACAGATGTTAGTATCTCTACAAATCTTATCACCGTTTGAGTTATTACAGTACATTTACATTTATGCATTTAGCTTTTATCCAAAACAACTTTCAAAAGAGGAACTAAAGAAATTTGTCAAGAGTCAATAATTCAGTATTCATAATATACAATGCTAGATTTATTAGAATAGTAGAATAGTAGATTAGCAAGCAAGCTAGAGAAGAGGAGAAATGTAGAGAAATAGAAGATTTTTTATGTCATTAGCTATGTTTCCATTCAAAGTCGCGAATTTATAAAACGAGTAACAAGTTATAAAACGAATAAAGCATCGTTTCCATCCCATGTGTTCAAGAGGACAAAATCATCACTTCCTGGGAAATTGGCGCAAATTATCTGTAATAAAAATGGAAGTTGCTGCAATAGGGGAAGCTACTGTGGCTCTTTCTTCCTACATCATAAATGACTCGGCAGACGAAACTTGAGATGCTTCTGTCTTCTGGGAATTAAACTGAATCATTTTGATAACAGACTTTGGCTCAAGCATTTCAGAATGACTAAACAAACTTTTGAGAACTTGATCCATTGGTTAATCCACTTATCCAATCACATCCACTGTTGAGGAAAAGTCATGTGATTTTTTTTTTTTTGCTCATCGAGGGATTTATTTGGTAAATGTGTTTCCATTTATGCACGTCTAATCGGATAAAAAATGTATCTGCCTCATACGTTTTTAATGCAATTTTTTCCATCCAGTTTTTTTAATGACAGCTTTCCTGTAGCTCAAACGGTAGAGCGATGGCGCTTGCAAAGTTAAGGTCATGGGTTCGGTTCCCAGAGAAAGCAAGAACTGATAAGAATGTAATGTAATGTAATGTGTACCTTGAAATGCAATGTAAGTTGCTTTGGATAAAAGCATATGCTAAATGCATAAAGTAATGTAATATCCCAAAATGAAAAAAAAAAAAATAATAGATCGATGGAAACATAGCTCTTGAGCTTTAGTTATTAATTGTTATCTCTTTAGTCTCCTCTAGAATTTTAAAAGTAAAATTATTGGGGTTTTAAGAGAAAATTCTGATGAGAACAATCCTACAAAAAGGCTCAATTTGCTGTTCATTCAATCTCTTTGCAGTTGAGGAGAAACCGCTGAGATGTTAAAGAGAAAGTGCTGCAGAGACGTGTCTGGTTTGTTAAACTGAAGGGAATGAGTCTCAGAAATGCTGCTGGTTGGTTGTTGAGAGTTTGGAATTTGGTAAATGTCTTGAGAAAACAGAAGAAAACATGTTGTGGAGATTAAAGGAGAGCACGAGGCCATTGGGAGGAAAACACATGGTTCTCATTATCAGTTTACTCAGCGTCACTGGGACAGAACGCACATGTCGACGTCAGCATTTCTGATCCTCTTGATTATTCTATTTTGCACCAAACAACTACCGATCACTGATCATTTGGGAATAATTACTGATGTTTATTTGGCAATGGCAATCTGAGACATAGTATCTGGTGGTGTAAGCAATGCTGGGAAATTCCTGTATCTTTAAGCGGCATGTTAAAGTTTACAGGTCATGACCAAATAGGCAATTACTTTAACAACACTGGAGAAACGCAGATGTATGTGGACTATTCCTTTGCATGGTGGCTTTAACTCATGCACTTTTTGATTAAGTGACATGGGAGAAAGCCTTATAAGAAAACTTATAAAGTGTGTGTGTGTGTGTATATCTTATTTTATGTTTTTTAGAGAAAATAAGGGGTTGTCGTTAGGGAGTCATTATGTGCATTGCATCTTTTTGTTTTGTGCTGTTCCTATACAAATTAATGCATAAAAAAACTAGTATGAGAAACTATGATCACTATGATTTAACTTTTCTAATGGTAGAATGCACAACATTTTTGCTATGTTTAATTCCATGAGATGCATCCAATTATCATCATAAAAACATATATATTTTGCATTTTAAACCAATTTTGTGTACTGATTTTTATTTTGTGCAAATGTTTTACTTCAAGCATGATCTTTAAACACCATTTAAATTCAGTCTTGAATGAGAAAATACAAAAAGAAACAATTACAATGCATTATTGCATTATGCATTTATCTTATGTGTGATTCATACTGGATGCATATGTATGACCCTTGGTTTCATTTTTATTTAGTTTTTTTGCAAATGTTAAAGTCTTCTTCACCTACACAAAGTGTTAATCAGTTGCATACG
Source organism: Abramis brama (assembly GCF_963993115.1). Taxonomy (NCBI): domain Eukaryota; kingdom Metazoa; phylum Chordata; class Actinopteri; order Cypriniformes; family Leuciscidae; genus Abramis; species Abramis brama. The sequence goes on from NC_139969.1 coordinate 4,905,735, forward strand.
TATTGCTAGAGAACATAAGCAGAGGAAATAGTCTTGTGCTAACCTCAAAAACAAAAACTTCACACTTTACATTTCCTCAAGCCAGGCCCATATCTATCTCTAACTTGTTTCGGTTCCATTTCGAAGTTGAGAACTGTTTTATATCTTGACTGATGCATTATGCAAATGCTTAATGCTTTACCATATGCTACTTTTAGATTGATCTTGGCTCTCTGATTAATGAGATCTTGTTTGTATCCTCTTTGAATTTGCTTCACTGATTAATCATTATCAACAAATGTCATTGTGAAACTTATATTGTCTGCTCATTTCACTTGCATCAAGTCTTTGATTTTCCATGTAATAATTACTTTGTACAATGTCTTTCAGGATGCCAGGAGAAAGACGGTCAATCCGAGATAACTCCGCTGTTGGACGTTTCCACGGTGTTTCTGAAAGCAATGGACTGGCCGTCCCTGAGGGACAGACCGAGGACAAAGTGAAGAAAGACGAGAGCGGATGTCGACGTTGGTTACGTAAGGCTTGTCCATGTTGCTTCCGGCAACAGAGCAACACGTATGATTTGACCACTGAAAAGGAAGCTGGGGGTGTCGGGGATGAAGAAAAAGAAGAGCCGGCATCTCCAGTTCCTCCTAGCGGTGATACAGAACTAAACGGTGAGAAGCTCAGTCTCAGACAGTCAAAATACTAAAAACCTCATCTGAAGTTTCTCAAATTCAATCTTTTTTCTCCATCTTTTCCCATCAGAGTTGTCTCTAGCAGTGCGTTCTGTGGATCTGCTCAGCCGGAAAACTGATCGGAACAAGAAGGAGCATCACACGGATCAATACTATGGTGACCAGCTCATCATCCGCAGAGGACAGACGTTTCAAATGGAGCTTGAGCTCTCACGACCTTTCAACCCAAACACAGATAAACTTCACCTGGAACTGAAGACAGGTGAGCGTGAAGAGAAGTCGCATAAATACGTGCTTTATCTATTTTGAATGTTGGTTTCAAACATAAAGTAAAAACCATGGGATAGATAGATAGATGGTAGATTGATTGATTGATTCAAATTCTTCCGTTTTTCCAGCATCTGTTGCATATTTAAACCCTTTCCAGCAGTGACTGTATGATTTTGAGATCCATCTTTTCACTCTCAGGACAATTGAGGGACTCAAACACAACTATTAAATAAGGTTCAAACATTCACTGATGCTCCAGAATGAAACACGATGCATTAAAAGCCTAGGGGTGAAAACTTTTTGCATTTGAAGATTAAGGTCATTTGTACTTTGTCTTCCGGGTAACATGTATGTATCTTCTGTTGCTTCTGAAGGGCAGTACTAAATTACATTTTTTTATATTTAAACAAAATAAGAAAAATCTTCATCCTGTTCAAAAATGTTCACCCCCTGGCTCTTAATGCTTTGTGTTTCCTTCTGGAGCATCAGTGAATGTTTCCCTTTTTATGTGGAAAAATTAAATTCAGAGATTTTATAGTCAAGACCTCAAGGTATTAAAAATTCAGAAAAAAAAAACATTTACCAGAGTAAAATGTGTGACAAATAGCCCCAGTTCCCCCTGCACATTTTCTCATGGGCAAAAATATCACATTGTTATTATTTCAAGTATAGTCTTTCTTTCTACTGTTTCTGTTGACTGCTTATTTGAAATGAGTATTTACAGACTGGAGAACACGACAGGAGTGCTCATCTCGTCTCACTGATAAGGGCTTAAACATCTGTGGTTTTAAAATTTCTCTCTCAGGCCGCATCCAATGATACAGCTCACTTCTTTTGAAGAGATAGTAAGTTAAGGAGTGAGAGATAAACAATAAATCCACTTCACACTGATACAAGATAACTCTACTGTTCAAACTGATGCGGACTGATTCGCAATCAATTTTAATTCCAAATTTCAGAGTGAAACAGGATATTCAACTCCCAAAAAATGTCAGGAAAAAAAAATCTGGATTTGATTGGATCATGAAAGTAATTTTTCTTTAAAAAATATAACTTGACTTTTCCTTTCTGCTGACATGTGCACTATTTTTCTTAGTCAGCTATTTTAATGTTTCACATCTTGACACATAAACATATAAATGCATGACTTATTTAACTATTAATAAATCACAGAATTTTTCCTCTACATAAAGAACAGGAATTGAAAAAGGAAGGACCAGGTTTCATCATTTGTGCAAGCCTTATGTGTTTTATTACCAGCTAACTGCTTTTGGCTGACCTTGACCTTGAGTGACTGAATCTGTATTTCAACATTGTTGGATTGCTTTGATTTGGCTGAAATCCTCCCTCATGCAATAATTTACCAGAAATTTCAAAACTCAGAACCAAAATAATCATGTTCTTCTTCTCAAAGCATGTGTTTCATGTCCATGTCATCATTCAGGCACGCTCCCGCTGGTGTCAAAGGGCACGCACATCATCATCCCATTAGTGGAAGAACTCCAGGATGAACGCTGGGAGGCCAAGATCGTGGAGCAGAACATCAACCGAGTCAAGCTGTCCGTCAACTCCTCCACCACTGCTGTCATCGGAAAGTACAAGCTGACCATCGCAACGCAATGTCTGAAGACGGGCGAAACTACCACACATGACCCTGACAAAGACATTTACATGCTCTTCAATCCCTGGTGTGAAGGTATGACAAAAACACTTTGTTCCAACTTATGCGATCTTATGCGTAATACAGCGCAGTGATCAGATTGAAAAGCTCATACACTGATGTATATGTGTGTCCACTCTGAATGAATGCGTATACCTCACATTTCGTGACATTGGTTTAACTTTGCTTTTTAAACCAAAAGAACGGCTCTGAAAAACTGAAAAATAACCACCTTTAAAGTGCCCATATTATGCTTTTTTCAGATATTACCTTTTTTTTTAGTGTGTAATATAGCTGTTTGTGAATGGAAAAGGTCTGCAAAGTTTCAAAGATCAAAGTGCAGGATAAATGGAGTTATTGTCTCAAAAGAAAGAACTGTTTCTAAACTGCCTGAAACGAGTCTCAGTAAATCCAGTCTTACTTCCTGCATGAGCCTATGTAGGTTTGTAACAAAATTTGCATAATGCCCATAAATAGACTTCATTGGCTCCCTATGAACAACATCTACTTTGACCCGCCCTCAAACACTGTAGTTGTAGCTGAGGCCTGGAAGAGTTTGGTTCGTGTTGTCAACATGTCAAGAAGAAGATGTTTTCTGTGCTGCGAATGCAGATCCACTTTGGATGAGGAGTTGGGCGCGAATTTATACTGTAAAACTGACGCCATCGTTACTGTTTGTATCACTGTGTGTGCACAAGTGCTGAGGAAGGTCTGGATCTGAAATTCTGATATGATAATAGGCGTTTCTTTTCCGACGCGCGCTGTAAGTGGTGGACCAATCACAATGTGCCATCTGACCAATCAGAGCGGAGTAGGCTCTCGGAAAGGAGGGGTTTAGAGCGACCGAATCCTTGATTGAACCGTTTCAGACGCTGTGAGAAAAGAGCTGATGCTGCAATGTATATTATATATATAAACAAAATTAGGAACCTTTAAATTGTATAATAGGGGCCCTTTAATAAAATAAAACAATGACTGCTATCATTGTTTCATCCCTGTAAACATCTCAAAAATGTTGTAGGGTTTCATGATCCTTTTAGAAGATATTTTATGCTCATGATTGCCATTTTCATCAACACAGAGAATGTAATGCATTTATGAATTACGTCATGTCACAATGTCGGAATGCAACGCGGATGACTGTACCAAACTCATCCATTGATGAGAAGCCAAACTACACCTCCACTGAAGCTTGTCTGAGAAACGCTGATATATTTAGTCTAAAATATTGCACAGGCAACTGTTAACACAATATAACATGAAGGTGCAAGTTTCCTCTTGTAGCCCAGTGACTTACATCAGTCTTCAGGAGGATTGAACGTATTCTTGCAGTCCATTTGTGTTGCAGAAGTTTGGATTAACAACTACTTTGGCTTCACTGCAACGACTGGCTATAACTCACTGGCTAAACTAATTTGTAATATTTCACAGAAATCACTGTATTTTAGTGCAATATTACATCTGCATAGGCGATAAAATGCAGATGTGAGAACTGTTAATATAAAAGCTTCATAGAGACAGGAACTAAACAGAGCGTCACTGACAGACTGGGAAGAGAGGAACTGCAACAATGTTAAATATGTGAAAAATTATGTTCTTTTTGAACATTCAAGCATGAACAATTACTAGTAGAGCCCAAAAAGATAATAGGTCCTCTTTAAAGCTTGTTTTGTAGGGTGGTTCGGGCTTTGCACTCTTTCCTGCGCTTGAATGCCAGAGATGATTGTTAAGGAAAGAGAGAGGATTGCCAAATCACCTTTCACTGCTGGCACTAGAGCCCTGCACGGGCCTCAAATCTAGGCCCGAGCCCGGCCCTGGCCCGAGACGCTCCGGCCCTAGCCCGACCCGTGTCCGACAGCTCATCAGAATTATCAGCCCGAGTCCGACCCGAGCCCGTTTTTTTTTTTTTTTTTTTTTCAGCGGCAGACTGCCATTAAAATATGTCCGTTTTGTTAGTTATGTTTCTTTTCTTTTCATTTCTTTATTAAGTTAATTTAGACAAATGTTTGGAGCATTAAAAAAAAAAAAAAAAAAAAATTACCAGCAGCAAGCCGAGCCAACAGCGAGTAAAACATGTTTGATCAATTTAGCCTCTCAAATCAACGCTAATACTTTACTTAGCTACAATAAAATCCATAGATATAAAAACACTTCAAGCATATCACACAGACAGTTAGTTTAATGTTTATTTATTAAACCACAGTGAGTACAATTTTTTGAAATACTGAGGCAGGCTCAGGCTGCTCGCAACAGCGCTCGCAAACGAAATGAGCAGCAGCCTACAATCTAAACAAATTAAATTAAATAAATCAAAAACAAACTTGCAGGTTATCTTACCTCAAAAATGCACCACAGAACATGGCCATTCTTTTTTCCAGTAGTTTCCAACAGTTAAACGAAAATAAAGTCCAATCAAACGAAAAACATCAGTAGTTTCCAACAGTGTAAACGAAAACCAAACGAAAAGTTAGAACAGTCTCTTACAGAGCATCGTGGAGAAAAAGAATAGCATCCACAGTGGAAGATTTTAACCCAGTCCTCTTCTATCACTCGCGATTTTTCTCATATTCTCCATTATTTGCACATGAGGTGAATCATGGGTCGCGCTGACGGGAAACCTTCTGTGTGTGCGTGCGTGCGTGCGTGCGACTGTCATGTCAATCATATGTCAGTGTAATTATAAGATTATGAAAGTTATGAGGTTATTAAACGTCTTTCTATGTTTGTTTTTCTATCGTCGACGTCAACTTCTCATATTTTTTTAATTAATGTCTAAAAATATAAAAAGAAGGATATCCCAAAAAAAGCCCGAGGCCCGGCCCGCATGTGAACTATGACGTGAAAATTGGCCCGAAGCCCGGCCCTAGGGGCGTAAAAAAGTCGGGGCCCGTCGGGCTCGGGCTGAAATGCAGGGCTTTAGCTGGCACTATAATCTTTTCTCTCTCCTTCTATTTTTTTCCTCTGTCTGCATTTTTTTCTGACGTTTCTTCTACAGTCCAACCTCATCTGGCAGTCCAAATGTCAAATAAATCTTCCCCTCTCCCGCTCTCTTTCTCTCCCTCCTCGGCCGCTCTCTTTCTCTCCCTCCTCGGCCGCTCTTTCACTCCAGGCCCTTCCTGTCATTCTTTACTGGGTTCTTTCAGCTTAGCTTGTTTTATAACACTACATTTGGCTCATTCTTGAACTTCAGAACATGCTGAACTCTGTAACTCTGAATGTAATGCTGTAATTTAAGGAAGTACTTCAATAACAGGGTGTAGCTGAGTTTCAGATAAATGTTTGGTCAAGCTCAGACTCTTTATTCATTATAACCTGATTAGCTACACAAGGGCACAATGCTACAATTTAGGGAGTATTCTTTTATTAGCCCAATTTTTACAAAACATTAAATAAAAGTGACCAATTAAAGGGATCATGAACTGCATAATTTTCTCTCAGGTCCAAGATTTGTACATCAAAAAACATCCTAATTAGAGGTAATAGGCTATTTTCTATCCTGCTTTTGACCCTCTCTTTGTTTTAATGGGCATTCAAGACTTGGAAGTAAACACGCACTGCTATGATTGCTTAACAGTTTTTGCATATTAAAATAATTTTCAATGTTCCAGTCATTACACGTGTGGAATTGTTTTGAAAACTCAGAATGTGGAAAATATCCTGTTACATACTTGAAACATTTGCCAACAACGTGAAACATTTTTGCGTAATAAATATGCTTTATAAGTCTTGGTTGTGACAAATACAGTTAAAGTACTTGGAGTTACCACAGTTATAGTTGATAAATGATAACTTGCGTTGTTTCATGTAAACGGAATTATGAATAAATCTACCATCATTTGCCATTCTTATAGGCTATTAGTTCATCTTTTTCGATAAAGTAAAAAACGTATGACTGAAATGTTTTATTCAGCGAATGGCTTTGATCAAAACAATAACAAAAGCGTTTTCTACATGCTTTCTTCCATATCCGGGAACACTCGCATAAACCACATAAATGCCCGAAGCCAAGGACAGAACACCGAATCACAACAATTTTATTTTAAGTAATTTTAAGGTTTCCATTTCCATTTAGGTTTAATTTTTATTTAATTTATTTATTTCAGTTTTAGTAATTTTAGTACTTTAAACTTATTTTATTTAGTTGTCAAGGCTTTCAAGTTTAGGTTTTTCATCTATTCTTTATCTTTTATTTTATTTGACCTTTTTTTAATGAATAATATTTTTAGTTTTAGACCACTGTTTTAGAAGTTGTTCAGGTAATTGTGATATTGTGTTAAAGGAAAACTAATATGATTTACATAAAAAAAAAAAAGAAAAAAAAAAGAATGATCCTGCTGTGTTTTTCTGTCCTTCTGATCTTCTTTTGTCTCACTGCTTCACTCTTCCAGGCCTCTTTCCATTACACTGGTCTTTTCTCCAGCATGTCTGAGTCATTCTTTTCCATTCATTTCTCCTTTCCTCTTCTAAGTTCTCTACTATCATTTCCTTTACTTTGTAGTGCCTCCATTCTCTCCCTTTTCCCGTCTGATTGCACCACACTTGTGTTCACGCCCTGGTGGAGAAACAGGGAACATTCCAATGGAAGCAGAACAGAACAGATTCCAGACGTTGATGATGTCACTGCTTTCCTTTAAAATGAACCAAACCACCGTATCAAATCCTGTAACTGTGTTTTCATCCTCCCTCATGACTCTCTCTGTCTTTCTTCTCAGAGGACACGGTGTACATGGAGAGTGAGAAAGAGCTGAAGGAGTACGTCTTAAGTGATACTGGAAGAATCTACTACGGCACTGAGAAGCAGATCGGAGCTCGGACGTGGAACTTCGGCCAGGTGTGGAGCACTTTCTCTGGGGAAAATAAAACATGTTAATGAAAATTCTTGTGAAAACTTATCTTATACATTCAAGAAAGCACGAAGTAAATCATAATTGACACATGGAGTCTCAAATTACATTTTTACCACAAATGCCAAAGGCAGGTGAACTTGAAATTTACTGGCCATAAAGAAATGACCTGCCGTGAAACTGTTTTGCATTATTTTCGTAAAATATATATTTTTGTCAGGGTGAAATGTTTTAGTAATTTTCCCTTTCCACAGCATTTATAACAGTCAGTGTTATTTTAGTATTATTAATACACCATTATAGTATTTATTAGGATTTTGCTTGAATTAGCTGTTATTTTTTTAAATTTTAGTTTAAGATTTTGAAAATTTGGTTATGTGCTTTTGTCAATTTTATTAGTTTTTAAAAAATATTATATTTTATCTATTTAATTTATTTTTAGTTCAGTTTTAGTTCATCTTCAACTTCAAGGCAACAATTCCAATTTCCATCTAAGTTTTTTAAGTTTAGGTTTTCATCTAATACTTGTATTTCCTTTTATTTCAACTTTCAATGATCAAAAACAATTTTTAATACTTTTAGTTAATAATAACAACACTGATACTAGTTAGTTTTTGTTGTTGTTGTAGTTGTATCACAAAAAAATAAGCATTTTCAACATATTCTCGCATAAATCGCCCACTTAGACAGGAAAAAAACATCTTAACAACACATAAAGCACAGTTTGTTTTGTTTTATGTGACATTTATGGTAAATCTGACATCAATTATACCACAATTATAGATTGCATTGAAAAAACAATGGGGAAAGGTTAACTGTGAAATTAGCGGAAAATGTGTGTCGACTTTGCAACCAGAATTTGTTTACACAACAAAGCTAATTTTAGGGAGTGTTAATTTTGGACCATGTTTAGACTTAGTTGACAGCACCATTGAGATTTTACACCAAATGAAAGTTGTCTCTCCGGATTGTCTCTCTCACAGTTTGATGAAGGAATTCTGGAGGCCTGTCTGTTTGTGCTGGATAATAGCGAGGTTCCTCCCTCAGGTAGAGGAAATCCTGTCAGTGTGGTCCGGGTCATTTCTGCCATGGTGAGTCCCACCTCGCCTGACTATATTAATGGAACACATATAGTAAAAAGTGCCGTATTATTCTTTTTTGTTATCAACTTTTGTTATGTGCAAAATAACATGCATGCATATTTAGACATATCTTCAATCGGCCTGTATTTCGGTCTTTCGACGCAGGCCACACCAACTTCACCAGTCTTTTCGGTCCCTGGCCATCCAGTCTCTGCCGATGTCTTGTCTGAGCGAGTCCCGTCAATTATATTTAGGCATATAATATATATAAAAAACAATAACAATACTTAACACAATCTATTTACAATTGGCTTTTTTTCACAGAAGCATGAGTGTTTAAAGGCCCCAATATACTCACGGCGAGTTCTTTTTCGTTGTTCGGTTAGGGGCAAAAAGAAGTCGGAAACACGTGACCAGTGATATACTGTTAGCAAACATCCCAATGTTGCACACACTGCTGAGAGCGGCATTTAAATTAATATATAAATATGTGCTGCGCGCTTTCCTATCAAGAACAAAATAAGCATAACAAAAACACAGCGGTGAGAAAACAGCAGTTAAGAAAGCATCTGATCATAGCGATTGATCACAGCTCTGCAATTCATCTCTCCCGTCAAGTCCCGTCACGTTTATTTATATAGTTTCTTTAAAGAAAGCAGCTTTGCATGAAAAACCCTTAAGAATTACAAATTCAATTTCGACTCTGACGCAGCTCTCCAGTGTGTTCATGTTTTAACTCACATCTGGCATCAATGGACTGAACAAAAGGAATGAACCAGAGTAGGTTCTGCGTCAAAGAAGGCGGAGCCTCAGAGCCACACCCACCTATTATTTAATCGCCATGGACCAATGGTAGTTCGACGGTGTTTTCCAGTAACTTCGCTTCAGCAAACTGTTCCGAACTACCGAAACGAACTTTGTTTTGGCCTGATTTTGTTCGAAATGACGTCACATCAGTTCGTACTTCAAATTCGCTTAAGGTATATCGGGGCCTTAAGTGATATGCTAAATCTGTGCAATAACAAGTGGTTTTTAAAAGTGCACCAATAGCTTTATCCCAAGCCTCTATAGTAGAAACTTGAGCCTTATGAATCACAGCTTATGATCTCTCCATGAAAACCACTCTTTCTTTACAAAGACCTTTTACCCGCTTGACCTCAGAGACCCTTGAATTAACCTTTTCTAGATCAATTCTCCGGATGACCTTGGCGTTCTGGAGGGAAACTGGTCTGGGAATTACGCGGGTGGAACGTGTCCCACGGCCTGGAGCGGCAGTGTAGAAATCCTCAGGCAATACCACAGCGATGGAGGAAAGCCCGTCAAATACGGGCAGTGCTGGGTGTTTTCTGGAGTCACGACCACAGGTGTGTGTGTGTGTGTGTGTGTGTGGAGATAACAGGATTCCAGTTTCTAACATAAAAAACTTTGACTGTGAAAAATCACATGTAAGCATATGTATCTAACGCTCTCACTAAAACCCCTCCCTCCTAAGACACATCGGCCAATCCGATATCAACGTTTGTGATTAGCTTTGTAAGGGTCCGTTCACCCAGAACGCAGTTTTCCATTGCACTATGATAATTTGTCATGGTTTTTCTATGTAAACAACATGCGCTAGACGGACATGCGTTCGCGACTTGTGTCTTTTGCAGCATGTCGCGCATCCTTAAGCGCTCAAGCTTAAAGAAGTTCAACTCATAAATAAAACGTTTTTTCATTTCACTGCCCTGCGTCTCACATTTTTAACCACAAAAACGTTCTGTGTGAATGGCCCCTAAAAAGTGCAATTATTTAATAAAAATGACTAAATAAAATAATAATGTATACATAAATGTATTGTTCTTTAAGTCAACACAAAATCAAAATGTTTGACCAGAGATCAAGTTAATTTGTTGTCCTCTATTCAAAGATTTTCTCTGGAGAAAAAAATGTAGACGCATTAAGTCCAAACTTAACTTTTTACCACACCTGCCAATGGCAGATAAACTGAGAATATAACAGCCATACATATTTGATCTAACATGAAACTGTAACCCGAACATAAAACTTTTTACTCTTTGTCTTTTTTCTGTTAATAGATTCTAGTCACAGTACAGTAAATCAGATTTACTGTAATTGAACAAATGTTCCATAAATATTCAGTGAAATTACTTACAGTAATGTGGAAAAAATAATAATGTATAAGTAAAATTAAACGTGTTATTCTTAGTCAACACAAAACAAAAATGTACATTATATATAGTCTTTTCTAATTGCATGTTTTTGGTGTTATTGTGTACAAATTATCAATGCATTTCATTCCACATACAAAAAAACAACAAAAAACATTTGTTTTCATAAAAACTGATTTGTCAAGACTTATTTCAGTGATATCTGTCAGGTAGTGAGGACATTCTATGAATGAAAAAAAAAAAAATATCAAAATCAAAATTCAACTATGCTTTTTTTTTTTTTTTTTTTTTAATTCCTGAAAATTTCCTAAAACAGGCTAATTTATTGAAATTTGTATTCTGTTTCCTGCAATTATCTTATGATGTTTTACACATCAAAAGTACAGGGTCAAATTGTAATATCAGTGGATTTCAGGAGGGTGTTGATGTCATAGGACTAAAAAAATAATGCTATTGTTTACAAGTTTAAATAAGCATCGGAATCCGGAGTCGCCAGCCACACACTATCTCTACAGCAGTCCGAGTGCTGTGACATTCATAGCTGACCCCGTTTAACAGTAGTGAACTTCAGTCTGCACACTGTTCTTTCCACACACTGACATTAAGTGTTTGACTCTTGCACTCATTACTACTCGTCTTCAGCGAATTATTTTTGCCTCAGTTTTCTCTCATTCTTTCCTCTTCCTAGTTTGATATGATTCACTCTACCATTCAAAAGTTTTTTTTTATTTTTATTTTTTTCTCTTATGCTCACCAATGCTGCATTATTTGATCATCAAAAATAGCAGTAAAATATTGTGAAATATTATTAAAACTTAAAATAAAATGTAATTTATTCCTGTGATCAAAGCTGTATTTTCAGCATCATTACTCCAGTCTTCAGTGTCACATGATCCTTCAGAAATCATTCTAATATGCTGATTTGATGCTCAAGAAACATTTATGATTATTATCAGTGTTGAAAACAGTTATGCTGCTTAACATTTCTGTAGAAACCATGATGCATTTGTTTCAGAATTCTTCGATGAATAGAAAGTTTAAAAGAAAAATTTTCATTTGAAACAGAAATTTGTGTAACATTATAAATATCTTTTACTGTCACTTTTGATCAGTTTAATGCTGAATAATAGTATCATAGTATAATAGTATCGTACTGACCCCAAACATTTATGTATATTACTGTATTGAATCTCTACAAACAGACGAATAACTCTCTCTCTATATATATCTGTCCCAGTATTGAGATGTCTAGGTATTCCTGCGCGTTCCGTAACGAATTTCCAGTCTGCCCATGATACGGATGTCTCCTTGACAACAGACGTGTATTTCGATGAGAATATGGAACCGATCCATGAGCTTAACTCTGACTCTGTATGGTGAGCATTTGTGTTTTTTCATGGAAGAATTAATAGGTGTGGGTCAGTATAAAATGATAAAACCCAATACTGCTGTTGTATTGGTCGGTCAGTGTTCCAACGATACAACAGTATATATTGGATTGTATCATTTTATACTGACATATATATATATAGTGTGTATATATATATATATATATATATATATATATATATATATATATATATATATATATATATATATATATATATATATATACAGTATATATATATATATATATATAACTACACATAAATACTACACATTCTCTTATGATCTCTTTCTGTATCCCTGATTTCCTCTGTTTTCTTCTGTTCCTACAGGAACTTCCATGTTTGGAATGATTGCTGGATGGCCCGTCCGGATCTGCCTCCTGGAATGGGTGGCTGGCAGGTCGTGGATTCCACGCCACAGGAAACCAGTCATGGGACGTTCCGCTGCGGGCCGGCGTCACTGGCCGCTGTGCGCTCTGGACAGGTCTTTTTGAAATATGACACACCTTTTGTGTTCGCTGAGGTGAGTCCAGACTCGTCAATGTTGAAATTATCATTATATCCATAGAACAACCATCCACGTCCTTTCTGTCTACAAAAAGTGCTCATTAGTTTAGTCAAATTGACTGCAAACAAATAAAAGTTCACATTCAAAGACAATCACTTGAAAACTGGTTATTTTCTTTTACCACATTTTCTGGAATATAAGGAATAGTATTACTGGAATATTATTATCAGCAATTTACATTATTTCTGAATGTAATCATAAAAAAAGTGACTTACACACATATAGTATTAGTCACATCAATGTATTTTTTTCAACAATGCAATCTTGGCATTTATAGTCAGGTGCGACTTATTTTCTGGAAAATAGGGTTATTGCACATTCATGCAATTGTATGATTTATTCGTGCTTGTTTTTCATTTATTAAAATATAACAACTTGCTCCAGCTTAATTCTTAAAAATCTTACTTTTTTGGCTAACATCAGTGTTATTTTAGTATAATTTTTTGTACTAATTTAATATTTATTAATATTTTAAATGAGCTTTTATTTTTATATTTTCCGTTTTAGTCATTTTAGTTTTAGTCATTTTTAAATTGTTTTTTATATTTCTATTTAGCTTTAACTTATATTTTATTTCAGTTTTTCAATTTTAAACATAAACTTCTTTTTAGTTACAGGAGTTGCAAAGGCAACTTTCCATCTAATATTAATTTGTATTTCTTTTTTATTGTTTGTTTGTTTGTATTTCAATTACTCAGATATTATTTTGAATAATTTTAGTTACAACTAAAAGATAACATTTTCAAATCCCAAATTGAATCAAGTTCTGCCCTCATTTCACTCCTGTCCTAGAGGATGGGCTGGTCCTGACTTGTTGGCATCCATGTTAAATATTTTCTTTATACCCTGCATAAAATCGTGTTTGAAACCTGCATTTATCCTGACAGTCATGTCTCTTTAAGTGATTCTCAGCTCTAAACCTGTGCTGTTTTTTTTGGTGCAGGTGAACAGTGATAAGATCTACTGGCAGAGGAACCTTGACGGGAGCTTTAGTCAAATCCACAGTGAGAAGAAAGCCGTCGGTCACTGCATCAGCACGAAGGCTGTTGGCTCTGATGAGCGTGTTGACATCACAAACATTTACAAATATCCTGAAGGTGAGAAACACAAACATGCACACTTTCAGACAAATCAATCTCAATGTCTCGCCCTGCATGTACCCACATGAAAAGACATCAGCAGGCTGTAAAATAGAGGCCCTGAGCCTAAGCTCTATTTTTTTTCTCCCTTTGTTGGTCAGAACAGTGGATGTTACTTACTAGTTCAGATTACACTTTCCAGTGAAAATTATTATGTTGGTCATACTTCCAAAAAAGTAGAATCTGTGATTGCGAATGCCAGTATCCACACCGGTGGCGACTGACAGCCTCACATTCTCCTCAAAACATTGGATTCATCCGCGCTGTGCCGTGCCGAGGCACAGTAAAGTTGAGAATTCCGCGAATAACTGCAGTTGCAGATTTCGAACAGAGATGGCGACAAAGAGTAAAAACTACGGACTGCAGCTTTAAAATTATGAGATATAATTATTGCATTTTTATTGGAACTTGTTCAGTTTCCCAGAGAAAATTGTATTAGATCCAAATATCGATCGAAAAAGAAGTCATATTATGTAATATTACATTTTAAAATCAAAAGAAAACAGAGGAAAATTTATTTTGCATAAAGAAATTAAGCCTATTTCAGTACCATTTTTTTAATTGTTACATAATTTTAATTAAAATGAAGCACCCACATTTGTATTACTACAGTAAATACATTTATACATACACATTTGATACTATAAATGTATTACTATAAATATATTCAGAATCTTACTATTATTTCTTCATATGTATTATTTATTAAATCAAAAACATTTTTTTTTATTTAACGTAAATGATAAATATAGATTTTAGAACTGTATGTACATACATGCAGTAGAAAATGTGTTCATATTAATAAATGTGTATATATACATATATTTAATTAATTTATTGTATTGTTCTTTTTAATGGCACAAATTGAGCACAAACGAACGACACTGGTTTGGAACGATTTAGACAACATTGGGTGGAGAGTGACGTATTTGTTCCTGAACATTTTTTCCAACATATATTTAAGACACGGTTGTAGTTAAAACAATTTGAATGGCATAAACCGGCAAAAATTTTGCACAAACGAATGGCTCAAGTTTGGAGCGATTTGGACGGCATGGGGTGGAGAGTGACGTCACAGATTCAGAATTATATTGGTTATTTCTAAGGAGGGGAAATAGATACAGTTTATTCATTTTAATGGCACAAACCGAGCACAAACGAATGACTCAGGTTTGGAGCGATTTGAACGACATGGGATGGAGAGCGACGTCACACAACCCCCAAAAAATGATGTTCAATATCTCCAAAACCACCACATGGCACAAATGTAGCACAAACGAATGGCATAGTTTTGGGTATTATTTCGTTTTATGGGGTGCCAACTTCACGGAGTTTTATCCATACTGTAAATTCATATTCTTAGCCAATGCTGTCTTACCAGAGCAACCTACAATACAGAGCATGAATTACTGGCAAAAGCCAGGACAGATGCAGCCAAGAACACACAATGTGCCTTTTAGCTGGCTTAACATTCCACTGCCTTCACACCAAAATACCTGTCATTATCTCCAAACGGGTAATTTAAATTTAACGGAGACCCACCCACAGGAAACAATGGCATCATTGTCTCAGTTAGAGAAAATATAAACAAATGAGACAATTAAACAGACTTAAAAGTAGGAGTAGACTTAAAGTAAGAGTAAAGAGCTGTGAGATGGATATATAGCAGCTTATATCATTTAGTATGGGAAGTGTTGTGTTCCCTGCTTAAAGTCCTCATTTGTAATTTTCTTTCCCTCATCAGACTCGGAGGAGGAGCGCATCGCTGTGGAGACGGCCTGCCGCTACGGCAGTAAACCCGATGTCTACTCCAGTCCCATTGCTGAGGACGTGCAGGTGGAGGTGAGGATGGAGGGAGAAGGTCCATGCATGGGAGGAGACGCTCAGCTGAAGATCGTGGTGAAGAACACGAGCTCTCATCCTCGCAGGACCACCCTTCACAGCCAGGTGGCGGTCATGTACTACACCGGCGTGCTGAAGGACACAATGAAGAAGGAAAAACTCAACGTGGAGCTCATGCCGCATGAAGGTCAGTTAGTTTTAACGAAGTGATTACTTCGCGACTGCTAAAAAAATACGTTCTATATGAATGTGTAGTATGAATGTAATCCCGAAGTACCACATTCGCCATGTTGTCATTACCACCTACCAACGTCAGTTGCATTGCTTCACTGCCATTCATAAACCCTCTCCCGTGGCATACTAGCTACACAGTATGTAGCCTACAATACACACATTTTCTGAATGTATAAAATACTTGCATTAGGCAATGCATTCTGCTATGCATTTAACATAAAATATTTAACATAAAACCACATACACCACATTTAACATGTTCTTTATTCATTATATGGTAAAATGAACACTAATAACATTCATTAATTTATTGTTCAGTTTCAGCAATTTTTGTACTTTAACTCACCCTCAAGTTGTTCCAAACCTGTGTGAATTTCTTTCTTCTGCTGAGCACAAAAGAAGATAGTTTGACCAAACCAAACCATTGACTTCCATAGTATTTTTTTTTATCTCCATACTATGGAAGTCAATGGGGTTCATCAACTGTTTGGTTAATGACATTCTTCTAAATATCTTCTTTTGTGTTCAGCAGAAGAAAGAAACTCATACAGGTTTAGAAAAACTTGAGGATGAGTAAATGATGAATAAATGTATACATATTTGCTACTGTACATTTACTAGAAATGATTTCTTACAACTATTTTAAATTTAATGAATTAAGTAATTAATAAAATATTGATACTTTTTTTTGTTCTTTTCACATTTATATCAAATTAAATGTTTATTATAAATGATAAATAAACAAAGAAAAATAATTGTTTTATTTCTTAACATTTTAACAGTTATGTTATTTATTTTATTTAATCCACAGTGTTTAAAAAATAGGCACTAATAACTCATAACCATTGCTGAAATTCACTCTTCTGTCTATTTTACATCCTTTAGAAAAGCACTTAAAATTAAATAAATTAAATAATTAATAAACTATTAATAAATAAAAACACGTTTTTATTTCATATAAGTTATAAATAAACAAAGAACAAATAATGTTATTATATATATTTTTAAATATTATATTCATTATCATTTATTTAATCAAGAGAGTGTTTAAACATTAGGCGGTATACAGTATATACTCTTATGTGTAAAGCTCATGATCATTGCTGATTCCTCTTATTTTTGTCCTTCAGAAAAGATCATTGATTGGATCCTGCCTTACACGCAGTATCAGAATCAGCTGGTGGACCAGGCCGCGCTCATGCTGACCTTGTCTGGACGGGTCAGTGAGACCCAGCAGGTTTTGGCCAATCAGACCAGCTTTAGGCTCCGAACACCTGATATCCACATCGAGGTGAGACACCCAGAACCTTCAGCTGCATTTTAACACCGTACAGATAAAAATTTTGTGCAGAATATTTTATTGCATATTAAATATTTGTCTCATACTAAAACAAATGAGAGGGTTTGTAAATATGCTTTGCTTCTCGTTGTAGCCTATAGGAGAGGCGTATGTGGGCAAGGAGACGTCCGCGAAGATCACCTTCACAAATCCTCTGCCCTGTACTCTGCGCAATGTGGTGGTCCGAGTGGAAGGACTGGGGCTGAGAGACCTCCATCCCATCAAAGTGGGGTAAGAGCCTCAAAATGATTCAAGATTACTCCTCATCACTAGTTAGAATGGAACATGTGCAGGATTCCATCGGAATTTTACCATTTGGAAACAATTCTGAACGATTCTAATGGGATTTTGTCTTATAGCAACCCAACAAAAAGTAAATCCCATAGAGCATAATTGATCTAAGGCCTAAACCTGGCTTAATCTAAGCCCTGTCTGTGAAACTAGGCCTATATCTTTTTGACTGATTCAGTTTATTGCTCTTGTGTCTTAAGCCGTGTGTCCACCAAAGCGTTTTTATCCAGCTGAAAACGCTAGGCGCTCTGCTGAAAACGTCTAGCTGTGGGCACTTGAGAGCGTTTTGGCAGTGTTGCGTTTTTTTCCGTGATTGGACTCCACTGTGATTGGACGGTTGGGTAAAAAGTGACATTGATGAGCGCTGTGTTTTACCCAAAGTTGAACATTCTTCAACTCTCAGCGACCTGTAAAAAACACCGAGCGCTCAGCGTTTCAATTTGAAAAAGACGCTCAGTGCCTCGTGACGCTCATGGCGTTTTAAAAACGCGGCGCTCCCATTAAAAACAATTGAAAAAACACGCCAGCCACGTGAAAAAACGCTTTGGTGGACACACGGCCTTAGTGTTTGAATAGTCACACATATAAAAGTCCTCGCTTTTCTCCCACCAATGAATGTGTTGCATTTATCTCTCTCTTCCATGTTTTCTCAGTGATGTAGGCAAGCATGCCAATGTAACTGTGACGGAGCACTTTATCCCGACGATCGCCGGCCAGAGGAAGCTTGTGGCGTCTCTGGACTGCAAACAGCTCTCGCAGGTGCACGGCGTAGCCAACATCAACGTTCACGAAAGCCAGTGAATTCAGTCTGCTGTTACGGACTTTATTCTTAACGGTGTTATTTCAGTATCATCAGATCCTGTATGTGTCAAAACCAGTGTTGGGGAAAGTTACTTTTAACTTTTGTAAAAGTAATGCTTTACAATATTGCGTTACTCCCAAAAAAAGTTACTAATTGCGTTACTTAGTTACTTTTTATGCAAAGTAATGCGTTACATTACTTTTGCATTACTTTTTCTCACCTGGGCTGGGCTTGCTTGTTTGTTTTTTAATGACAACAAAAAAAGTTCTACTTTTGGCAAATGTTAAGGCCCTTTCACACCAAAAGTGAAATTACTAAGCCTCAGGCTGAAGGAAATGCATGTTTACGCCTGCACAGTAGAAGACGCCGCTCAAACAAACCTTTCAGCCATTCTGGATTAAAGAACAATAGGATACAGGAGAAGGAAGTTCAATTTCTAAATCTAATCTAAAGTCATTTTTGCTTATTAGTATGGTTGAATTAGATCTTGAAGCTCAGCAGCAAAGACATTGGTTGATAAAGTGAGATTAAATTCATAAAGTATATTTGTGTAATTCAATAAAGTTAATTATAAAAGTTTTGCATAAAATTATGAGATTGCATTGTACTGTTTTTATACATTTTGTGGAATACTGAATGTTTTCGTGCAAGTGAGATGAGCAAATGCATGTTCACATTTAGTCTAGAACTATAATAACCATCATGTTTACACAGCATGTGTTTGCACACACACAACACCTCCTAAATTTATTTCTCTCAACATGAGGACAGGAGAGCTGTCAGTCAATAAATGTGAAAAAGTAACTTTTTTCATTGAAAAAGTAATATGTTACTTTACTGGTTACTTGAAAAAGTAATCTGATTACGTAACTCAAGTTACTTGTAATGAGTTACCCCCAACACTGGTCATAACTGCCTGTTAATGAACTACATTAACCATTCTTAAGTGGTTTACACTGAGCCACACGATTATTTCTTTAGGGTTAGACATCTTAAAGAAATAACCCTCTTTTTCAACACACTATTTTATGAAATACCTACTGTATGTGCCTGATTTTATATCGCTTAATTCATTTTACACATTATTTATTTTAAAAATGGTTTTGCTTTGCTTCACTGTATGTATTAACTGTTTGTTGGTTCAGTTTAGCTGATCAAATGTTTCTGTTCAACACTGAAAAAACTAAGGCCGTGGTATTACCATATATGATTATTATGATTTTACATAATGAATCTTAATCTAAAAAAAATATTTGGAGACAATTTTTTTTTTGCCTTTCTGCTGCCTTGTATTGGATATTGTTCACAATAATGGCTATTATGAATTCATTTAATGTGCCTTCAAGGAACTGAGTTAATATTGAGTTGCATTGGTCTTGCAAAATGCTGTCGTATCTTCACTTAATTTGCTACTGCAAAAACTATAAACTAACACTATTCATGTACACTTAAACTATGAAGACATTTGAAGTTACTTATACTTCGTAATATATTAGATTTTTATGAAGAATATAAAAGTTTTATGTACGTTTGTATTATTTATCTGTGTAATGTATTTTTCTTTAACAAATTACATTTTATTAACCGCATATTTTGTTCTCTGTAGTTGTTTTTGAACATGTTTGGCCTGCTTGAACAAGACAAGACCTGTGTGTTTGATTTGGAAAGATGAAGTAAAACACTCCCTTTAGTGTTTGGATTTTAACAAATGTCATCTGTCTTCTTGAGATAACCCGTTGAAGAGTTTTATTAAACAATCCAATAACACCAAACACTTGTGCATCACAAACTGCTCATTAACGCAAATATCAAATCAGCCAGTCACATGGCAACTCGATGCATGTGGGCATGTAGACGGTGGCTGCATCGAAATCACACACTTCTCTACAATATAGTAGGTGAAAAACGTTGTGGAGAAAAGTCTTCCATTTCTTGTAAATTAAGCTCAAGAGGCAAAGTTCCAGAAATTAAAATAAGACTTTATTGGACAAAGCCAAGATGACAGCGGGAATTTCCAAGGATCCATATTTTCCCCTAAAAGTGATTTGGCAGACCAAACCATATAAGTCATAGAGACTTGAAACTTTGAGGGATGGTAGTACCCACCCCATCTACACCGCTGTCGGTGTATGAATGAGTGAGTGAATGGGTGAATGTGAGGCTATATGTAAAGCGCTTTGGTGGCCATAGGTCTGTGAAAGCGCTATATAAATGCAGTCCATTTACCATCTACCATTTACAACGTCACCAAGGCTCGCCCCACTTGGCCTGATGGTGGCGCTACAACGATCAAAAGTCTGTAATGGCTCCTAAATTGCTCTTTAATGGATCTCTGATTCGATAGTCACTGGCCAACTTTTGGGGTATTTTGGGATTTTTCGAAAAACCTACTTTTGCGAACTAGTCCTAGGTTTTCCGCTCGATCGGAACCAAACCAGTGCAGGAAGATTCTATAGAGTCTGATTGTCAATAATTATAAAATTATCGTCCGCGATGCACGCCAAAACGTTCGAATTGGGCGTGGCCACTTTTAAAACGGCTATCCCTAATGAGATAATTTCACCAAACTCGATATACGGGCTCGGTCTGTGGTCGTGTGAAATAGAAAAAGGATTGTAGGGCTATATCACAAGATTTTTCGCACATGCCCACGACATTCATACCATATGGTAGAACTCATCATTCTGAGCAACAGACCACCGTTGTCAAACAAATTCTTAGTTAAATATTAAATATTATTAAAATATATATATATATATATACTTTCGCGAACTAGTCCTAGGTTTTTGGCTAAACCTTGATAACTGTTAAAAGCTTTAAAACTACTATATTTCCTTGGTAAAATGCCTGTATTGGCTGTAAATGGTCTTTTCCATCTATGAGGTTACATGCTTGCTAAATGTAACATAATACCTTTTTACAAAAGTGCTTAAAGGCCTTAAAGCTCTTGAACCCCTATAATTGCTTATATGCTGTTTAGCAATGACTATGCAACTTATTTTTTTTTTTAAAGATTCACCCCACCTGTTTCCCACAATTAAATCTTACTCCTCTCGTCTTTCTCTTAAATACTGGAATCCTGCCAGTAGACGATCAACCCTTTCCCAGAGTCAATATGCCTCCAAAAGACATATTTATTTCACACTTCTTTAATAATGGTTTGATATATTCTTTGGTCTTTCACAGTCATCTGTTTGATGGAAATCCCCTGACTTTACAATCACTGGTCAGTGGGCCACAAGACTTTCTCAGACGCATCTGACCTTTGTAATTATTATTTCTCACAGCTTCATAATACTGCTGCTACAATTGTTTATTATATATTGAATAAATATTCTCTGCAAACACCGTATGTGACAAAAGAAGCATGTCCAAATTCACAGTAGCCTACTCATAAAAGAGTAGGCAAACCTACCCAGATGACCAACTACTTCTGGTGAGTTTTTTTTATTTTTTACTATCCCATGAGGCCATTGAAGAGGATTTATGAATGGCAGTGAAGCAACGCAAATGATGCTGGTAGGTCACATGATAATGAAAGCATGCCCAATGTAGTAGATTTCATACTATTTTCTATTCATACAATATAGAACGTACTTTTTAGCAGTCATGAAAGTAATTACTTATTACTTATTAAGTACTTAAGAGTATGCAATTTTGGATGCAGCCATGATCAAGATGATCTGATGAAGTTCAAACTGAGCTTCAGAATGGGTAAGAAAGGTGATTTAAGTGACTTTGAACGTGGCAGGATTGCTGGTCCCAGACGGGCTGGTCTGAGTATCTAATGGGATTTTCATGCACAACCATCTCTAGGATTTATAGAGAATGATCTGAAAAATAGAAAAACACGTTGAACCTTGAAGCAGATTATTTTAAATTGGATTAAAATACAAAATCATATTTGTGATCCAGTGAGATCATGCTATAGCTGTTTATTGTTGCATACTGCATACTGATTCACATGCCATTTTTACAATAGCAGGAACTAAACTGTGTATGCTATGAGCTAGTTTTAATGGGAATGCTCTGATGAAATCAGCTGCATTATTCTACCCGAAAAAGCAAAACTTTGCATCTAGCACCTCTTAGTGTTACTTAATTGTAATCACAAGAGGAACGAGAACTGCTTCCAGAAACACGTTTAAAAATTAATAAAGAGAAACAAATGCAGACACACTGTATTAAAGGTACAGCCTTGTATTGAGATATGCACGTTATAAAATACAGACAACCGCTTATAATGCAGAATGAAATAATTATTAAACATCTCTTAGTCAATATGACCGTCCAAACATTGTCAATGCATTCATGGCACAGGTTTAACGGGTAGCATGACTTTCTCAGTGCATGCTAAAAAAAGAAATCTGAATAAAATATAGCTTAGAAAATACAAATACAACCAGCTTCCATTAAATTCTGCAGTACAGTCATTGAGCTTTTCAACATTAAAGGCCACAAACAATACAATTTGATTATGAAGTGACAAGGTCTGAGAACAGCTTTGCCTTTAAATGTTTCTATCAATCTGACCATCCCACAAACACAGGACAGAACTCTTTCAAAGATAGAAATGCCAAAACACAAATCAATGTCCATCCTGTCTGATCATATTCAGTCGACCGTATTACAGATATTCTCAACCACTCGGTTGAACTCGTCCGGCTGATCGGCGTAGACGTGATGGGAAGCATCTTCAATCATCTGCAGAGAAAAGCCAACAACATTTACTCATTTTTGTTTTTCCATGAATTTAAAACGTGCAAACGCTGTCGTTTCTTACTCACCGTGACACTGGTGAGGTTTTTGCCTCTGATCTGAATGACAGTGTTTCCAGTAGAGCTGTCCACCCATGAGAGGGATCCGTACAGCATGCTGACGGGTGTCGACGGTGGCAGCAGATTCACACGCTGAACCATAGGCCTTTTGGCCCAGCCGAGAGACTCAGACATGGCTTTGAAACCCACCTCACCACTGAGAGGAAAAGAGAATAAAATACACTATTGCTTCTACATCTGTAAAGAAACCTTTGAACCTTTTACAAAGTCTTGATTTTGTTTCTGGGGTCTACCACAATATTTTTCAAGCTTGAATGTTTAAAAAACACATTATTTTTCACATATTTAACATTGTTGCAGCTCCTCTCTTCCCAGTCTGTCAGTGACGCTCTGTTTAGTTCCTGTCTCTATGAAGCCCCTCCTTCTGAAAAGCGCATTGTGCTCTGATTGGTCGGCTGGAGCAGTGTGTTGTGATTGGTCAAGCGTTTTGAGCATGTTTGGGAAATGCCCCGCCCCTTACCATAACCACGAGTTTCAACACACTACTAACTAACTCAACCAGGCCCCGCCTCTTTATTTTACGTATGCCTTGTACAGGAATTATTTTAATAAGGAATATTGTGACGTGTTCATTCCCGGAAGAAAACTCAAGACTACAATGGAGGCGCTTCAGAAACACTGACACCGATATAGAGTCGCTGGAGGGACTCTGTGCTTTGTAACTTTGCAGACTATTTACATGCTCAAACAGCAACATTACACACTACAGAAAGCTGAAAATGTGAAAAAGCATATTTTAGGTATTGTTTAATACGACTGTACCTCGGGCTCTGGGCGTTACAGTGGTAAATGTATTGTGTCATGGTGTCGTCATCAAACAGACCCTCAAACTTCCTCTTGAAGTCAGGACGGAATCTGTTCACCAGCCCTGGACCTGCAGATGAAGATGCGATGTGAGCAAATGTTTATTTTTTCTAAGTGGAAATGAAGTGCTTTAGTGTTTTCTTGACTAACAGATAAACATCAACTTTTTGTCAAAAGTCTAGTATGCTGCCTAAATAGACAGCATTATAAGCAAGGCAGCATAAGATTACCCTGGAAATCCAGAGTTCTCGCGAGAGCACAAGTTGAATTTGCTCAGCGAGTTTACTCTGGTGTCGAGTAATGATGCTCATTAAATATGCCCTTGTATCCGAGCTGCACCAATCACATCGGGTTATCTGATATAGGCGGGCCAGAGGCGAGTTAAACAGAAGACGACAGCGTTGTGACGTCGAAGTCATTAGTGAACATTGCAAGATGGCTATGGATGAACACCAGTTGTTTGAAATGGCTTTGGCCGCTACAATGAACGAGTTAGACTTGGCTTTTTATCTAAAAGAGGAACAGAAGACGGCGCTCGAATCATTCCTTTGCAAGAAGGCCGTTTTTGCTGTTTTGCCGACCGGATACGGCAAGAGTCTAATCTACCAGTTAGCTCCGCTGGTAGCTAAGCGTATGGGGCTTGTTGTGATTGGTCTTAGTGTTATCCAATTGCGTGCAGTGAGATTTTCAAATGCATGTTTGGTGCCGCCCCTCGAGCTGGCCGATTTACATTAGTCGATGCCAGACCATTAATCCTTCAGATTTAGTTCTGGATTTCCAGGCTAACATAAGATACCAAGTTACGATCAAAGTTTTAGGCGTAATCACATATTTGAATAACAAAGATGTTAGTCTCATGATGCATTGTGATCAGCACAGTAAAAAATCAGAAAAGAAGAATCAAAATCAGAAAGTCATTTAATACTGAAAAGTATCAGTTACAAATAGTTGTTCATTATTATTTATTAATTTATTATGAACAAGAAAAAGACGTGCGTTTGAATATTCGTGTGATAAACAACCATGCTTATGCATAGTTCCAGATCAGTAACATGTGATGTTCATTTCAGTTGGTGCCTCTGTAGGAACTAGACATCACTGCAGGACATCACTGATCATGGTCGTGGTTCTCACACTCACCCCACGGTCCAGCTGCTCTGATGACGGCCAGTGGGTTGAAGAGGCTGAACACTGAAGCAAGAGCTTTCACCCAGCGAGGCGGCGATACCCTCTTCAGCTCTGACCCTTGACCTCCTGACTCCTGTGACTGAGGCTGGGGTCTCTCAGGGAAACCCCACGCGTCCACCAGGATGAGGTGACTGACTCTAGTGGACAAAAACACAACTGGTCTCAGGGTCGTGTAGTTCAGTATATTAAAGGTGTCCTTCATGCAAAATAGAAAATTCCAAACCCGTAAGACTTTCATTAATCTTCAGAACACAAATGAAGATCTTTTTGATGAATCTGAGAGATTTCTGACAGCTACACAACTACCACTTTGTCGCCTCAAAAAGTTCATAGAGTTCGTAAAACTAATCCATTTGAGTGGTTTAGTAAAAAAATTCTGAAGAGACTCGATCGCTTTATATGATGAACAGATTTAATTTAGTTGCAGATCTGTCAATGGAGAGACAGAAATCTCTCAGATTTCATTAAAAAGATTTGTGTTCTGAAGATGAACGAAAGTCTTATGGGTTTGAAACGACATGAGGGTGAGTAATTAATGACAGAATTTAAATTTTTGCTTTAACAATTAACATGACCCACACACTGTAGTTTGACAGCCAAAAAGTCCAGGACTTCATTTTGAACAATATATTTTCATATTTTGAAAGCTACGAAATTAATTGCATTAAATACTTTGATTGCAAAAAATAAATGTCACAAGGTTTTATATTTTGTTATTAATTTATACGTTGTTTTATTTATATATATATACATATTTATTTACATTTATGCATTTAGATGCTTTTATGCAATAGAGGAATATAATCAATTCATCCCATAATTTTGCTGTAGGATCTTTTATGTTATTTATACTTTTTTGTATTGTATTTTTAATTTATATTGTTGTATTTATTTATATTTTATTTTACATGTGCAAATTATACATTTTCAGTAGTGGCTTAAATGTCTAAATACTTTGCAAAGTGCTCAGATCGAACTTTCATTTCCAATGTGAGGAAATGAAACCAAAAGTAACACCAGTAATATAAGATGTTTAACCTTTTTTTTGTCTCACTATTTGATCAGACTGACAAAAGTTAAGATATTATTTTTTACACAAAATTTTATTTTGCATAACATGTATAAATATTTTAAAGCAACTATAACATTTTGTGTTCCATAAAATATAATATGGGTTTAAAATTAAATAATGGTGAGTAGCTGATAACTCCTATTGTAAACTATTACTATTATTGCACTATAATTTGACTACATATGCTTTCTTAGATACCTTTCTGGATATTGAATGGTATATGACGTTGCTAGGTAACCACCCAAGCTGTGGCCCAATAGGATCATGCGTTCCAGCCCCACTGATTGTCTCCATTGCTCTATTGAATTAACAAACTGCTCTTCGGCCAGTGAGGCTTCAGATGGGAATGACGGGCGAGAACTGCGCCCGAAGCCCAGCAGGTCAATGGCGTAGACGGGTCGAGAATGACACAATGCGTCCAAGTTACGGATCCAGAGGCCGACCCCCCCTCCAAACCCGTGGACCATCACTAGGGGCGTCTGATCGGCTAGAGAGAGAACGGGACACAGTCAGGCTTTTTTAAGTGTGCTAAATACTTTTGCAGCTACTGTAGACGAAGATTAGAAACTCTACCTTGGTCTTTATGTTTGAGTGCTGTCTTATTGGTGACTTTAAGGGTCCATATTCTGTTTTGATTTGGCAAAGTCACAAATCTGGACCAAACGTTATTCTGGATACCTGGACATATTAAATAGAATGAAAACATGTATCGGTAACACTTTAAAATAAGGTTCATTAGTTAACATTAGTTAACTGACTTTGTTAACATGAACTTAGAATGAACAATACTTCATCAGCATTTATTAATCCAAGTTAAAATGAATTTAAACATTTACTAATACCTTCTAATGCCTAAAATCAAAGGTTGTATTTGTTAACATTAGTTAATGTACTGTGAACGAATATGAACAAACAATGAATAGCTTTAATTGTATTAACTAACATAAGCAAATACTGTAACAAATGTACTGCTCATTGTTAGTTCATGTTAGTTAATACATTAACTAATGTTACTAATTAACCTTATTGTAAAGTGTTACCAATGTATCCTATACAAATTCTAAATATTAAAAGGGAACAGTGAGGATCTTACATGCAATAATTTTAGCTTCGGCACTTTTCAATAAGGACATGGATGTTGGTCTCCAAGAGGGCCACCAGGACCAGTTCCCAGAGGTCGGCCTGGAAAGACAGACATGTAAAGTCACTGAAGGGGAGAGAGCAATAGAAGGGCTAGAGACTGTGTACATGTTACGTCATCTGCCTTTATACACAGTACAAGCCTGTCACCTACTGGCAATAAACCTAGTATTCATAATGCTTTGTGAGTACAATTCATTCACAAGCACACAAAATATATATATTTTTTTTTTTATAAACAACTAATTATTATTCAATATTTTTGTATTTATGGTCTACTCTGAACTGTACATCATGTGAATAAAATGTTCATCTTACATTTAAACAATACTTTAGAAGTAAATAATTTGAGGAACATTACATTATTATAAAATATTTTTATTTATGTTCTGTTCTGTACATCATATAAATAAAAGGTACCATTATCAATTAAAATGTTAGTCTTACATTTAAAAATAATACTCCTATGAGCAAATAAGACAGAAAAGTTAAGTTATTATGTTAGGAGTATCACTTTATTATTCAATACTTTTATTTATGGTCTGCTCTGAACTGTACATCATATGAATAAAAGGTCCCATTAACATTTACATTTTCCTCTTACATTTAAACATTAATATTCCTATACCAATAATAAGACTAAAAACTTTAGAAGTAAATTATTTTAGAAGCATCACTTTATTATAAAATGTTTTTTTAATGGTCTACAATGTTTTATTGGTCTATCATATAAATAAAAAGTGCCATTAACATTTACATTTAAATTTTTAGTCTTACAGACAGAAAAGTTAAAATATGAATTATGTTAGGAGCATCACTTCATTATTCAATATTTTTTATTTATAGTCTGCAGTGTACATCATTTGAATAAAAGGTGCCACTAACATTTACATTTTAAGTCCTAAATTTAAAAATGAATATGATAATACAACAAAAAAATAAGCTGTAAAGTATTCTATATTGTTATCTGGTTGAAAAACTGAGCCATAACTACTGTGACGTAGGCTAATAACTCAGCATGACTTTGCATAACCTTATGAAATCATCCAACACAAGTCATACCAGCATGTATGATTTATTCTATTACTTCATTTCAGACATTCACGGCAGGGATCCTGAAAATAGTGAGATGTTAAACATACAGTGTTACATAATAGAAGGACACTTCATGTTACATGAGCGACTCGCATATTGTATAATATGACTGTATTTATTAAAATATTACGGTACTCACTCTGTGTCAGTCTCGTCTTGCATTGTGGCGTTTGCTGGAGACATTATGAAGCATAATACAAGAACAATCTAAGACGAAAGACTGTTACACTTCAGATTCGTATGTTTGCTACCGGACCTGTCACATAGAGTCCCTTTAAAGGCCCGTGTTTGTGTTTTGTAACACTGACGTAGCGCATTTAAAGGAGCCGCACCATAGAAATAAAATAAGTGGGTGAAATGGCATGAAACGCACTATTGTCTTAATTCGTGATTCGTGAACATATATATATATATATATATATATATATATATATATGTATATATATATATATATATATATATATATATATATATATATATGAAATTTGTATGTTTCAAAACATTACTGTGGTAATGAGATTATAAGATAAGGAATAATCTTAGCTCTGATCCATTTCCTGTAGCATTTTCTTGATAGTATTTGGAATTGGAAGACTTGGAACGACTTTATCTGGATAATTAGGTTTTCTGGAAAATTTTAACCTATCAGCCTATTATTCTTTAGTTTCACAATTGTCTCTAGTTATTCCGAGTGGATTTGGAAAATTATAGGCCTACTGATTAGAAAATTAGGTTGTGTAGTTATAATTGATGTATTTGATGTGTTATTTTGTTTTAGACATGTATTTTGCAATCTAAGGAAATTGTATAGCTGATAATTTGGCTAAACTGTATTATGCTTTATATTCAAAAAATAATATTTCTATTTAAAATGATATATATAAATAGTCAAATCATGTCAGTCTTTTATAGTGTTAAAGGAATTGGGTTTAACGTCATTATTTTCTTTGATCAATAGCAATGTTCATAGTTTATCGTTGTTAATTAATATGATTCTGTAATATGTACCTGTTTGTTTTCTTGAACACGAACGCTTCACGAGCATCGGAACTAAAATTCACCTGCAGTTTCACTGGGGAACATTTAGTGGACGCACATCTGTCTCTCTCTGCTTACACGTCATTCATTTCCTTGCTGCTTGATTTCTAGGGATATTGTGCTCGTGTTGAGGAGAAATTATGTCTAACTCGGTATTTTCTGTCTTGTCGCGTTTTGTGGAGGAGTACAGGAGCAGCACACCGAATAAGCTGAAGATGATCGACGCTTATATGCTGTATATTTTGCTGACAGGAGTGTTTCAGTTCCTGTACTGTGTGCTGGTGGGAACGTTTCCCTTCAACAGCTTCTTATCTGGATTCATTTCATGTGTGGGATGCTTCATACTGGCGGGTATTTACGCAAATTTAATAATATATATAAATAGAATCAAAAGTTATTGTTTAGAGGGCTTATATTGTATCTTTGTCCAATTTATATATTTATGTCTGTTCTAAATAGCACCAAAAAGGCAAACGGTCATGTAAAACTTATTTTAATTGTCTTTATGATTTCAGTATATAATATATGCACACAAACATACACTAAGGGTTCAAAAAAGTTTGCAATGATTTAAAATTTATCTGATCAAAAATACAGTAAAATTGTGAAATATTTATGCAATTTAAAATAACTTGTTTTTTTATGTATGTTAAAATTAAATTGTTCAGCTATTATTTTTAGTGTTTTTATATATATATATATATATATATATATATATATATATATATATATATATATATATATATAAAATTACACACACCCCATTTAGATGGTAAAACAACTTAATATTAAAGAATTATAGCGTATTATAATATAAGATAAATATGTATTAATTATATTAATATTAATATTGCATTGTTTTATCTTTATTTATTTAATGTGATTATTTAAAGAACCTCATATCTGAGTTTTGGCCATCTAAATATATATATAAAAAAGTGGTATCGGTCAAAAAATAAAAACATCCCATTGTTTTCTAATCCTTAACCATTTAAATAACCACCTACACCAAACAATATTGATATATCCAGGTCTTGTATGTGTGTTTAGTGCTGTAGTCAATCATAAAGTAGGCTATAATTTATTGATAATTAATGTCTTTGTTCTTCTATCTTCAGTCTGTCTTCGCATCCAGATCAACCCTCAGAATAAAGGAGACTTCCTGACCGTCTCTCCTGAGAGAGCATTCGCTGACTTCCTCTTCGCTCACACCGTTCTGCATCTAGTGGTCGTCAATTTTGTTGGCTGAATGAGAGCGTCACAGCAGGTGTGTGTACAGCAGGTGGTTGCATTTTAAGAATGGTTCAAAATCACTTTTCATGTGTGTAATTTGTCAGACAATATATTTAGTAAAATCTGTGTGTGATTCAGTTACAATTGAATATGAGGTTCTGTTGTGCACAGATGAACTGTCTCAAAGCTCAGAAACCAGAAAAGAAAACAAAGCAACAAAATTGCAGATATGTATCCTGATCCTTTTAATCTATATTAGGCACCAGAGGGTTTATTATCTGTCAGCTAGAGAGTTTTTAGAGAAATTGGCTTAGGAAGCAAGCAGTTTAGAGTGTGTTTTAAAATACACTCTAAACTGCTTGCTTCCTAAGCCAATTTCTCTAAAAACTCTCTAGCTGACAGATATTAAACCCTCTGGTGCCTAATATAGACAGATGACCTGATACAGCTGTACATGCTTCCTTTTTCATGTCATGTATTGATTTGTGTGCAATGAAATATTTAGTTGGACAGAAGTGCCTTAAAGGGGACCTATTATGCAAAATTCACTTTTATAAGGTGTTTGAACATAGATGTGTATCAGCAGTGTGTGTTAACAACCTGCCTATAATGGTAAAATCCGCCCACTCCTTTTTTATAATCTCCATAATCCATAAACAGTCTCTCCAAACAAGAGGTTCCAGATTTCCAGAAGCCTCGCCCATGACTGGTGACGATTTGCCCTAATTAGCATAATCACACCCTGAGTGAGCCGTAACAGTTCGCTATTGCCGTTTACTCACTGTAGAAGCTGAAGATTTACAATGAATGCACCAAAAACATTACAAATGTTCTTTTATTGGATGTACTAATGAACATAAGAGTCTCAATAGACTCTTGGCATCTGAGCCACTGAGGACACCGTAGTTGAATTTCATTTATGTAGAAAATGTGCCGAAGAAAGTCGTTAAAGTGTAATATATTTGCGCAAATCATTTTTCGCCGGACTACTTCACAGACGAGGGTCAGTGCAATGCTGGATTTTACTAAAAGTTGTTTCTGAAAGATTTTTAGATTAATATGACAGTACATGCTAGTTGATGAGTTGAATCAACTTAAAGGGATACTTCACCGATTAGCATTAAGCTTTGTATCGGTAGAAACCCGGTAGTATTTTCGAATGACCGTGCTTCCCTCCCTCATGTCCCCCTGAGACGAGAGATTTCTTTATTGCGTGTCTGGAAAGAAAACTCTGATGACGCAAAAATCGTCATTTAGCTCATCAGAGGCTCTTTTGTCCAGAGGCGAGAGACTCCAGCCAGTAGGAGGAGCTCGTCCCGCATCTCTTCAACCCGCCCATAGGGGGATCTCACGATAAAACGCCGTCTTTTCAGTTTCCAGTCGACTAGTAGCCTAGTTGTATCATTTCTCCCGATACTGCCCTCTGTAACCGGTAGGCGTGGCTTGGGAGTGTCCTCGTAGGGCAGCGAAGCAAGTGCATTCTGGGAGTTGTAGTCTTTCATCCACATGAGCCAAAAATACATTTTCTGGCGTCTCTCAGTCTAGAAGGCACCAACTTCTAAAATAATTTCACATTTCTACTACATAAATGACACAATTTAAATACACATTCATCTTTCCAGCGGTGAAATATCCCTTTAACTCCACATCAACTACATACATTTACGAACTTTTCAGAAATGTTGTAACTTATTTCTGAGTCTCTATCTGTGTCAGACTTTGGTTTGATTCCTGTAAAGCTGAACACCGCAACTGACAATTTCTGACGTTTTGGCTGCGTGATATTCTCCAGTTTTGTTGTTGCTGTAGTATCTGAAGCACCGGCTGTAAAGACTCCGCCCTCTTCTGGAAAGGGGGCGGGGAGCAGCAGCTCATTTGCATTTAAAGGGACACATACAAAAATGTTGTGTTTTTGTTCACAGCCAAAAAGGGGCAAATTTGACAAGCTATGATAAATGATGAGGGACTCACCAGAGTCTCTAGGGGACACCAGAGACTTATATTACATCTTGTAAAAAGGGGCACAATATAGTCCCCCATTAATCTATAATTGCTTGATTCTGTCTTTCATTCTGTTACAGCATTTTGTGTTCATGTTTGTTCAATAAGGCTTTCAGTTACCATATGTGACCCTGGATCACAAAACCAGTCGCACGGGTATATTTGTGGTAATAGCCAACAATACATTGTATGGGTCAAAATGATAGATTTTTATTTTATGCCAAAGATCATTAGGATATTAAGTAAAGATCATGTTCCATGAAGATATTTTGTAAATTTCCTACCGTAAATATATAAAACATTTATTTTTGTTTTATATATTAAACAACTATTTACATAAATAGTTGTATCTCGGCCAAATATTGTCCCATCCTAACAAACCATAAATCAATGGAAATCTTACTTATTCAGCTTTCATGTGATGTATACGTCTCAATTTAAAAAAAAATGTACCCATATGACTGGTTTTGTGGTCCAGAGGCACATATGTTATTTAGAGAAATGTAAACGTCCAATGTAAAGTCATCATCATGACATGTTCATGATAGGATGAATTATTGGAACATTAGGAAGAAGTCATACAAAAATATTGTCTTTAATTGTCTGTAAAAAAAGAAAATGTTTTATTAGTGCTGTCAAGTCGATTAATCAAATCTAATATAAAAGTTTGTGTCTGTGTTCTTTTATGTCAGATGCGATTAAGCGATTTGACAGCACTTTTTTATGTGTAACTTGTTTTCTCAAGATTTACTGGTCTTGTATTTTGCAACAACCGTTGATGAATTATATTTGTTTTCCACAGATATGAAGACCAAATCCTGCAGAACAACTACAAACACAACAGTCTGTTGATCTCTCAATGTTAATATATGTTTTGACAGAATTGTCATTAATGATCAGTTCTCGTCTTGTTCCTTAATTTTTCTACTTTTGTAAAACTTTCTGAAAGTTATAGAAAGAAAAATAAATTCCATTAAAAACAATTCAATGATCCTGTGGTGTTTTATTCTTTGTAACATATCTCATCTGAATCTTTGTGTTATTTTTAAAAAATATATTAAAATGAAAACATTGAACAATAGGCTATTTTATTTTATTTTGAGTCTAAATGAAATTAGTCATTGTGACCTTACAGTTAATGTTACAATGAAGCAATTCATTTTTGCAGGCATCAGTGTGAAAAAACACATTTTTTATAACGCTTATAGGCCACCATATATTAGCATTGCACAATTGCAGTGTGGAAAACAAATGGTAAAACCTCCCACATCTGGATATGGTTTTGCCAGAAGGAAGTGAGAGTTAAACGCAGAAAAATTCCTTCTTGCAACAGCTGTCATTAGAAAAGAGGGACTCCGATGGTTTATCAACGATGACTCTTCCGCTACTTCTAACCATTCTTGTTCTTGGTGAACTGCCAGGTGAGCTTTTATCATTCCTTTAGCAAAAACAAATGTTAATGAGGCATTGAAACCATTTTCCAAAACTGTTATATGGAAGGGAGCTTGGAAACATGTTTAGAAAGCCGTTCTGCTGCTAAAATTGGTCATGGGTTTAAGCTTCCTCTCTTTGGAATATTATATTGAACTGTTTGCAGTTTTAAAACCCAGAATTAAAAAGTGTTCCTAGTTGAGTTTTCATACGAAGGAAAAGGCTGTGACCCTAAATTCCAAGTATTTTGGAGTGTCGTCTGGTAGCTTTTCCAAACACAATGTTTTTAGTTAAGTTTTCATTTTCAAAAGAGTCTGTTGAAAATACATGTGGAAATTTTATATTTTGTTATTTGCCTTTTATGCTTGATTGTCGTTTTTGGAAGAATGATGGACAACAGCTTGTGGATGTTGTGACTTTCATAAGTTTTTATTTGGAAAAAGTAAAAGTAAAAAACTGGACAGTGAAAACCGGCCCTATTGGTCACAGTAACAAACGGCCATTTCATGCAGCCATTGTAAGATATTTACAGTTTTCAATTATTTAACATTTCTAAAGAGTTTTTAGCTTTATAATGAACTTACAATGATGATAAAGTTTCCATTTTGTGACTATTTGATTTTTTTTTGCTTTTATGAGTGTAAATAATACCAGAAGCATTCTAGCATTATTATTATGTAAATGACTAAATAAGTAATGGTAATTTGAATATGTATTATTGATTTAAGAGCTCTGTTCATCTGCATTCATAGACAAAGTATGTATATCACTGGAGAGACATTTTGAGTCTTTTGAGGTCAAGGAACAAAATTCTCACAATGATATATTTGTATTAAAGAATATTTGAATTGCCATGAACTCGTTTTTGTAATTTATTGCTCTTTATACCCTATATAATACTTTTATTTGTAATATCGTTAACACTTTACAACTTACAAGGTTTCATTTAAGATTAGTTAACTACAATTGTTAACATTAACAATAAACAATACATCTACAGTTTTGATTAATCTAGTTAATCTCTGCATTTACTAATATTATTTTAAGATCAAAAGTTGTATCTGTTTATATTATTTAAAGGTACATTTTTTGTTTAAAATGAACAAAATGTGAATGAGTCAATGCATCATCGTTCCTTCTTCCAAAGCATGCTTTTGTCTTGCCTATAAGTGTTTATATTTTAGGTGGTTTTCACAGGAAATTGTCTCACTCACCCATGTGTGTCTCGTCACCTTTATTTATTTAGCGCTTTATACAATACAGCCATCTAGCCAATTAGCCATCTACAGGGATAAACAGGAAAATAATGATTCTATAATGCAAACAGAATTCAATTCTGTTTTAAAGCAGCTCTAAAAGGACATTAGTAAACAGTGATTATTCAGTTGAATCACTTTAGTGTTGATTCAGTTTGGTTCAATAGCTGTAAAGTTAATCAATTGTGAAATGAGTTCAATTCACCCATAAAGCAACCAGCTCAGTTCTTATCCAATAGTGTCAGTGCATTCAAGTCAATAGTATTGCAG
Source organism: Abramis brama (assembly GCF_963993115.1). NCBI lineage: Eukaryota > Metazoa > Chordata > Actinopteri > Cypriniformes > Leuciscidae > Abramis > Abramis brama. Next base: position 4,941,408 of record NC_139969.1, read on the forward strand.
AATAGTAAGTCATAAATAAATAGAGAAGTTGCTCCGGCTACTTTGACCCGTGTCTGGTGTGGCAGAGGTTAGTTTTCACAACGAGTGAGAAAGGTTGACGACATAGCTGCCAACTCTCACGCATTCACCGTGAGACACGCAATTGACACTTTTCACACGCTCTCATGCCACACATCCATTTTCTCACGCACAGAAAAATCGTGAAGCAAAGAGGACATGGAGACCGACAGACTAGACAGAGCAGGGCCCGTATCCCTAAAGATTCTGAGAATCCTCTCAGAGAGCTCCTAACTTAACCTAAAAATTCCTTGCCAGGAGTTTTAGCTTAGAAGTGATTCCAGAACATTTTCAGTGAACTCTGAGCAAGGAATGGATGGAAAATCCTATCTTAGTGAGGAGGTGTGGTTGACCCCGTTGCTAGGTATGAGTCATCATTTCAAAATCCGTGATTGGTTGATCCTACAAGTTTGATGAAAATGAACTTTTGGTGATAATGAGCAAAGGATGTACCCTCAAATCAATAAACATAATTATACACTCTAATCTTATGCAGACTGTAATTGTAAATAATATTTCACATTCAAGAAAATATCTGGAAAATGAATAGTAAGCTGTAGGGGTTATAGCCTAACATTAGAATCTAAAATATGTGAAAACTTAAGCTCATTACACCCTGTTCAAATAATGATTCGTGTCTTATTTGCTCATATTAATATCCTAGCTGGCATATTTTGTACTTTCACTCCCATATGGACCCCATTGAAAACAAGATGGCCTATCTCAAGGGGCTGTCCTTAATGAAGTAGAAATTGCAACGTTACAACTCAGTGTGGTCTTAACGAGGGTAACACGGCTCAGTCCAATCTGTAGCGTCTCAATAATTCCCTGTCATCCAGTGTTTGCGGGACATCTCTCCTGCCTCCTCTGTTGGCCATTTTGTGCAGCTGCTTAGGGGAACTCCTAAGCCACTAAAAGTCCTCTTCCCTGCTCTTAGCAGATCTCGCCTTAGGAGCCCTTTTAAGCGCTAGGAATCTTGAGGAATAGCTTTTATATTAACTGGGATTTTCGTGTCACTTTTAGGGGAAATTCTAAGAAAACGTCATGACTCTGAGAATTTTCTTAGAATTTGGCCGCTAGGAGCCACTTTTTGCACAAAAATTCTTTAGGGATACGGGCCCAGGTTACAGGTTACACGAATGAACACTGTTGAAAGATACAGTACAACTTACCGAAATGTATATTCCTCATACATAATGTCGACCAATCAATCAAACAAACAAAGGGGTCAATAAAACAGCTGGAGAACAATTATGGCACATAACATTTACCTCAGGAAAGCCATTTGATTACCATAATATAGGCTATAGCACTTTAGTTGGCTAGAAAAAAAAGAGCTATAGAGAGTATTTAGCTATTATTATATTTTATTTAAGCCTAACGTGATATCATTAAATAAAGTTGTTATTATAATAAAAAAAACGCATTATATTTAATTTGAGTTATTTTTAATCTTAAAGCTGCAGTAGGGAGCTTTTAGAAAACGTTGACTTTTTTAGCCTGAAAATTCGAACAAGCACAGCTTACAGGTCACTCGCTCTCTGCTGCACTACAGCCCTCCCTCCACTGCTCCTCCCCCACAACGCAGCCTGCCGTGAACGCGCAGGCTAGTAAACATGCAGGGACACTGATGACGGCGGACAGTTATCGCACATTCACTGGTTAGGGACGAAACATCAACAATATGCTTTACATTGACTATGGCCTGCCCATACTTTGACTACAAACTTGGTCCTCAAATCATTACGTATTTTGCAATACATGTAATGTAACTTCATAACGTTGCACTCTTTCTATAAGTTATAAATAGCTAGCAAGATAATATAATGGTAACGTTACAGTATCTAAGTAATTATTCTAGCGATGTGTAATGCTAAATAAGGTTTGCTAGTACATTATTTCAGCAACATGACAAGCCAGTGAATTAGCAGGTTTCTATTGTTGCTTTGCACAGTGCGTGACATTTTATCTGTATGCTATGCGGCTAGAGACTACGGTACGTTCACACGGGTCGTCAGCGTCAACGCTTGACGGAAGGCGTGGCTGAAGTTTGGCACTGACGCCATGGTCATAGCAGCGTCAGCCAATGAAATTAGACAGGAACTCAACAACAAGCTTCATTGTCATTCAATGGTCATAAAGGACCGGGTGATTGCCCACCGCAATAATTAGTTTCTCCTCCATTTTAAAATTTATCCTCAGTTTGCTGCTCTTGAACAGGATGAACGTGATTGGCTGCCGCCTGGCTACTGTATTTGCATAGAGCGATCTGATTGGCTGACGCTTCCGTCGGCGGCGCTTCACTGGCGTTGCTCGCGGCAGAAGTTGAAAAATTCTCAACTTCTGCCGTGAGCAACGCCAGTGAAGCGCCGCCGACGGATCCACAATTCTTTTCGGCAACGCTTGACGTCACCCATTCAAAGTCAATGGGAAGCGTTGACGCTGACGCCCCGTGTGAACGTACCGTCATTTGGGCTCCGACGGGCTTGTTTATCATCATCGGTCTTTTTCCGTTTACCTGTCTTTGTTGCATGAGCTGGTGCCACTCGAGAAATGGGCAGTTTTGGTTGTTTGTCCGAGGCCATTAGCACAGCTGCGGCACACCGGCTATCTTGATTTTGAACGACTGTAGGCGCTGTGCGAGAGAGGGGGGTGATCAGCGCGTACACAAGCATGATTGACACTGCTAAGACACTCCTCCTGGCTCTGATTGGTTGTTTCTTACCGGGAGCGGTGTATTTCTGCAAATGGCAATAGGACCACTGGGAGGAGCCTGGGGAGCTTGATTTTTTCACAGATTATCTGTCTCATATTCTACTGTCAGGACATAATGACAGTTTTAACAAATATGTAAAAAATACATTTTTACAGAAGTTACCAAATGCGCATCTCGTCAGTAAAGCCGGTTCCTTGATTAGTAGTAAATCGCCATCTCCTGCTTTCAGATGAAGCGGCATTAACACAGAGTCGTAGTTCACTGACAAGCTGAGCAATATCGCATTAATTATCGCAGGCAATACGTCCGTGATCATCTAAGATCACCATGAATCATCTTACCCAAACATTGGAGTGTCCTTGCTCAACTAGCAGAGGCGGCATCTATGCCGGTGAACCGAACAATGGTATAATGATTCAGTTCGACTCCCAAGACAAGACGATGCTCACCCGACTGGCCAATAGGATCGTGGCCCCGCCCATGACACAATTCTCACAGTCAAAGCAGAATCCTGACACGAGAGCAAGAAATTGCATCGAGAGCAAAGAAAAGCGTTTTGAGAGAAACACTTTTTTTTTTAGAGAAAATGTTTTCACACTGATAGCAAAAAAAATATATATGAGAGTTTTTTTCTAAGTATTTTGAGAGAGATTTTTTTTTCTCAGAAATAATAATAAAAAAAAAAAATTTATATTTTTTTTGTTCTGAGAAAATACTTTCTCTCAAAACTTTTTTTAGTCTCAAATATTATTATTTTTTGCTATTGGTATGAAAACTTTTTCTCTCAAATATTTTTTTTTCTCTCATAAAATGCTTTTTTGCTATCATTGTGATAACTTTTTCTCTCAAACTTTTTTTTCTCTCTCAGATCATTTATTTTCTTGCATGTAATAAAGACACAATTCTTTCTCCATACCTCTTATCTTACCAGAAATTGTACCAAAAACATTGTAACATGTTTTCACTAAACCTAATAAAATTCAGTTTAGTTACTAAAATGTTTTGACAGTCACAATACACTTATTGTGATGCAATATTTTTTTTACATCCCCCAATCCCCCCCCCCCCCCCCATAAATCTCACTCCAAGCAAAACTCAAAAGTTGCCAGCTATGGTTGACATGGAGCAGCTAAATCTCAAACCTCCAGGGAATCACCCATTTAAAGAGGAGAGTCTGCTGGCAAAAAGAGAACGTGACAAAGCTCGTAATAAAACAAGAATCATCATTGGCTTGGCTTTTCGGAGATGGTGAATAAAAAGAAGGGATTTGAAATGTTGTAAACGTGACGCAATGGCATTTTTATTATTCAACAACTGGTAAGACATTTTGTTGAACTGATAAATTGCATCATGTAGCTCTCCAACAGAGTTCCCTGTAAAGCATTATCTATTGTGAAGGGTCACATTCATCCGCACAGTCACACAGAGTCGAAGCACAACCAAAACAATGTTCTTCTGCAAAATGCATGCAGTTTTTATAACCTTTAATGCACTGTGAATGCGAACTAACATTAACAAAGGTTAACAAATGATGTACAAATATATGCTCATTGTTACATCATGCTAGTTATTGCATTAACCAATGTTAACTACTGAGATCTTATTGTAAAGTGGTATCATGATCTGTCCGTTATCTGGTTTGATCTGTTTTTAGGTTCCTACTGCACCGTGACGACTGTAGGAGATCTGTCTGTGCTGGAGGGTCAATCCGTCACTGTCCCGTGTCACTATAACCCGCAGTATATCAGCCACGTGAAGTACTGGTGCTACGGCCGGATGAAGGACTTCTGCTCCAGCCTGGCGCGCACCGATGACCCCACATCAGCCCCTAACGTCAAGGGAAGGGTGACGATCGCGGATGACCCCACTCAGCATGTGTTCACCGTGAGCATGCAGAACCTGACGGAGGGGGATTCGGGGTGGTACTGGTGTGGGGTGGAGCTCGGAGGGATGTGGGTTGCTGACAGCACTGCCTCCCTTTATATCAGCGTCATTCAAGGTGAGTTAAGAAAATCATTTGAATGAAAATACAACTAAACCTTCACAAACTAAAATATAGGCCATGCTAAATCCATCACACTACTATATCTTGTATCATCAAAAAAGTAATTTTGATTATCAAAGCTAATTAGCAAAAGAAACAATAACAATTTTAAAATTGTCATTTTAATGTTATGGATATGTGAATTCAACCAAACTTAATGTTCAGGTCATATCCCGCATTCTGCTGACTGTATTGATTTAAAATGATTGTTTCTCGTATTGATACATATTGATATTTTGTGCATCCCTAAATGATCTATAAACCACTGAAGCGTTTGTCAAGTCAAGTCAAGTCATCTTCATTTATATAACGCTTTTAACAATGTAGATTGTTTCAAAGCAGCTTTACAGAGATAAACGTATAATTTAAGGTAACAGAGATTTTTTTTGCTTTATAGCGGTTCTTTAATAAAGTTATTTTCCAGCTAAAGTTAGTTTTGTTTGATTCACTTACGTCGCAACGATCATTTGTTATTAAATTAGGGGCCGCTAGGGCGACACCATTCTCTCTACACAGACTTTAAACGCAAACCTGTGAGAAACGCTGATGGCGTTCACATGCGCATTAAGAATTGGTTCTATAGTTATGTGCGTTTGAATATATGTGCGCAGGTTTGTAATTCCCTACAAACCAAGCCTAAACAAAGTACTGGTCTTTCCTTATAAATATTGATACAGAATTTTATTTTTGTGAAGGTGTCATAGAGGTGTAGTAGTCAGCGTAACTCATGGTGGTTTTGTTGCAGGTGTGTCAGTGGTGAACAGTATGGTGAGTGCAGATGAAGGCAAAGGTGTCACTGTTCAGTGTCTCTACAGTAAGAACCTCAGGTAGCCCATATACATATACATATACATATACATATACATACAGTATGTAATTAAAATTTTGTCCATGCCAAACTTTTTGCTGATTCATTCCTTATTTAAAAAAATCCTTGTATTACTGTTTTCACTGCAGGTCCAGTGAGAAGCGGTGGTGTCGCAGTGGGAACTGGAACTCCTGCATGGTGACGGATTCTGAAGGAACATTCAGCAGTAGAAACGTGTTCATCCACGATGACAAGATCAGCATGTTCACTGTGACACTAACGCAGCTGGAGATGAGAGACTCGGGCTGGTACTGGTGTGGAGCCGGGCAGCAGCATGGGGCTGTTCATGTGTCAGTCACACCACAAGCCACTACACGTATGTTACACAGAGCCTATCGCTAACATCACAAACTACATTCTTACAGTTTTTGGTAGAAACGTGTATGCAAAACTCAATGTCACAATGTCAGATGTCAACATGTTGTAAGTGCTGTATGGTTGCTGCTGCATTGCATCACTATGGAAGTTTGTTTGGGAATAGAAAATAACAACTTCATTGTGACTTTTTATTTGCAATTATGACTTATGATTTCTTAAAAAATTACGAGTTTAGATATAAATTCAGAATTGCAGGACATAAACTTGCAGTTGTGAGAAATAAAGTAAATAAATGCGAGATATAAACTTGCAATTGCAAGAAAAAAGTCAGAAATGGGAGTTTTTCAGTTTCACAATTCTGACTTCTCGCAGTTCTGAGTTTATAACTCTCAGTTCTGACTTTTCTTGTAATTGTGAGTTTGTCTCGCAATTCTGACTTAATAGCAATTTCAAGTTTATATTTCACAATTCGGACTTTATTTCTTAAAATTACGAGTTTAGATATAAACTCAGAATTGTGAAAAGTAAAGCCTGAATTGTGAGATATAAACTCGTAATTGTGAGAAGTGTAGAAAATTAATATAAATAAGTAATCATAACTTGTTATTATGAATTATAAATATTTGGATCAGTTAATCGAATAACTTGTAGCTGATTTAATATTACAATCAAATAATCTGTTCATCCAATGAACACTTAGTATTGATCTGTCTTAACTCTCAGAAAATATATTTTTTATGGCCACAGAAAATGAACTCTTTCCTTAGCATGTAGCTGTGATAGCATCGTTAAATTGACGATGATTTACAAGCAAGGGACCAGAATCCACTCGTTGTGTGATTGTACACACAGTTTTATTTAACTAAATCACTAACACATAACTATCTAAATAAACACACACAATCCTGCATACATGGGTAAAATGGAAAGTGAAAGTGAAAGTGAATGAAACTGGAAACAGAAACAGGGAATGAAGCAAGGAAATGAGTAATTTAACCATCTAAACAGAACCATTCTGACTTCAAAGCTCCTTTTTAAGAGAGGTCCACCTCTTATAATAAACCTCAGTTTAGTTAATTGTACGATACTTGCATTGCCTTAGCTGTTGAAAAAGCGTCTGCAGTCTCAGGATAAAGTCTTGATTCTTCTGTGAGTCGATGGTGTGGAAGTTGCAATCAATTTCTTCCGTGTTGAATGAAGACATTTTGATGAAGTTGCGATGCTAGTCTGACTGTTTAAACATAGCTGGCATTAGTCGAGGCCTGAGGGCCGGGCGAGGCTCACAGAACAGCAGCCAGAAGATGCAGAAAAGAAGGAAGTGGGATCTGTACGCTTTAACCTCTGAGGATGGTCTCTCATAGGGGTCATGAGCCTGTGGTAACTTAAAGGAGAACTCCGGTCAATTTTAACATTGAGCTCATTTTTTTATAAATTTGGTGTGCTGTCAGTACAGAGAACAACGACAAAAATCGGTGTTGCCTACACCGTGTTATCCTCTTTTTAAAATTTGCACTCTGTTGACTTCAATGGGGCATATTTTAAACCTGCTTTTACCCTCTTAACATCCTTGATGTGTCATTACAAGTGCACAGCCAATGTGAGTGATTCCTTCAGAATTCTGTTTTCGGTCGAAGTCCACAGTAATCAATTGTCGAGTTCACGCGCGTGATCATAGGTAACTAAACCTATGCGCGTGAACTCGACAATCGATTACTATGGACTTCGACCGAAAACAGGATGTAAATACAGGTATGAGCGCTGGCTGAAATAACATCACTTTTATTCATATCTTTCTCATCTACTGCAGTCAGATTCACCCGTGTTCACTCTGAAGGAATCACTCATATGACCTGTGCACTTGTAATGACACATCAAGGATGTTAAGAGGCTAAAAGCAGGTTTAAAACTTGCCCCATTAAAGTCAACAGGGTGCAAATTTTAAAAAGAGGATAACACGGTGTAGGCAACACCGATTTTTGTCGTTGTTCTCTGTATTGACAGCACTCCAAATTTACAAAAAATGAGCTCAATGTTAAAATTGACCGGAGTTCTCCTTTAAGCTTTCGGAGGGAAAGTTTACGATTATTTCTATTCAAGCATGGTAATTTGCATATTTAACTGGATTGGCTGTTGATGCAGAAACTATTAAGGACAACTGTTCTTGTAATACTAATATGTTGCATAGGTATCAACATATAATATACACAAGCATTTAGATCATGAAAATACAAATTCAAAGATAGCTAACATGGTATAGGTCAGGTTACATTAACTGGTGGTTCTATCATAAAGCATGCATACAGTATACAATACAAAAGACACTATACAGGACAGTAATAATCACATACAGTGTTCTGAAGATATGCACGTTCCTTCATAGCGGGTGTTCTATGAATGATGTGGAAGAGTCCTTTTTATGGTCATTATGTGTGTTTCAAAAGGGGTATAGAGTAAGAGTTGAGTCTTTCACTTTCGTTTTGGTAAATGGCTTTCATGTCTGGGTGTTAGTTGCTCTCCGGGGGTTGTCCACAGATACCTTGGTGTCTCTTTTTGTTGTTGGTTGAGGGGTTTTAAAGATTGTTAAATATAACAAATAATTATGTCTGATAGGTCCAGCAGTTACAGATGAAAAGTCAGAATTGTCTGATAAAAAGTCACAATTACCTTTTTTTCACATGGTGGAAACAGGCTTCCATACATCACTGATCTGAAGTTAAACTCTGCTCAATTTTGTCACATTTGATCTCTGTCCTTGTGCCAGGGGCCACAGTGTCTCCTGTCCAGTATCTGAAGACAACAGTCCGGACTCCATCTGTAATGGGCACAAATGACCCTCACAGGTGACTTCTGTATATTTCCTCATGGCAAATTAAAAAATAGGGATAAAAAGCTGTCAGCAATGAGCAATACTGAGATCTGTCACATACACTCTTAAAAATACACTCTTCTCTATTGGTATTGATGGTTCCATGAAGAACTGTTAAAATCCATGGAAATGCTCCAATCCAGGGAAATGCTCAATGCTTCTTTACAGTGGAAGAATGTTCTTTAGATTTTTTAAATGTTCTTCACACTAAGAAAATAACGTTTCTTTTAAAAACTGATCACTGAAAGGTTCTTCTATGGCATTGCTGTGAAAAACCCATTTTGGAATCTTTATTTTTAAGAGTGTATGAATGAATATTCTTTTACCATTAGTTGATATTTGGGTAACACTTTATTTTGATGGTTCCTTTTGAACATTCTTTTGACTATATGTAACTTTGCACCTACATGTCAACTAACTCTTATTAGAGTATTAGTAGACTGACTGCTTAATATCTGCTAACTCTTTATTGTTCCTCCAACAGACATTACTGACTATAAAAAAAGCACTAAATGGTTTAGCTCCCCAGCGAACTCTTAACGCATTTTTGTCCTTTACGTCTATTGCGATCTCAAAATTCTGTCCAGTTGTAATACCTAGAATATCAAAATCGACTGCCGGCGGTAGATCCTTTTCCTATTTAGCACCAAAACTTCCTAAAATTGTCCGGGAAGCAGACACACTCTGTCAGTTCAAATCTAGACTAAAAACACATCCCTTTAACCTGGCATACACATAACACATTATAAGGCCTCCTTCCCTTCCCTTTAACTGCGAAGATAAAACGCTGTCAAAATAATTACGGTTCACATGGCTAAATGATTCTGCATTATACATTTTTAAGGCCAGACAAGTAATTTGTTGTGTTCAATTTGTAAAGAAAGACTACACGCCTGCGCACATATATATTCAAACTGTTGTGTGGTGAGAAAAGACCCAGTAGCGAATGACAGTCAAATAGTCTTTTAATAGAACGTAAATGAGGCAGCCACCAGCAAGGCGAGAAAACAGAAATCTTCTTGAGAATAATCACAACAGAAACAGCCAAAACATAAGGCCAGTAATCATCAACGGAGAAATCTTCTTGAGAACGAGCTTAGACAGTGGTCAGCGTAGATGCTCGGGCACAGCTGGCGGCTAGCCTCTGGTCACACAGGAGAGTACACAGAAGACGCACAGCGGGGAACTGCAGCGGCACAGTCAAGCGCAGCACTAGGCACAGAGAGCTGGTTAGAGCATAAGCAGTATAATACTTGCAGCTAGATGAATCCCCGACAGGACAGGACAGGACAGGACAGGACAGGACAAGGACAAGGACAAGGACAAGGACAAGGAAGAGCGAGTGTGCAACAATATACTTCTTTCATCAGTAGTCAACGAACAATCTGACAAAGAGGCAGGAGGAAGAGAGAGGAGAAGTAGCAAACGTAATCAGAGAGAAAAGGGGACAGGTGCGATGTACTTAGAGTAGAGCAGGAGAAGATAGGAAACAGCTGGGAAGAGGAGAGTGAGTGATTGAGTGCGTGCGTAAAACAGGTGAGTGTGATAAAGCAAGTGACCAGAAGAGGGCGGAAAAGGATAGGAAGAGCCAGGATCATTACACAAACGCACATACCTATAGACTAAACACATAACACGCATGTGCACGCCGCCAGCGTTTTCACAGGTTCGTGTTTTTTAAAGTTTGCGCAGAGAGAACTTTTTTTTTTCAATTTTTCAAGGCTTCCACCTTGGAACCTGTTTCAAGGTTTGCGTTCTCCAGCCGCCAGGCACTGTTGATGTGCGAATGAGCAGCCGGAGTGCGTTTAGGGTTTTCTGTTAGAGCGGTGTCTTGTTAGCGGCCCCTAAGTTAAAGGAACACTCCACCGTTTTTTGAAATAGGGCTTATTCACCTTCTTTCCTACATTTAGATAGGTGGGCAAATGCATTTTTGTCTCAGTGCATGCATTGTTTTGGTTTGACAGGGTCGGCGCTAGCTTAGCTTAGCATAATGAATGGAATCCTTTGTTGCCAGCTAGCATGTCCTGAGTAAAAGTGATATAAAAAATAAATAAAAAACACCTAATTACTTCTTGTGGCCTGTGTATTCACAACAAGTACAAATAGTGATGCAGATTAACACTAGGCGATTTCCTAGGCAGATATTGACTTGGGACTATATTAGGGGGAAGCATAGGTGCTTCCCCCTAATATAGTCCTTAATATACAAGTCAAAATCTGCCTAGGAAGTCGCCTAGTGTTAATCTGCATCTGCATCGCAGATTTGTACTCGTTGTGAATACGCAGGCCACAAGAAGTAAAGGTGTTTTTTATTTATTTTTTATATCACTTTTACTCAGGACATGCTAGCTGGCAACAAAGGATTCCATTCATTATGCTAAGCTAAGCTAGCGCCGACCCTGTCAAACTAAAACAATGCATGCACGGAGACACAAATGCATTTGCCCACCTATCTAAATGTAGGAAAGAAGGTGAATAAGCCCTATTTCAAAAAACGGTGGAGTGTTCCTTTAATAACTAATGATCTTTGCAACGGAACGGAAGTGAATCAATCAAAACACTTTAGCTGGACAATAACTTTATTCTAGAGCTGCTGTAAAGCCAAAACAATCTCTGTTACTTGTTTCCTATTATCACTGTAAAGCTGCTTTGAAACAATCTATATTGTTAAAAGTGCAATATAAATGAAGGTGACTTGACTATAAGTAACTTTGCAACTACTTATTCTAACCCTACCAGTCTACTAATAATCTACTATATAATAGACTAATAAAAGAATGTGTTAAAGAGACCATCAAAATAAAGTGAACCCGATATTTGACCAACATTAACATTGGTATTCGACTAACACACCATGTCTGTTTCAGTCGTCCTGTTTGGGAGTCTCTTCTCGTGGTGTGTGGGGTAGTACTTCTGGTCATGACTGTCTCTCTGGCACTTTGGAAGTTGCGGAAACATTATAGTAAGTTTGTGTTTTAAGTGGCCTAAAAAGTTATTGGTTACTTCCAAACTCATCTGGAACATTACTCCATTCTGATTTCTAAGCTTAACTGATGTCTCTGGATTTGTAGACTACCTGTTTTCCTTCATTAAACCTCAAACTCAAAAGGTTGTGTTCTCATTTTTCTGTGAATAATGCTTCACAACTATTTTTTGGTTCATTTTGCAGAGGAAAAGCAGAAGCATCAAAGGACAAATGAAACGAACAATGATTTCACAGTCAGTGCAGTTTATCTCTGTTATCTAACAGTCACATCACCCAATTTACTTTCTTCGTGTATATAACCTTGTCTCTTTGAGGATGATTCATTGATGCATATTATTATGGAAACGGAATAAAAAATAAAAACAATTGTTGCCACTTTTTATCTCACAACTGACTTTTTTTCCCTCAGAATTGTAAGATATAAACTAGCAATTAAAAAAGGGTAATTGCGATATAAAGCTCTTGTGGTGACCAGTGGATGTTTAATGATGCAAATATTGATAAGTTCTTCTGGGTGCAGTATTTGATAGTATTCTGCTTGTTTGCAGATGTGTCCATGGAGAGAAGGAGACTATAAGAACACCTCAGTGATTTTCCTGAATGCTCCAGCTCAGCAGGTCCAAATGCTCTAACAGAGGAGCCTCGTGATGGGAAACAACTCATGGACATTCTGATGATGGAGAATTTAAAGTGAGCTGATGGACACTATGACTCTAGTCAATGAAAGACCTGCAGAATCGAGAAACTGGGGTTATATTTGACATTTCTTCACATTTAACAGTTAAATGGAGTATAATCTTTAATTTCAATGCATTTTTCATGTTGTATATTTCATGTTTATCTGTCTGTAAGTAAAGGTGGATTCAGAAATATCGTAATTACAAGATTCCAACTTGTAAACTCTGAAAGCTCTGACTTGTACCATGTGACTGCTGCAGATTCAGTTTGGCGTTGATAGCGCTGCCATAGAAACGCATAATTCTGAGTCCAAGAACAGCTTTGAGTAGAACGTCACGGATTGTCATCTAGTAATTACGGTAATTATGGTAAAAACACAGCTTTTGTACAAGACTTGTTATGAGTGAGTAGTGAGTGTGGAATGGATGTGTTCTTACTAAGCGCTGTTTATTTAACACAGTGAAGGAAATGTGTGAGACACTTGTGAATGATTTTAGAAGAGGGGAAGTACTGAGTGTCTCACTCTTGTTATTTTTGTCTTGTCATGTTTTTTTATCTGCAATTTTCCATTATTAAATTCAAGTGCTTTATTCACATTTTGTTTCAAGCTGTATTAAAATCTTTAATTGAGGTTGTTGGTCACCTGCTGTCTATTCATTTGCTTACAAGTGTTGACCACACACAACTCATTTATGGTGTGACCGACTGCAGTAGTTCTGTAAGTGTAAAATGAGAGTAGAGAAGGAAACATCGCCACTACCCAGTAATACCAGAAGGAACCGCTTTTATGGCGACTGCATTGCATGTAAAAGTAAATAATTATTTTTCAGAATAATTTTAGACTTCTTGACCAGGTGATGCATTTGTGATTTTTGTAACATTTGCAATCAAGCATTATGACATTTTATTGTAAATAAAGTTTTTTGCCACGAGCAACCACAGAGCACGGATGCAGGAAGTGAGTCTAATACAGCTAGAGCTTTAAATATAGGCAAACCCTCGAGTGATAAGCTGTGTCTGTGGTATTAAGAAAGGGAAAAGAAGATGTACGCAAAGATGATGCAGAGAGAAGAAACATTGCAACTTTTTACGAGAAGGAATGTCAGTTTGAAGAAGTTCATTGTGTTTTTCCTTTGGTTTATAACAGGCAAGTGTTGAGTTTCTTCATACGGTTAGTTGGCATGTTCTGCTGTATGACATGCTGTACTCCAGCTAAAACTATTTCAAACAGCATTTTGCAATATTTATTTTATAATTACAGACTTTTATTAATAGAGAAATTAATTTGTCATGCCACTGGACTATTTAAGATGAACCAAGTGAAGATAAAAAGTGCCTTTGAAAGAAATGGTGACTAGTTAGACAAATACCTTATACATTCATATTGATTTTGACTTGATCTTGATTTTAAAAAAAGTCCAAGCGCCTGTTTTGTGTTGCCTTTGTATTATTATTATTATTTTTATTTATTTTTTACTGATACTTAAAATAAATGGTGTATAGCATGTGCATGTAAATATATATTTTTTATCATTAACATTGACAAATTAGTCAAACTAAAGTTGATCTTTTCTTCGCGCAGGTCCTGAATGCACAACAGGATCAGTAAACAGAAAGTTAACGGTTCAGACTGGAGGATCTGTCATTATTCCATGTTATTATGACAGGAAATACACAGAACACAAGAAATACTGGTGCTTTCATGACTCGACAGCATATAATTACTGCTCTATTGTGGCATATGCTAATGAAACCAGAGGAAAAGTGTCTGTAATCGATCATCCAGATCAGAGTTTCTTTACTGTGACTATGAGAAACCTGCAGCATGAAGACACTGGATCTTACTGGTGTGTTGAGGAGATTGGAGGAAAACTTCAATTTGATGAAAAAGAGCAGCTTCATCTCACAGTTCAATCAGGTATGAGATGAGTTTCACATTCAGATGAATAATTATGAACCTGATTCCTAATAAATCTCAAATGTCTCGTGTCTGTGTGTTCAGCTCCTGATGTGTCTGTGATGAGCAGCAGTGTATCTGGACATGAAGGTGATAATGTCAGTGTCCAGTGTTTCTACACTTCTGGATATCAGAATACACTCAAACAGTGGTGCAGATATAAAGATGAGGGCTGTTACACTGGGAAGAGGACTGACACATCCCAGAATTCATCAGTCCAGATCAGTGATGATGGGAGAAGCTCCTTCACTGTGTTGATGACTGGACTGAGACTCAGTGATTCTGGATGGTACTTCTGCTCTGCTGGAGATCTCCAGGTTTCTGTTCAACTCACAGTCACTGGTAAAACTCATTCACTAATCTAATCTTTATAGTTTTTCCTGCTGGACAATTAAGGGGATAAGGCTAAAAAATTTTTTACATCTTTTTCTTTGTTCAGTTCCTGATGTTTCTCTTGAAGATCCACATGTTCCTGTTCTCACTGTCACTGCACCAAAACCAGGTAATGCAGAGTCTTACTGGTGGTTATGATAAATTCATAATAAATAATTGTATTATTTTATTCTTTGACAACAGTTATGACCACAGAAATATTTGAGAGCAACCAGTTAGATAAGTAAAATATTAATCAGGATTTATATTTGCTGTCATGGCCTGATTATATGATTATAAATGTATTCCTAAAAATCTAAACTCCACTTTAGACATTCTAACTTTGCAACTACATGTCAACTAGCAATAATCATTAGAGTATTAGTAGAATGTCTGCTTAATATCCGCGAACACTTTATTTTCCCCCAACAGAAGTTCTACTGACTATAAATAACTTTGCAACTACATGTCAACTTATTCTACTCACCCTAACCCTAATCATAACCAACCATACAGAGTCTGCTAATACTAAGTGTTAGTTGACAAGTTGCAAAGTTACTCATAGTTAGTAGAATGTCAAGTGGACTATTGAAATAAGTGTAACCAATTTATTTACATAATAGTTGAATTCTTTGCATTTCTTAATTTTTTTGCATGTGTTGTTGTCTTTTCTTTCCTTTTCCAAAACCAGGTAATATAAGTGCATCAAATAATTAATAAAAATTTGCTTTATTCCCACTTTTTCATTTCTTACAGCATCTGTAAGCACAGACACCGAGAGGAGCACGTTAGTATTAACATGTTTTCATTATTCAAATTGATTGAAATACAGAATGAGCAATGTAAAAAAGAAAAGAAAAAAAAAAGACTTAAATCTACATGATGTGTCTTGTTTAGCACTCATATGTTTATCTTTGTGCTGCTGTCATATCTTTCTATATCCTCTCTTTCAGATGGGACGTGATGGAGCGTTTCTGTCAGTCACAGAATTAGAGATCTATTCTCCACATTGACCAGAAGGACTTTTGTCTGTCGGTAAATAACAGGTTTTGTGAAACTCATTAGATTTGTATTTGTTACTGTCAAGGTTAAGGTTAGCAGAGGACTTTAGTTCTGCAGTAGGAAGTCCTCATTGCAAGTCCTCATTGCGCCCTCTTTGTGCTTTGTGCCTCTTTTGTTTAAAACTCTTTGTGCTATAAATCAGTGCATTTATGATTACGATAATAAAGTAATATGATAACAGTTTGCAATGTAAAGCAGCATTGGCTATTTTTGTACAGCTATAATGACTATGACACCCATAAGCTTCACACATTCAATTTACAAATGGCTGCACACTTCCATTTAACACACAGGGGATACGGTTGGGTTCGCTGCAGGACTCCAAATGAACACAGTATGAATTTTGTATGTTAATCTTGAGATACATTTAGCAGAACCAGTATAACTGCAAAATTTGTATGTTTCTGTCTTAATATCTGCCCAACTAACAGAGAATGTTCCCACAACTTTCACATTTTGTAAATGTTAAGATAAAATGGTCTTTTAACATTATTTGATATGCATTCTCTTGATGTTGTGAAAAAACTTCTATAGACGTTCCTGGAACGTCTTCATGATTGTTTTTGTTTGAATGTTCTCATAACAGTGTGAGAGAGCGTTTTGAGAACAACATTTTCAGAACATCCATATGACGTTATTTGTACTTGATGAATTTTCGCATATAATGCTGACAGAAAATGTCCTTGGAACAACATTCTTTCAATGTCCTTATGTTATTGATATTTGATGAATCGTAATGTTAATATTCTTAAAATTTTCAATTTCAATATTATGTTTTAAGTAAAATAAGGTTAAGAGAATGTTGTACTAACATTATTGTAACCTTTTAAATAATTTTCCAATCACACAGAATGATTTTAGAAATATTGCAAATCACTCTTGCAAATCACTGTATTTTTTCCCGCTCAAATGGCGCTTTTCCATTACCAGTACCGCCTCGACTCGACTCGCCTCGCCTCGACTCAGCTCGGCTCGGCTCGCTTTTCGCTCCGTTTTCCATTGCAGATAGTACCTCCACAATAGTACCGGGTCGTCATAGCCATAGATATCATATATAAAGGCTAGATGTCTCGTGCGCGCTGCTGGCCAATGGAGGTCGACGTCCGCACGTGGCGGCCATCTTGCGGCAGTGCGCTCGCTCACTCGTTTAATGGTGCAAATACTTTTAAATAACCATAACTTGCCCAATTTTCTACCGATTTTCAAACGGTTTGGTTTGTTATAAACGTCAGAGATGTAGTTATGACACTACATACATACACTGCATACATATGAAAAATTATAACATACATGTTCAAGCATTCGGAATTATAGCCACGTTAATAACGTTTGTAAGAAACCAAACCGTTTGTAAATCCGTCAATATTTCAGCGAGATATGAGGATTTGTGTGCATGCTGATCACTCACCTTAATGCACAGAGCACTGACATAAGATGGCCGAACGGTGATGCCGGAAGTGACTGCGCCATAAGACATCTAGCGTTTATATATGATATCTATGGTCATAGCGACGCCGCAGGAAACTGCCGTGACTTAATCTTTTACGCGAGACACACCCGCTACCCACACACACAGGACAATGGAGGAAATCGAGTGTATGCTGTTTTTGGATGTTTTTGTTTTTGTTTTTGCTGTTTTTTATTCAGGATACTGCGTCTGGCGCGTGCAATGATGACGCAGTGAATAGTGACGATTCTCTCTGACCAATCAGCAGTCTGCCGTGATTTCACGTCACATTTTAGTATCACCTCAGCTCGCCTCAGCTCGCTTAGAACCTCGCCGGAGGTGGTACGAAAAAAAGTACCTGGAAGCAGGTACAGGTACAACTTTTACACAGTGGAAAACCAAACAGAGCCGAGTCGAGTCGAGTCGAGCCGAGCCGAGCCGAGCTGGTACTGTGTAGTGGAAAAGCGCCAAAATTGTACTCTTTCCTGTCAATTCTCCTAATAAATCCCAATGTCAGTTACATCTGTAATGGTCATAAGTAGAACTGGATGAAATGTCAGTATTTGGAGATTTAATTGTCATTAGTTCATATTGTGTTTGGTTAATCGATCATCATGTGTTACACCCATATCTCTCATTTTGGGTCTTAAATCTGCAAGATAAACTGGGTTGTGTAGCATCATGAAAGTTAATATGCACAGACATAAACAAAACTACACAACTTAGACTTTTAGTTGATAAACTATGTGACTTTTAATACCTGCAAAAGATGTATTACTACCTGTGACATAGACATGCATGCCAATAAAACAAATAAAACAAAAAGATTTTAGCTTGGTAACACTTTACAGTAACGTTCAGTTCATTACAATTAGTTAATGCATTACTGTAAGAGTGATTTTTTAAAAATGTATTGTTTGTTTTTTACTTATTAAGGTTTTATAAATATAAATTTGTTCGTAGTTAATTCATTTTTGTTCGTAATAAATTAATGTTAATTTACATTAGTGTATGCAGAAATTAATATCAATCTAAACGTTAAAACAGTGTTATTCATTCTTAGAAACGTGAGGTGTATACTATCACAAATTGAAACTTTGATACTTTTGATAACTAATACTGAACATCCATCAAGCAATGGAAGAAATATTGATTGCACTGTATTTTATGAGTATGTACAGTCTGTTCACCCCTTATCCATGTGGTCCAAGACTTTTAAGGGCATTTCCTTCTCTGTCTATGATAATATGAGGGCAGAAAGCAGAAGCTGAGCAGTTGTACTACTGAACTGCAGTGAAAACCTCATACAGGACACATAAGCAGGAGCAATCGCAATGACTGCATACGAGAAGGCAATATTCTACATTTCAATCGGGTTTTGGCTCACTTTAGGTGAATATTAAAGGGTTAGTTCACCCAAAAATGAAAATTCTGTCAGTAATTACTCACCCTCATGCACAGCAAAATCTCCAGTGTTGAAATCCTGGTGTTAAGGACTCTTAGAGTAAAGAGTTAATTTTCTGGTGTTGAATTTCAAGGGATTAACACTGCTAGTGTAAACCACAAACTCTGGCTGGTGAAAATACGTAGAGTTACTAAATTTACACCGAGAGAGTGTTATTAGTTACATCCGGGACATTTACGCGCTGGGCGCGACGAAACGACCTGAAACTTTTTTCCACAGACGCCATTTTCTTTGACTCGCGATGCAAGGCATACGAGGAGGGAAAACGCAGATATTAAGTGTTTTATCGCATTTATATATGCATTTTATTACATTATATTGTTTTATTACAATATTTATGTGCTGTGAACGGCTAAACCATTCTCAGAAAGGCATTTTCGTTGACGCGCGATGCGGAGCAGACCAGGATGAGGTTGCTTTTAAACAGAGAAACGACAAAAGTAAGTGTTTTATCTAATTTACAATATGTATTTTATAACATATTGATAGAGAAATTTAAATGCTCTGCGTGCTTAAACGAGCCGAAACCTTTCTCAAAGGAGACATCTTTGACTCAATACGGAGCTGACGACGAGGAGATTTGCTTGCAACGTTAACAGGAACAACACCGAAAGTAAGGGTTTTGTAACCTAATTTACAACATGTATTTCATGGCATTATATTATTTTATAACGATATTTATGTGATGTGCGTGCCTAAACCTTTCTCACAGACTAACGTTATGCCCTGCATCTTCTTTGACTCGTAACAGTGCAGACACGGAGTTTGCTTTTAACGGTGAAAACACAGAGTAAGTGTTTTAACTCATTTACAATACGTATTTTATAATGTTATTTTGTTTTATGACAATATTTCCATCCATCCATCCATCTTCTACCGCTTATCCGGGGCCGGGTCGCGGGGGCAGCAGTCTAAGCAGGGATGCCCAGACTTCCCTCTCCCTCGACATTTCCTCCAGCTCTTCCGGGGGGACACCGAGGCGTTCCCAGGCTAGCCGGGAGACATAGTCTCTCCAGCGTGTCCTAGGTCTTCCCCGGGGTCTCCTCCCGGTGGGACATGCCCGGAACACCTTCCCAGGAAGGCGTCCAGGAGGCATCCGGAAAAGATGCCCGAGCCACCTCAACTGACCCCTCTCAATGTGGAGGAGCAGCGGCTCTACTCTGAGCTCCTCCCGAGTGACCGAGCTTCTCACCCTATCTCTAAGGGAGCGCCCAGCCACCCTGCGGAGAAAGCTCATTTCGGCCGCTTGTATCCGGGATCTTGTCCTTTCGGTCATGACCCAAAGCTCATGACCATAGGTGAGAGTAGGAACGTAGATTGACCGGTAAATCGAGAGCTTCGCCTTGCGGCTCAGCTCCTTCTTCACCACGACAGACCGGTACAGCGACCGCATTACTGCAGAAGCTGCACCGATCCGTCTGTCAATCTCCCGTTCCATCCTTCCCTCACTTGTGAACAAGACCCCGAGATACTTAAACTCCTTCACTTGAGGCAGGAACTCTCCACCAACCTGAAGCGGGCAAGCCACCCTTTTCCGACTGAGGACCATGGCCTCGGATTTGGAGGTGCTGATTCTCATCCCAGCCGCTTCACACTCGGCTGCAAACCGTCCCAGTGCATGCTGGAGGTCCTGGTTTGATGAGGCCAACACGACCACATCATCCGCAAAGAGCAGAGATGAAATCGTGTGGTCCCCAAACCTGACCCCCTCCGGCCCCTGGCTGCGCCTAGAAATTCTGTCCATAAAAATTATGAACAGAACCGGTGACAAAGGGCAGCCCTGCCGGAGTCCAACACGCACCGGGAACAAGTCTGACTTACTGCTGGCAATACGAACCAAGCTCCTGCTCCGGTCGTACAGGGACCGGATAGCCCTTAGCAAAGGGCCCCGGACCCCATACTCCCAGAGCACCCTCCACAAGATGCCACGAGGGACACAGTCGAATGCCTTCTCCAAATCCACAAAGCACATGTGGATTGGTTGGGCAAACTCCCATGAGCCCTCCAGCACCCTGTAGAGGGTATAGAGCTGGTCCAGTGTTCCACGACCGGGACGAAAACCACACTGTTCCTCCTGAATCCGAGGTTCTACTATCGGCCGGATTCTCCTCTCCAGTACCCTGGCATAGACTTTCCCAGGGAGGCTGAGAAGTGTGATCCCCCTATAGTTTGACAATATGACAATATTTGTGATTTGCAAATATCATAATGTATTTATCCTCAAACTATCTTTTACTTTCGTTTGCCAGCACACCTATCTTAACTGAAACCTAACGTTAACTGAAATTTTTTTTCTTAGAATGTGTAAGTTAATTCTTTAAGATTAACGTTAAATGTTTATGAAAATGTATTTATCAGATTCAATTTTGGTTGATGTTTGGATTCTTTAATGTTTAAATGTATTGATTTTGCTATTTGTGTTTGCTAGGACCATTTCCATGCTGCACCAAATGGCTAAGGCTAACCAGGCTTGGTCTTTAAAGGCTGTAAGTTACAGACTAGAACCTGGTGAGGGTCAGATTTTACAGATAACATATGAGATAATGTGCATAAACATAAAAAATAATCATAGCTTTGTTGCTATTTGGTATAACTAGATTTTTTGTGTTTCATAACACTCATTTTGAATGTGTCCAGTCAAATTACTTTACAATAGTATTTTTTTCCCCCTTTTTTCATTTTACTTAAATAAAATTAGTTTTCAAACCAATTGTTTTCATGATTTGACAGGTAGATGTTTTCTTGCTTTTTAATTTTAGACTCAACTGATTGGGAAATCTTTGCCCATCACCTGCCTCCAACATCACAAAGCCACAAGAAGGGAACGAAGATTCTTCCGTCAGCTGACTATTTAGTGAGATTTCTTAAGGTGCGTGTCTAAATTTATTCCTAAAGGGTTAGTTCACCTACAACTGGAAAATTATGTCATTACTTACCCTCATCTCGTTCCAAACATGTAAGACTTTCTTTCATCTTCACAACACAAATGAGGATATTTTTAATGAAATCTGAGAGCTTCCTGTCCCTCCATTGACAGTCCACGCAAATACCACGTTCAAGCCCCAGAAAGGTGTAAAGGTACATCATTAAAGTACTCCATGCGACTCCAGTGGTTTAACATACATTTTATTAAACTACGCAAGTGCTGTGTTTGCAGCAACAAAACATTTACGACTTAATTTATAAAATATTAATTTCCAACATGCGTTGTTAAGTGAGCATGCATCGAAGATTAATAATTTGTAAATAAAGTTGAGTTTTTTTGTTGTTGTTTTTTCGTGCAAACAAAGCACTCTTGTTGCTTCATAAAAAAAAATTGAGGTTAAATCACTTGACTCACATTGATTACTTATGATTTCCTTTATACCTCTCTGTGGCTTTGGAAGTGATAGTTGAATAGGCTGTCGATGAAGGGACAGAAATCTCTTAGATTTTATCAAAAATATCTTAAGTGTTTCGAAGATGAGCAAAACTCTTACTGGTTTGGAACAACATAAGGGTGAATAATTAATGACGGAATTTACATTTTTGGATGAATTAAGTCTTTAATTTACTTGGAAATCAGTAAATTCAAGTCTTAATCTAACTAAAATAGTTTCTGGTTTGAGTCACGAAAGTCTAAGATGGTTGAACTTTTTCCACCATAAACTTGCTGTATTTATAAAACACAAATAGTATTAATTGTAAATGGTCTGGTTTTGTGTTGTCTAGAGAACCAGCACTCCAGGATTTTGAGAAAGTTGGATCTGCACAGCCTTTCCTGCTTTGTGAAACAACTATACACTGAACTTTACTGTTAGGAACTGGACACAACTGATCCACTCATATCCTGCAACTGTTTTTCATCTGTTGAATGTTGTTACTGTACTGTTGCAAAGTCGAAGGTATTGACTCAACTTCACTGACACAGGACTTACATTCACTGACATGTACAGGACTTGAAGTATTAGACCATTTGATGAGCAGCTTTCACATAATTCTGATGACAGAAATGGCTATATTTTGCCTTCATTTATTTTAAAAGTTAACCTATGATGTATGATGTAAAGGGACTTGTTCGTTAATAAAAACTAGTTTGTTAAAACAACTGTTTGCATTTTATGATCCCAGACTAAGGTTACATTTTAACTTTCTGGATTGTTTTGATGTGCATTCAATGTTATCAATAGGTTAAATGCTTTGCTTTTATTTCTGAAAAGATTCCTTTTGTCAAAAAGCAAATCTCATAAATACAAACTCATTTTGAGTCAAATTTAACACTTCTGAAATGTATAAATTGATTCCCAATAGTATTACAAATCAATACAGATCAATTCTACAAGAGTTGCATTTTATGTTAAACTTTACATCCTATGTAGTGTTAATATGGCAACAACTCGGTAGTGTTGAAAGAAAAACACACATTTGGTGTTAAATTTTGACACTACGCACTGGTGTTGGGTAAATTCAACACTAACCAGTGGTGACTAGTGTTAAAAGTTAACTATTTAGAGAGTTGCTGCAACTCTATCATATTTAACACTTTGAAAAGTGTAGTTTTAACTCGATCTAGTGTGGACCAATATAGACACTTTTAAAGTGTTGAATTTAACTCTATAGGTGTTGAATTAGCACTGCTGATATTGCTGTGTGTTGTTCCAACCGCGTAAGACCTTCGTTCATCTTTGGAACATAAATTAAGATATTTTTGATGAAATCTGAGTGCTGGATCACTTCTCCATAGGCTGCTAGGTGACCGAAACTTGCTGGCCCAGAAAAGTTATTAAAGAGATCGTTAATATAGTCCAAGTGACTACAGTGGTTCAATCTTAAGTATATCAAGCGACGAGAATACTTTTTGTGTGCGCAAAAACAAACAAAAATAACGACTTTATTCCACTATTCATTTCCTTCTCTCTGGGCCTCGTAGTGTTTTTGCACTGCACGTCTGTGTTGCACGTCAACACGCATCACACACATGACCAGCGTCGGCCAATAGTGAGCCTACGTGGTGACGTGTAACAGAGACGCTCTGCGCAAAAACACTACGTGAACTAACTAGAGGCCCAGAGAGAAGGAAATTTACTGTATTTAAACTGTATACTGTATTTAAAAACTGAAAAGGTAAAACTCAATCAATAATTGTTATTTGGTTATTTTGACAGTAAGTGTGACCACAGACACCGGCACTGAGAAGGACAAGTAAGTCTTAACAAATTCTCATTATTGTGATTAATTCATTAGCAGCATCAAAACTTTGTGTCTTTAATGCTATAAACAGTTATTCAAGTCTTTATTCTAACAAAATATTTTCTTTAATGTGTCTAAATTAGAAATAATCTAGAGATAAATGTTTAGTTAATATCTGATAGTGTGCTATTGTCTTTTATCTTTCAGATGGCGTTTCTGTCTTTCACAGAACTAGAGTTTTCTCCACATTGACCAGAAAGATCAGATTATTAGAAAACTGCTGATTCTGCTTTTGCTTAACACTCAGTCAGCAGATTAAAGATCTGTGTGTAGAACCTACATTTGCTAAATGCCTGTTAACCTTGTCTGCAATGTATTTTTTTCTCACCATTTTTCTTCAAATGTATTTTTTCTTTTACCAAAAGCGACTTAGCCTACTAACGAGGAACATACCAAATAGAATTTGGGTTTTAATTCAGAAACATCAAAGCTAAATTAAAAATATTGCATATGAAAAATTTTTATATCTCAAAAATATGCAAATAAAAACTTTATAAGTTTACTGTAAAATCAATAGTCTATTCTTTTGATGAATCAGACCAATCAGAGGTCGAACTTTCAAGGGGAGAAAAATTTCAGCACAACACCAGAACAGACTGTTCCTGCTGTAAAGGTTCATGTGAAAAAACATGATTGAAACCAGACTTCATTTACCCCAATGGAAAGCATTTCTGTCAGGACCACTACCGTCAAATATGATTGACAATTAGCATACAGTTTGGATTGGCGGAATGGTTCCGTTCTGGGCGAGAACTCCCTGCGCATCCATGCAGCCTAGCATGGATAAGAGCAGGGAGAGCAGCAATAATCCCCCTTGGAGTAAACAGAACAGAACCAACATGAAAATTTGCAAATATATTTAATTCAAGATTTAAAGTACAACATAATTCGATAATTATTCTGATTCAAGGGGAATCAGAATGTCAAATCCTGACTGGGCGAGAGGAGGAGCTGGGGATGGAGGAGGGTAATGAGCTCCTGAGAAACGCGATAGCTGCTGATAATACTGAAGGAGCTTATATATGTATATGGTGATAGGTGTCGTATTCCTATAGGTAGATGTGGATCAGCTGATGGTCAGCTGATGCGAGCTTGACTAACGTGACCTGCCAGAACTAACGCTATGCTTGATGTTTAAACAGTTTAAATCGCTCCCTAGCCCCTATAGTGCACTATATGTCATTCGCCATATAGAACATAGTAAATGTGTGAACAAGTGGCCGATTTCAGCCACAGCTTCATTGTCTTTTAAGATGTAGGGGGCGGGACTCTTCAGATTCTAGAGAGCATTTGATTGGACAGAAAATCTGAGGAGAAGCTAAAGTGCAGAATGACATCATCAAAATTGTTGCTCATATTGTTGGTAGACAGAGACTATATACATTTAAAATGCATATTTCTTCCAAATGTGAATCAGCTCCACCGATGCGGTTTGATCGGGCTGTGCCGATGCACTTGATGCCCAGATTTGCGTGCAGGCTCAGGATCAGGTCGAAACTAGTGAAGTAATTGTCAAAGAAGACAACTGAAAGCCGTGGCTGTGTTATGGTTTTGCATAATGTTGTCACCACTTTGCTCCCTAGAAGTAGCTCCTGCTCTTCCTCACTTAGATCAACATTGAAGAATGTGGACACACTGCTGATCACTGCCATCACACTGCTGATTATCATTGAAGTGAATGTAGCGACGTAACTGCTTGAATCTCCTCTGCGGCATGATATCAGCAATCACTCTGAAGCGTGATGCAGGGTGTCAGTAGTCCTCCATGGCCGGGAAGTCAAAAACACCCATCAAAAGCAGCATAGCAAGGAAATCTTCAATCTCACCAGGGTTAGTCTTGATCGGATCCCCCAACTCCTGGGCAGAGTAGAGATTGGTTTGATGAGCAATATGTTGAATCATCTCATCAGTGAAGAGCCTTTTGAAGTACTGGAAGGGTGTCTTGACAGCATCAGGGGGTGCAAAACTTGAATCAGGAACCTGGAATTCCTCAATATCTACATGCTTCCAGATTCCCCTGGCTTCTTTATCTTTCTTTTCAGCCATTTTCTTCTTCTTTGTGACTGGGGGTGACATAGGAGCCACATCCAGCTCTTCCATGGCTGTTTTTAGGGTGTTTTTCCCTTTTATCTTCCTCTTAGCAGATGTGCTTGTTGAGGGCATCTCCTCCTCATCCGATTCAGTGGAAAGATCCCTAATCATTTCTGGAAGGAAATGATGCACCATTACATATAAAAGTCAGCATGTTACAAAAATCATACATATTAAACCATTTAAGTATAATAACACTATAACTGTAACATATTGATAACAATGCATGAACAGCAGTGTTTTTATTCCATGGAAAATAGTGCATTTTAATAAAATTAGCATAACTTCACCAAACTGTTACCATGCGGTTGAGCTGTCATTCCATGCCAAGGTTTACCATGGAGTGCCAACTCAACCGTATGGTCAAGCATGTTTTAAAAAAATTATTTGACCATTATAAGATGTTTCTGTTTTGCATCAATTTACATAATTCTGTTAAGTAACGTGTTAGATTATATAAAATGTTGACAAAACTAACTCACCTTTGAAAGTACTGCCAAAAATAGTCCCCATGTCAGAGGTGATTTTTCAATTTTAAACTTGCTAGCAGCAGGATGAGTGAAAAGTTCTACTGTCAAAAAAATAGAGTGACCTCTAGTGGATGTTTGAAGCATAGCATACCTCAACCAAGTTGTAGAGATGACCCAATCAGCTTGAGTTCAGTTCCACACATTTTTCAATAAGATATAGCGACTCAAAAAGTGATCTACCAAATGGTTGAGCAGAACATTTTAAACTTGCATGGAAATGATGAAGATAAAGAAAGAAGAAACATTGCAACTTTTCGACTTACCGACAGTCAGTTTGAAGAAGTTCATTGTATTTTTCCTTTGGCTCATAACAAGCAAGTGTTCTCTATTTGTTTACAATTAATTTTACACATACAAGTTTACATATCCTGCTGTATGACATGCATTTTGCTAATTCTTTTATACATTTACTGATACATTAAAGTCAAACTAAAGTTGATCTTTTCTTCGCGCAGGTCCTGGATGCACAACAGGATCAGTAAACAGAAAGTTAACGGTTCAGACTGGAGGATCTGTCATTATTCCATGTTATTATGACAGGAAATACACAGAACACAAGAAATACTGGTGCTTTGATGACTCGGGAGCATATAATTACTGCTCTATTCTGGCATATGCTAATGAAACCAAAGGAAAAGTGTCTGTAATCGATCATCCAGATCAGAGTTTCTTTACTGTGACTATGAGAAACCTGCAGCATGAAGACACTGGATCTTACTGGTGTGGTGAGGAGATTGAAGGAATATTTCAAGTGGATGAAAGAGAGCAGCTTCATCTCACAGTTCAATCAGGTTTGAGATGAGTTTCACATTCAGATGAATAATTCTGATCCTGATTCCTAATAAATCACAATCTCAATGACTTGTGTCTGTGTGTTCAGCTCCTGATGTGTCTGTGAAGAGCAGCAGTGTATCTGGACATGAAGGTGATAATGTCAGTGTCCAGTGTTTAATTGTTAAGATTAAACTAACAATAAACAATACATCTACAGTTTTGATTAATCAATCTCTGCATTTACTAATACGAGTTGTAGGCCTATCTGTTAACATTATTTATTTTTTTGTTCAAAATTAACAAAATGTGAATGAGTCAATGCATCACCGTTCCTTCTTCCAAAACGTGTTTTTGTCTTGCCCCTGATTCGCCCATGTGTGTCTCGTCACCTTTATTTATACAGCACTTTATACAATACAGATTAGCCATCTACAGGGATAAACAGGAAAATAATGATTCTATAATGCAAACCAAATTCAATTCTGTTTTAAAGCAGCTCTAAAAGGACAATAGTAAACAGTGATTATTCAGTTGAATCAGTTTAGTGTTGATTCAGTTTGGTTCAATAACTGTAAAGTTAATCAATTGTGAAATGAGTTCAATTCACCCATAAAGCAACCAGCTCAGTTCAGCTCTTATCCAATATTGTCAGTGCATTCAAGTCAATAGTATTGCAGAATAGTAAGTCATAAATAAATAGAGAAGTTGCTCCGGCTACTTTGACCCGTGTCTGGTGTGGCAGAGGTTAGATGTCACGAGTGAGAAAGCTTGACATGGAGCAGCTAAATCTCAAACTTCCAGGGAATCACCCATTTAAAGAGGAGAGTCTGCTGGCAAAAAGAGAATAATAAACAGGCAGAGCTCGTAAAAAAACAAGAATCAACATTGGCTTGGCTTTTCGGAAATCATGAAAAAAAACAGGGATTTGAAATGTTGTAAACGTGATGCGGAGATGGTGCAGCATCGTCCTGCGACGGCAGCCATATTGCACCAGAACGTCCTCCACACACCAGCTTACTGGTGGAGAGGAGACAGTGATGAAGACAATCAGTATATGGGGATTATTAGGAGGCCATGATGGACAGAGGCCAAGGGGCAAATTTGGCCAGGACGCCAGGGTTACACCCCTACTCTATTTCGAAGGACATCCTGGGATTTTTTTAATGACCACAGAGAGTCAGGACCTCGGTTTAATGTCTCATCTGAAGGACGGTGCTCTTTCACAGTATATTGTCACTATACTGAGGCGTTAGGACCCAAACAGACCACAGGGTGAGCGCCCCCTACTGGCCTCACTAACACCTCAACCTGGTTTTCTAAGGAGGTCTCCCATCCAAGTACTGACCAGGCTCAGCCCTGCTTGGCTTCAGCGGGCAACCAGTCTTGGGCTACAGGGTGATATGGCTGCTGAATATTGGCAGTTGATTATTATTCAACTGGTAAGGCATTTTGTTGAACTGATAAATTGCATCATGTAGCTCTCCAACAGAGTTCCCTGTAAAGCATTATCTATTGTGAAGGGTCACATTCATCCGCACAGTCACGCAGAGCCGAAGCACAACCAAAACAATGTTCTTCTGCAAAATGCATGCAGTTTTTATAACCTTTAATGCACTGTGAATGCGAACTAACATTAACAAAGGTTAAAAAATGACGTGTTATTTCTCATGTTAGTTATTGCATCAACTAATGTTAACAACTGAGACCTTATTGTAAAGTGGTGTCATTATCTGTCCGTTATCTGGTTCGATCTGTTTTTAGGTTCTTACTGCACCGTGACGACTGTAGGAGATCTGTCTGTGCTGGAGGGTCAATCCGTCACTGTCCCGTGTCACTATAACCCGCAGTATATCAGCCACGTGAAGTACTGGTGCTACGGCCGGATGAAGGACTTCTGCTCCAGCCTGGCGCGCACCGATGACCCCACATCAGCCCCTAACATCAAGGGAAGGGTGACGATCGCGGATGACCCCACTCAGCATGTGTTCACCGTGAGCATGCAGAACCTGACGGAGGGGGATTCGGGGTGGTACTGGTGTGGGGTGGAGCTCGGAGGGATGTGGGTTGCTGACAGCACTGCCTCCCTTTATATCAGCGTCATTCAAGGTGAGTTAAGAAAATCATATGAATGAAAATACAACTAAGCGGAGGAGCAGAGCAGTGAGAGGCGCTTGTCACTGCCCCGGCAAGTTTAAAAGGCTGCACTGCACGGTTATTAATAATGGAGGAGTCCATACATATGCTGAGTCACAGGATAAGGAGTCCTCGTTGTTGAAAAAATCCAAAATAGACCATAAAAGGAAACGTGACCGGAGATTACAAAAAACAAGGGTTAATGTCGGGATAGCTAATACAGGAGAAAGCTTTCAAAAGAGACGCTTGCTTTCTTGTTGCCTGCTTTCTTCTCGACAGGTAAGTCAATGTTACGGTCTTAATTACAAGCTTTTTTTCATTGCTTGGTTGTGTACTTTATTATATAGACAGTAGAACATTTATAGTTAAAAGTTAAACAGGCTCTTTGATGAATAGCAGCTATTGAGTAAAGCAGAGAAGGCCCTAAAAACAAGGTTGTAAGTTTTGTTTGTTCAAAACTGTTACATTCGTTAGTTCGTTGTGTCAAGTTGCAGTTTGTTTGAAATAACAAACCAGTTCACCCGAAGGAAAACTCGATGAAGTGCTATTAGAAGCTTAGCTTTTTGGTACATAACGGCTACCGTAGATGCAACACGCATTTGAAAAAGCGAGGCGCTGGAGAGCACTATTCGTTTGAACGCAAAATACAATTTCACCACTAGATGGGAGAAAATCCTACACAATGTCCCTTTAATGTTCAGGTCATATCCCGCATTCTGCTGACTGTATTTATTTAAAATGATTGTTTCTCATATTGATACATATTGATATTTTGTGCATCCCTAAATGAAATCTATAAACCACTGAAGCGTTTGTGCAGGTGTCATAGAGGTGTAGTAGTCAGCGTAACTCATGGTGGTTTTGTTGCAGGTGTGTCAGTGGTGAACAGTATGGTGAGTGCAGATGAAGGCAGAAGTGTCACTGTTCAGTGTCTCTACAGTAAGAACCTCAGGTAACCTATATATATATATATATATATATATATATATATATATATATATATATATATATATATATATATGTGTGTGTGTAATTAAAATTTTGTCTATGCCAAACTTTTTGCTGATTCATATATATTTTTTTTAAATTAAAAAACATTTAACAAATACAAATAATTTAAGTATTACTGTTTTCACTGCAGGTCCAGTGAGAAGCGGTGGTGTCGCAGTGGGAACTGGAACTCCTGCATGGTGACGGATTCTGAAGGAACATTCAGCAGTAGAAACGTGTTCATCCACGATGACAAGATCAGCATGTTCACTGTGACACTAACGCAGCTGGAGATGAGAGACTCGGGCTGGTACTGGTGTGGAGCCGGGCAGCAGCATGGGGCTGTTCATGTGTCAGTCACACCACAAGCCACTACACGTATGTTACACAGAGCCTATCGCTAACATCACAAACTACATTCTTACAGTTTTTGTAGAAACGTGTATGCAAAAAACGCTGTCACATTGTCAAATGTCAAGATGTTGTAAGTGCTGTATGGTTGCTGCTGCATTGCATCACTATGGAAGTTTGTTAGGGAATAGAAAATAACTTCATTGTGACTTTTGTGACTCGCAATTATGACTTATGATTTCTTAAAATTACAAGTTTAGATATAAATTCTGAATTGCAGGACATAAACGGAACTGTGAGAAATAAATTTGCAGTTGTGAGAAATAAAGTAAATAAATGCGAGATATAGGCTAAACTTGCAATTGCAAGAAAAAAAGTCAGAAATGGGAGTTTTTCAATTCTAATGAACTTATCTCACAATTCTGACTTTGAGTTTATAACTCTCAGTTCTGACTTTTCTCGTAATTGTGAGTTTATATCTCGCAATTCTGACTATCAATTTCAAGTTTATATTTCACAATTCTGACTTTATTTCTTAAAATTATGAGTTTAGATATAAACTCAGAATTGCGAAAAGTAAAGCCTGAATTGTGAGATATAAACTTGTAATTGCGAAAAGTGCAGCAAATTAGCTCAAAAGGGAAATATAAATAAGTAATCATAACTTGTTATTATGAATTATAAATATTTGGATGAGTTAATCGAATAACTTATAGCTGATTTAATATTACAATCAAATAATCTGTTCATCCAATGAACACTTAATATTGATCGTGTCTTAACTCTCAGAAAGGATATTTTTTATGGCCACAGAAAATTAACGCTTTCCTTAGCATGTAGCTGTGATAGCATCGTTAAATTGACGTTGATTTACATGCAAGGGACCAGAATCCACTCGTTGTGTGAATGTAGTTACACCGTTTTATTTAACTAAATCACTAACACATAACTATCTAAACAAACACATACACACAATCCTGCATGAGTAAAATGGAAAGTGAAAGTGAATGAAACTGGAAACAGAAACAGGGAATGAAGCAAGGAAAAGAGTCATTTAACCATCTGAACAGAACCATCAGTTTCTGACTTCAAAGCTCCTTGTTAAGAGAGGTCCACTTCTTATAATAAACCTCAGTTTAGTTAATTGTACGATACTTGCATTGCCTTAGCTGTTGAAAAAGCGTCTGGATGCAGTCTCAGGATAAAGTCTTGGTGCTTCTGTGAGTCGATGGTGTGGAAGTTGCAATCAATTTCTTCCGTGTTGAATGAAGACATTTTGATGAAGTTGCGATGTTAGTCTGACTGTTTAAACATAGCTGGCATTAGTCGAGGCCTGAGGGCCGGGCGAGGCCCACAGAACAGCAGCCAGAAGATGCAGAAAAGAAGGAAGTGGGATCTGTGCGCTTTAACCTCTGAGGATGGTCTCTCATAGGGGTCATGAGCCTGTGGTAACTTAAACGTTTGGAGGGAAAGTTTACAAATCTTTGTTTTCGATCATGGTAATTTGCATATGCAACTAGATTGGGTGTTGATGCTGAAACTATTAAAGACAACTGTTCTTGTAATACTAATATGTTGCATAGGTATCAACATATAATATACATGATCATTTAGATCATCAAAATACAAATTCGTAGATGCCTAACATGGTATAGGTCAGGTTACATTAACTGGTGGTTCTATCATAAAGCATGCATACTGTATACAATACAAAAGACACTATACAGGACAGTAATAATCACACACAATGTTCTGAAGATATGCACGTTCCTTCATAGAGAATGAATGTGGAAGAGTCCTTTTTAAGGTCATTATGTGTGTTTCAAAAGGGGTATAGATTTGATTTGAGAGTCTTTCACATTCTTTTTGGTAAATGGCTTTCATGTCTGGGTGTTAGTTGCTCTCCGGGGGTTGTCCACAGATACCTTGGTGTCTCGTTTTGTTGTTGGTTGAGGGGTTTTAAAGATTGTTAAATATAACAAATAATTATGTCTGATAGGTCCAGCAGTTACAGATGAAAAGTCAGAATTGTCTGATAAAAAGTGACAATTATTATTATTTATTATTTTTTTTCACGTGGTGGAAACAGGCTTCCATACATCACTGATCTGAAGTTAAACTCTGCTCAATTTTGTCACGTTTGATCTCTGTCCTTGTGCCAGGGGCCACAGTGTCTCCTGTCCAGTATCTGAAGACAACAGTCCGGACTCCATCTGTAATGGGCACAAATGACCCTCACAGTTGACCTCTGTATATTTCCTCATGGCAGATTTCACATGAAGGGATAAAACGCTTTCAGCAATGAGCGATACTCAGATTTGTCACATACACTCTTAAAAATAACGGGTCTCTATTGGCACTGATGGTTCCATGAAGAACCGTTAAAATTCATGGAAATGCTCCAATCCACGGAAATGCTCAATGCTTCTTTACAGTGGAAGAATGTTCTTTAGATGTTTTAAATGTTCTTCACACTAAGAAAATAAAGTTTATTTTAAGAACTGATCACTGAAAGGTTCTTCTGTGGCATTGCTGTGAAAAACCCATTTTGGAATCTTTATTTTTAAGAGTGTATGAATGAATATTCTTTTACCATTAGTTGATATTTGGGTAACACTTTATTTTGATGGTTCCTTTTGAACATTCTTTTGACTATATGTAACTTTGCACCTACATGTCAACTAACTCTTATTAGAGTATTAGTAGACTGACTGCTTAATATCTGCTAACTCTTTATTGTTCCTCCAACAGACATTACTGACTATAAAAAAAGCACTAAATGGTTTAGCTCCCCAGCGAAATCTTAACGCATTTTAGTCCTTTACGTCTATTGCGATCTCAAAATTCTGTCCAGTTGTAATACCTAGAATATCAAAATCGACTGTTGGTGGTGGATCATTTTCCTAATTAGCACCAAAACTTCCTAAAATTTTCCGGGAAGCAGACACACTCTGTCAGTTCATATCTAGAATAAAAACACATTTCTTTAACCTGGCATACATACAGTATAACACATTATAAGGCCTCCTTCCCTTCCCTTTAACTCTGCAAAGATAAAACGCTGTCAAAATAATTACGGTTCACATGGCTAAATGATTCTGCATTATAAATTTTTAAGGCCAGACAAGTAATTTGTTGTGTTCAATTTGTAAAGAAAGACTACACGCCTGCGCACATATATATATTCAAACGCACATACCTATAGACTAAACACGTAACACGCATGTGCACGCTGTCAGCGTTTTCACAGGTTCGCGTTTTTTAAAGTTTGGGCAGAGAGAACTTTTTTTTCTCAATTTTTCAAGGCTTCCAGGTTTGCGTTCTCGAGCCGCCAGGCACTGTTGATGTGTGAATGAGCAGAAGGAGTGCGTTAAAGGTTTTCTGTTAGAGCGGTGTCTTGTTAGCGGCCCCTAAGTTAATAACTAATGATCTTTGCAACGGAACGGAAGTGAATCAATCAAAACTAACTTTAGCTGGACAATAACTTTATTCTAGAGCTGCTGTAAAGCCAAAACAATCTCTGTTACTTGTTTCCTATTATCACTGTAAAGCTGCTTTGAAACAATCTATATTGTTAAAAGTGCAATATAAATGAAGGTGACTTGACGATAAGTAACTTTGCAACTACTTATTCTAACCCTACCAGTCTACTAATAATCTACTATATAATAGACTAATAATAGAATGTGTTAAAGGGACCATCAAAATAAAGTGAACCTGATATTTGACCAGCACTAATATTGGTATTCGACTAACACATCATGTCTGTTTCAGTCGTCCTGTTTGGGAGTCTCTTCTCGTGGTGTGTGGGGTAGAACTTCTGGTCATGACTGTCTCTCTGGCACTTTGGAAGTTGCGGAAACATTATAGTAAGTTTGTGTTTTAAGTGGCCTAAAAAGTTATTGGTTACTTCCAAACTCATCTGGAACATTACTCCATTCTGATTTCTAAGCTTAACTGATGTCTCTGGATTTGTAGACTACCTGTTTTCCTTCATTAAACCTCAAACTCAAAAGGTTGTGTTCTCATTTTCTGTGAATAATGCTTCACAACTATTTTTTGGTTCATTTTGCAGAGAAAAAGCAGAAGCATCAAAGGACAAATGAAACGAACGATGATTCCACAGTCAGTGCAGTTTATCTCTGTTATCTAACAGTCACATCACCCAATTTACTTTCTTCGTGTATATAACCTTGTCTCTTTGAGAATGATTCATTGGTGCATGTTATTATGGAAACAGAATAAAAAATAAAAACAATTGTTGCCACTTTTTATCTCACAACTGTGACTTTTTTTCCCCTCAGAATGGTGAGATATAAACTAGCAATTAAAAAAGGGTAATTGCGATATAAAGCTCTTGTGGTGACCAGTGGATGTTTAATGATGCAAATATTGATAAGTTCTTCTGGGTGCAGTATTTGATAGTATTCTGCTTGTTTGCAGATGTGTCCATGGAGAGAAGGAGACTATAAGAACACCTCAGTGATTTTCCTGAATGCTCCAGCTCAGCAGGTCCAAATGCTCTAACAGAGGAGCCTCGTGATGGGAAACAACTCATGGACATTCTGATGATGGAGAATTTAAAGTGAGCTGATGGACACTATGACTCTGTCATAACTCATGAAGCGGAAGCAAAAATGCAAGTACTCTTTTATTGAGGGTCAGTAGACACAAGGCAAAATACACGGGTGGGCTGGTGGCGCAGGGACTTGATGGTCAGCGTGATGGTGAAGACAGGTGACGGTGAATCCAGTGAAGTGAACATCCAACGCGACGAACACCACGAGAACACCGAACAGGAACACGATCAGGAACAGGAACAGGACTGGAATGGCACACGACGACACACACTGAAGACACCAAAACAACGATCTGACAAAGAAAGGAGAGTGCGATGAGTCTATATAGATGAATGAACTGGCAGCAGCTGGTGAGGGGAATGAGATCAGGTGGAGCGCTGATCAGCTGAAATGAGCAGCCACGCCCACTCACACACACCCAAACACACAGAACAACAAATACACGAGACACGAAGAAAACAGTGAATTCATGAACCGTGACAGTACCCCCTCTCCTAGGAACGCCTCCTGGCGTCCCCAGACTCCCTTACCTGTCGATTGTAATCATCGATAAGAGAGTGATCCAGGATGTCTCTAGCAGGAACCCAACTCCTCTCCTCCGGACCGTAACCTTCCCAGTCCACCAAGTACTGGAATCCGCGTCCCCTCCGCCTTGAGTCCAGAATACGATTAACCGAATACGTAGGTTCCCCTTCTACGAGACGCGGCGGGGGAGGAACCGGGACAGGCGGATTAAACTGAGAATGAAACACGGGCTTAATTTTGGAAACATGGAAGACGGAATGAATCCTCCTGTACACTGGAGGGAGTTTGAGGCGGACTGCCACCGGGCTAATGATCTTGGTGACAGTGAATGGGCCAATAAATTTGGGAGCTAGTTTATTAGAGACGGAACGGAGAGGAATGTTCTTAGTAGAAAGCCACACTTTTTGACCAACGACGTATACGGGAGGCCTAGACCGGTGGCGATCGGCTTTAGCCTTGGTGCGCGCTCCCGCTTGGAGTAGAGTCTCGCGGGCTCTAGTCCAAGTGCGACGACACCTCTGGACAAAGGCGTGAGCGGAGGGGACCGCGACTTCAGATTCCAGACTAGGAAAAATTGGTGGCTGGTAACCTAGACTACACTCAAACGGCGATAGGCCCGTAGATGATACTGGTAACGAATTGTGTGCGTACTCCACCATTGACAGTTGTTGGCTCCATGAGGAAGGATTCTTGGAGACCAGACATCACAACGTTCTCTCCAAATCCTGGTTGGCTCTCTCAGTTTGGCCATTGCTCTGGGGATGGAACCCTGAGGACAGACTAACCGTCGCACCCAGTAATCTACAAAATTCTTGCCAAAATTTGGACACAAATTGGGGTCCTCTGTCGGAGACCACATCTGTCGGGAGGCCATGTAACCGAAAGACGTGGTTAACGACTGTTAACGCTGTCTCCTTGGCTGAGGGTAATTTGGGCAAGGGAATGAAATGGACCGCCTTCGAGAACCGGTCCACCACGGTCAAAACTACCGTGTTACCCTGAGAGGGTGGGAGGGCGGTAACAAAATCTAGTGCGATATGGGACCAGGGTCTCGAAGGGATCGGCAGCGGTTGAAGGAGCCCGTCTGGGGGTCGATTGGAAGTCTTACCAGTGGCACAAACTGAGCAAGCCAAAACAAAACTGTGAACGTCACGAGCCATACGTGGCCACCAAAATCGTTGCTTAACTAAGGACGTAGTGCGACTGACTCCTGGATGACAAGCCACATTGGAACAATGACCCCACTGAATGACGTTGGACCGTAATTCCTCTGGCACAAATAAACGGTTCGGTGGACAACCGGGCGGAGGCGTTACCCCTTCTAAGGCCGTCCTGACCTTCGATTCGACCTCCCATGAGAGTGTGGAGATAATTAGGGTCTCCGGAAAAATGCACTCGGGAGTAGACGGGCGATCGGAATGGTCAAAAATGCGTGACAAAGAATCGGGCTTGATGTTTTTGGAGCCCGGGCGGTACGAGAGAGTAAAGTCAAAACGTCCGAAAAAAAGTGCCCACCGTGCCTGCCTAGAGTTCAATCTTTTAGCGGTTCTAATGTATTCCAGATTCTTATGATCGGTCCAAACGATAAAAGGTACCCCCGACCCTTCTAACCAGTGACGCCGCTCTTCCAATGCTAACTTGACTGCCAACAACTCTCTGTTACCAATATCATAATTACGTTCGGCAGGGGACAAACGATGAGACAAAAACGCGCACGGATGCATTCTGTCGTCTGTAGAAGAACGTTGGGATAACACTGCACCTACCCCCACCTCTGACGCGTCGACCTCCACCACGAACTGACGTGATGGATCAGGGGTAACTAGGATGGGGGCTGAAACAAAGCGGCCTTTCAGTTTGGCAAACGCAGCCTCAGCTGCGTCTGACCACCTGAACGTAGTTCTGGGGGAGGTCAAGGCGGTCAGAGGCGAGGCTAGTTGGCTGAAATTGCGAATGAACCGCCGGTAGAAATTTGCAAACCCCAGAAACCTCTGTAGGGCCTTACGGGAATCTGGACTTGGCCAATCCACCACAGCCTTAACCTTCTCAGGATCCATACGCATCCCCTCAGACGACACAATGTACCCTAAGAAAGGAACAGACTGTGCATGAAAAGCGCATTTCTCCGCCTTGACAAAAAGCCCATTCTCTAGCAACCTCTGAAGCACTCGTCTGACGTGCTGAACGTGTTCCTGGAGAGACGAAGAAAAAATCAATATGTCATCCAGGTAGACATAAATGAACTGATCGACCATGTCTCTCAACACGTTATTGACGAGTGCCTGGAAGACCGCTGGGCTATTGGACAGCCCAAAAGGCATAACCAAATATTCAAAGTGCCCCCTGGGGGTGTTAAACGCAGTCTTCCATTCATCCCCCTTCCTGATGCGGACCAAATGATAAGCAATAAGCATTACGTAAGTCCAGCTTTGTGAAGACCGACGCTCCCTGCAACCTCTCGAAGGCTGAAGACATCAACGGCAAAGGGTAAGTATTCTTTACCGTGATGTTATTCAACCCTCGGTAGTCAATGCAAGGTCGCAGAGAACCGTCCTTCTTCCCCACAAAAAAGAACCCCGCCCCCGCTGGAGAAGAGGAAGGTCGGATGAATTTGGATGCCAGAGAATCAGAAATATATTTCTCCATGGCCTCCCTCTCGGGAATAGACAGAGAGTAAAGCGTGCCCTTAGGCGGAGACGTACCTGGTAGTAGATCTATCGCACAGTCATAGGGACGATGCGGAGGGAGAGAAGCAGCCCGAGACTTACTGAACACTTCCTTCAGGTCCAGATACTCCGTGGGCACGTTTGACAAATCCACTGCCTCCTCCTGTAACGCAGAAACAACAACAGACGGACAAGCAGACACAAGACAGGACTCGTGACATAAACTACTCCACTCCAACACTGATCTCTGCTGCCAGTCTATCTTGGGGTTATGTTTGATGAGCCAGGGGTGACCGAGAACAATAGGTGCAAGGGGGGAGTCCAGGATGTAAAATGAGGTAGTCTCTGTGTGATTTCCGGATACTCTAAGTGTAATGGGTCCAGTGGTGAATGAAATGGTAGGAAGAGCTTGACCTTTGAGGGCGTGAACAGCAATGGAGTGGGTGAGGGGTAACAGAGGAACGTGGATCTTGTGAGCGAATGTGTAGTCCATGAAGTTACCTTCTGCCCCGGAATCCAAAAGTGCTAGACAGTCGTGAGTGTTGGCTGACCATCTAAGTCTTACCGGGAGGAGCGTAGATGTTGATGAGGTCTTCTCAGCGGAGATCCCACCCGACAGTAGCCTCAGATTTACTGCCGGGCTTGCCCTTTTACCGGGCAGTTGTACGCGAAATGACCAGCAGTCCCACAGTACAGGCAAAGGCCCTGGGATCTCCGCCTTTCCTTCTCCTCCCGGGAAAGCCGAGCTCGCCCGACCTGCATGGGCTCGTGATCGTAGACGGGGCTGACCGCGTCCCCGCCGCTGGCTTGCGTGGTCTCAGCGGCTGCAGAAGCCCGAGCTGGTAACTTCATCCGTTCCACTCGGGAGAGACGAGAATCCACGCGAAGCGCCAGATCAATAAGTCCATTGAGTGTAGCGGGTAAATCCAAGGCGTAGATTTCCTTCAGGACGCGGTCAGCCAGCCCATGCAGGAACATGTCCCACTGCGCCGCCTCGTTCCATTGACACTCAGCCGCCAAGGTCCGGAACTCAATGGCATAATCAGATACAGATTTACCTCCCTGCTTGAGGTCCGCCAGGGTTCGTGCTGCTTCTCTTCCCGCGACCGCGCGGTCAAACACCATCTTCATCTCGGCGGCGAGTGTCTGGAACGAGGCACAGCACGGATCTTGATTCTCCCACACCGCCGTCCCCCATAGAGCTGCCCTCCCAGTCAGCAGTGTGAGCACGAACGCCACTTTGCTCTGTTCGGTGGCAAATGTTCTGGGCTGCAGAGAAAAATGCATTGAACAGCGTGTTAGAAATGCTCTGCAAAAGTTCGGCTCACCACTATACGACTCAGGAACCGGTAGGCGGGGTTCTGACTGGGAGACGCTTGGTGGTGGTACTGGGGGAGCGGGCGGTGCGGGTGGTGGCGCAGTGGGAGCTCGTAGTTGTTGCAGCTGCTGGGTGAGCTCGGACACCTGCGCCACGAGAGCTTGAATGGCCCGACCCGACTCATTAGAAGTCCTCTCCTGGGCCTCTATCCGAGAAATGGTGGCTCTGATGAAGTCATCCAGAGGAGAAGAGGATCCACTTGCTGCTCCCATCGCTTGGTCAGATCGTTCTGTCATAACTCATGAAGTGGAAGCAAAAATGCAAGTACTCTTTTATTGAGGGTCAGTAGACACAAGGCAAAATACACGGGTGGGCTGGTGGCGCAGGGACTTGATGGTCAGCGTGATGGTGAAGACAGGTGACGGTGAATCCAGTGAAGTGAACATCCAACGCGACGAACACCACGAGAACACCGAACAGGAACACGATCAGGAACAGGAACAGGACTGGAATGGCACACGACGACACACACTGAAGACACCAAAACAACGATCTGACAAAGAAAGGAGAGTGCGATGAGTCTATATAGATGAATGAACTGGCAGCAGCTGGTGAGGGGAATGAGATCAGGTGGAGCGCTGATCAGCTGAAATGAGCAGCCACGCCCACTCACACACACCCACACACACAGAACAACAAATACACGAGACACGAAGAAAACAGTGAATTCATGAACCGTGACAGACTCTAGTCAATGAAAGACCTGCAGAATCGAGAAACTGGGGTTATATTTGACATTTCAC
Organism: Abramis brama; assembly: GCF_963993115.1. Lineage (NCBI taxonomy): Eukaryota > Metazoa > Chordata > Actinopteri > Cypriniformes > Leuciscidae > Abramis > Abramis brama. The sequence continues at coordinate 4,982,234 of NC_139969.1, forward strand.
ATTTAACAGTTAAATGGAGTATAATCTTTCATTTCAATGCATTTTTCATGTTGTATATTTCATGTTTATCTGTCTGTAAGTAAAGGTGGATTCAGAAATATCGTAATTACGAGATTCCAACTTGTAAACTCTGAAAGCTCTGACTTGTACCATGTGACTGCTGTACCGCCTGACTGCTGCAGATTCATTTTGGCGTTGATAGCGCTGCCATAGAAACGCATAATTCCGAGTCCGAGAACAGCTTTGAGTAGAACGTCACGGATTGTCATCTAGTAATTACGGTAATTATGGTAAAAACAGCTTTTGTACAAGACTTGTTATGAGTGAGTAGTGTAGTGTGGAATGGATGTGTTCTTACTAAGCGCTGTTTATTAAACACAGTGAAGGAACACTTGTGAATGATTTTAGAAGAGGGGAAGTACTGAGTGTCTCACTCTTGTTATTTTTGTCTTGTCATGTTTTTTTTATCTGCATTTTTCCATTATTAAATTCTGTACTAAAAAAGTGCTTTATTCACATTTTGTTTCAAGCTGTATTAAAATCTTTAATTGAGGTTGTTTGTCACCTGCTGTCTTTTGCTTACAAGTGTTGACCACAAACAACGCATTTATGGTGTGACCGACTGCAGTAGTTCTGTAAGTGTAAAATGAGAACTACAGTAGAGAAGGAAACATCGCCACTACCCAGTAATACCAGAAGGAACCGCTTTTATGTCGACTGCATTGCACGTAAAAATAAATAATTATTTTTCAGAATAATTTTAGACTTCTTGTCCAGGTGATGCATTTGTGATTTTTGTAACATTTGCAATCAAGCATTATGACATTTTAATGTAAATAAAGTTTTTTGATACAAGCAACCACAGAGCACGGATGCAGGAAGTGAGAGTCTAATACAGCTAGAGCTTTAAATATAGGCAAACCCTCTTGAGTGATAAGCAGTCTCTGTGGTATTAAGAAAGGGAAAAGAAGATGTACGCAAAGATGATGCAGAGAGAAGAAACATTGCAACTTTTTACGAGAAGGAATGTCAGTTTGAAGAAGTTCATTGTGTTTTTCCTTTGGTTTATAACAGGCAAGTGTTGAGTTTCTTCATACGGTTAGTTGGCATGTTCTGCTGTATGACATGCTGCACTCCAGCTAAAACTATTTCAAACAGCATTTTGCAATATTTATTTTATAATTACAGACTTTTATTAATAGAGAAGTTAATTTGTCATGCCACTGGACTATTTAAGATGAACCAAGTGAAGATAAAAGTGCCTTTGAAAGAAATAGTGACTAGTTATACAAATACTGCATTTTACCTTATACATTCATATTGATTTTGATGTGATCTTGATTTAAAAAAAGTCCAAGCACATGTTTTGTGTTGCCTTCGTATTATTATTATTATTATTATTATTTAATTTTTTTACTGATACTTAAAAAAAATGGTGTATAGCAAGTGCATGTAAATATAATTTTTTTGTCATTAACATTGACAAATAAGTCAAATTAAAGTTGATCTTTTCTTCGCGCAGGTCCTGAATGCACAACAGGATCAGTAAACAGAAAGTTAACGGTTCAGACTGGAGGATCTGTCATTATTCCATGTTATTATGACAGGAAATGCACAGAACACAAGAAATACTGGTGCTTTCATTACTCGGGAGCATATAATTACTGCTCTATTCTGGCATATGCTAATGAAACCAAAGGAAAAGTGTCTGTAATCGATCAACCAGATCAGAGTTTCTTTACTGTGACTATGAGAAACCTGCAGCATGAAGACACTGGATCTTACTGGTGTGTTGAGGAGATTGGAGGAAAACTTCAATTTGATGAAAAAGAGCAGCTTCATCTCACAGTTCAATCAGGTATGAGATGAGTTTCACATTCAGATGAATAATTCTGATCCTGATTCCTAATAAATCTCAAATGTCTTGTGTCTGTGTGTTCAGCTCCTGATGTGTCTGTGAAGAGCAGCAGTGTATCTGGACATGAAGGTGATAATGTCAGTGTCCAGTGTTTCTACACTTCTGGATATCAGAATAAACTCAAACAGTGGTGCAGATATAAAGATCAGAGCTGTTACACTGAGAAGAGGACTGACACATCCCAGAATTCATCAGTCCAGATCAGTGATGATGGGAGAAGCTCCTTCACTGTGTTGATGACTGGACTGAGACTCAGTGATTCTGGATGGTACTTCTGCTCTGCTGGAGATCTCCAGGTTTCTGTTCAACTCACTGTCACTGGTAAAACTCATTCACTAATCAAATCTTTATAGTTTTTCCTGCTGGACAATTAAGGGGATAAGGCTAAAAAAAAGTTTACATCTTTTTCTTTGTTCAGTTCCTGATGTTTCTCTTGAAGATCCACATGTTCCTGTTCTCACTGTCACTGCACCAAAACCAGGTAATGCAGAGTCTTACTGGTGGTTATGATAAATTCATAATAAATAATTGTATTATTTTATTCTTTGACAGCAGTTGTGACCACAGAAATATTTGAGAGCAACCAGTTAGATAAGTAAAATATTAATCAGGATTTATATTTTCTGTCATGGCCTGATTATATGATTATAAATGTATTCCTAAAAATCTAAACTCCACTTTAGACATTCTAACTTTGCAACTACATGTCAACTAGCAATCATCATTAGAGTATTAGTAGACTGTCTGCTTAATATCCGCGAACACTTTATTTTCCCCCAACAGAAGTTCTACTGACTATAAATAACTTTGCAACTACATGTCAACTTATTCTACTCACCCTAACCCTAATTATAACCAACCATACAGAGTCTGCTAATACTAAGTGTTAGTTGACAAGTTGCAAAGTTACTCATAGTTAGTAGAATGTCAAGTGGACTATTGAAATAAGTGTAACCAATTTATTTACATAACAGTTGAATTCTTTGTATTTCTTATTTTTTTTTGCATGTGTTGTTGTCTTTTCTTTCCTTTTCCAAAACCAGGTAATATAAGTGCATCAAATAATTAATACAAATTTGCTTTATTCCCACTTTTTCATTTCTGACAGCAACTGTAAGCACAGACACCGAGAGGAGCACGTTAGTATTAACATGTTTTCATTATTCAAATTGATTGAAATACAGAATGAGCAAAAAAAAAAAAAAAGACTTAAATCTACATGATGTGTCTTGTTTAGCACTCATATGTTTATCTGTGTGCTGCTGTCATATCTTTCTATATCCTCTCTTTCAGATGGGACGTGATGGAGCGTTTCTGTCAGTCACAGAATTAGAGATCTATTCTCCACATTGACCAGAAGGACTTTTGTCTGTCGATAAATAACAGGTTTTGTGAAACTCATTAGATTTGTATTTGTTACTGTCAAGGTTAAGGTTAGCAGAGGACTTTAGTTCTGCAGTAGGAAGTCCTCATTGCAAGTCCTCATTGCGCGCGCCCCCCCCCCCCCCCCCCCATTTACTACAACAATTAAATAGTGGCATGACAGACTATAGAAATTAATAAAGAGGTTTATAATAAGTTAATAATAAAGCAGTTTAGTTTACTGACTCCAACTAGGTGACACTAACCTTGTGAATATAGTTAATCTAGTGCACTGGTGTGGACTTCAGGTGGACTAAAAACAACAACAACAACAACAACAACAACAACAAAACATGTGGCTTTAGTCCCAGCTTTAGTCTTGCCCTTTTGTGTGCAGTTTTCTGAGACTGACGCTCTCCACCTTATTTTGCATTGTGGAATAATCTGTTTTCTGAATGTGCAAAACTTCTGATTCATTAGCCGCTAAATAACTATAATAATGACAAAGTGCAGTAAACAGTAAAACTATTTGTGCTATAAATCAGTGCATTTATGATTACGATAATAAAGTAATATGATAACAGTTTGCAATGTAAAGCAGCATTGGCTATTTTTGTACAGCTAAAATGACTATGACACCCATAAGCTTCACACATTCAATTTACAAATGGCTGCGCACTTCCATTTAACACACAGGGGATACGGTTGGGTTCGCTGCAGGACTCCAAATGAACACAGTATGAATTTTGTATGTTAATCTTGAGATACATTTAGCAGAACCAGTGTAACTGCAAAATTTGTATGTTTCTGTCTTAATATCTGCCCAACTAACAGAGAATGTTCCCACAACTTTCACATTTTGTAAATGTTAAGATAAAATGGTCTTTTAACATTATTTGATATGCATTCTCATGATGTTGAGAAAAAACTTCTATAGACGTTCCTGGAACGTCTTCATGATTGTTTTTATTTGAATGTTCTCATAACAGTGTGAGAGAGCGCTTTGAGAACAACATTTTCAGAACATCCATATGACGTTATTTGTACTTGATGAATTTTCGCATGTAATGCTGACAGAAAATGTCCTTGGAACAACATTCTTTCAATGTCCTTATGTTATTGATATTTGATGAATCGTAATGTTAATATTCTTAAAATTTTCAATTTCAATATTATGTTTTAAGTAAAATAAGGTTAAGAGAATGTTGTACTAACATTATTGTAACCTTTTAAATAATTTTCCAATCACACAGAATGATTTTAGAAATATTGCAAATCACTCTTGCAAATCACTGTATTTTTTTCCGCTAAAATTTTACTCTTTCCTGTCAATTCTCCTAATAAATCCCAATGTCAGTTACATCTGTAATGGTCATAAGTAGAACTGGATGAAATGTCAGTATTTGGAGATTTAATTGTCATTAGTTCATGTTGTGTTTGCTTAATCGATCATCATGTGTTACACCCATATCTCTCATTTTGGGTCTTAAATCTGCAAGATAAACTGGTTGTGTAGCATCATGAAAGTTAATATGCACAGACATAAACAAAACTACACAAATTAGACCTTTAGTTGATAAACTATGTGACTTTTAATACCTGCAAAAGATGCATTATTACCTGTGACATAGACATGCATGCCAATAAAAAAAATAAGACAAAAAGATTTTAGCTTGGTAACACTTTACAGTAACGTTCAGTTCATTACAATTAGTTAATGCATTACTGTAAGAGTGATTTTTTAAAAATGTATTGTTTGTTTTTTACTTATTAAGGTTTATTTTATAAATATAAATTTGTTCGTAGTTAATTCATTTTTGTTCGTAATAAATTAATGTTAATTTACATTAGTGTATGCAGAAATTAATATCAATCTAAATGTTAAAACAGTGTTATTCATTCTTAGAAACGTGAGGTGTATACTATCACAAATTGAAACTTTGATACTTTTGATAACTAATACTGAACATCCATCAAACAATGGAAGAAATATTGATTGCACTTATGAGTATGTACAGTCTGTTCACCCCTTCTCCACGTAGTCCAAGACTTTTAAGGGCATTTCCTCCTCCGTCTATGATAATATGAGGGCAGAAAGCAGAAGCTGAGCAGTTGTACGACTGAACTGCAGTGAAAACCTCATACAGGACACATAAGCAGGAGCAATCGCAATGACTGCGTACGAGAAGGCAAAAATATTCTACATTTCATTTGGGTTTTGGCTCACTTTAGGTTGTGATGTCAAGTCACGAGGATCCACCTGAGAGCGGCATTTCATTCACTTCACCCATACCTCAAACTCGCCGACAACGCAGAAAGGGCCATAATAAGAAGCCTGTACCCAATACTGCTGCAGATGCAATTCTTGGTCTTTTAGAACACATGACTGTTCAATGATAATTGCTTTGTATGAAAAGTTTTTCTGTCCATCGCTGCTACTCTCAAAGTCACATGAGAGAGCAGTGACATGGGTCTTTGTCCACACATACAGAGAAGCTATTGTATCTTCTGGGGGGATTTCCGTCGACTGGACAGTCAAGCAACTACGGATAAGAGTGTTAAGACATTTGCTGGGATCAGCATCTGCACATGTGATTTGCCTTACAGTAAATATGACGAAAGGTATTCGAATCTGGATTATAAAAGAAAGGAACTGGAGACGGATAAGGGCTCATCCTTGCAATCTCCAATTCAGGACCCCAGCAGTTCCTGAATGCAAGAAGCTGTTTAAGCATAGCTAATATTACTCTGTTAGTCTAAGTACTCTATTATATTCTGTAACAAGTATTCTTTTCATTTTTGATTCTTTTAATAAATATTGTTAAACATTTATTCAAAATCATCTGACTGGAACTTGGAATTTTTGAGTACGCTTCACCTTTTCTTTCCTGGATCAGGACGATCCGAACCGGGGGAAAACTACAGAGGGTGAGCATGAATTCTGATATGTGAATAATCAGTATGCACTGTTTGATTGATTGACACGCCTGGCTAAAGAAACAACTTATAACAGGGTTATTGTTGTATAGCAAACACGGTTGAAGAGTACCTAAACAGGTAGACTTATACTACGAAGGGGACATTTATTATATTTATAATCCTTATTATCTTTATAATAAAATACGAATTTGTAGAGACTGATCACCTAACTCTTAAAAGTACGACTAAAGGTTAGGCTCTTTAGATACCGCGGGATTATTTATATGTCCTGATAGGATGTAAAATAATTTGGAACGGTATTTCATCGTATAAACTTTTACATGGGGGCTCGTCGGTCTTTAAAGAATAAAACCCGGAGAAAAGGCTGAAAGAAATAAAAAGCACAGGGTTACTGCTATTCTGCAAGAATAGGGCCCTTGAAGGAAAAAGCACATCAGAAACTGTAGAAGAACTGTTGTTGTTTGACAAAGATCTCCCAGGTCTAAATAACTTAAAATCTTGGGGTTATGAGACTAAATGGGACGAGTTACAAACTTTTGCTGTGAGGTATGATAGAAGAACCAAACAGGAGACAGAGAAAAAAGGCAGTCAAGATTTAAATTTCCAGGGAAATAGCAAACAGCAAGGTCTGAGACGTTCAGAGAGACTTAAGGCTCGAGGCCGTGATGGTCAACAGGGGTCCAGATTTTCTGGGCAGCAGAAATCTTACAGGGAGGAAAGGGACCAATTTGGACCAGCAAGCTTTCAGAGAAGAGGCAGATCTCAGAGCAGAGGAGTGCAGAGAAAACCTAATTGGGAACAAAGACCTCCATTGACAAAATATGCAAGTAAGCAAACTAGCTCCACGTATGTTTCTAGGGATGAATGGGACAAAATGACTCCTGAGCAACAAAACAAAATCAGAGAACAGAGAGCTAAACAGAAGATGACTGTAGAAAAAACATCCAGTGCTGGTCAGTCTAAGCCTAAATCTGTGAGACTTAACAAGTCTGAGCAAAAACAAAAATAGGAAATCCTTAAAGGAAAAGCGACCATCCAATCTGAATTAGTTAAAGAACATGAAGGTTTCTTTTATATAGAATACAATGGTAGAACGTTCATTCTTGATACAGGAGCCGAAATTAGCTGCCTTACTGACTTACCTGAAGATGCCATAAAACAAAAAGGTATAATGAGGGTATACAGCTTTAATAAAACTCAAGGCCCAATTGATACAGACTGGTATTTGTGGAAGGACATAGCCATTATTCCTAATCAGTCAGAAAACCTGATGACATTGCAAGATGCAACTAAAATTGTAGGTAAAATTGATAAAGAAATAACAGTTAGATGGATGAAAATGGTCGACCTTAAAAAGGAAATTAATAGAATGGTACAGGAAACCATACTTGATAAAAACAAATTGAGAGAAATCCTGGAAAAACATAAAGGTGGAGCCGCTAAATTTAAAAATGATGTAGGCCTATTAGGTAAAGAATATGAGTATGAAATAAAGGGAGGTGTGCATAAACCACAACGTCAATACCCTATTAATAAAAAAGCTTTACCTGAAATTGAAGAAACTATTAAAGAATTAGAAAAATTAGGTGTTATTAAAGAAATACAAAATCCGATCACTAATTCTCCGCTGCAAGCCGTCCCTAAACCAGATAAAACTTACCGGGTCGTTAATAACTTCAAATCTTTGAATAAAGTATCAGAACCAGATACGAGGTACTTAATTAATGCAAAAGATATAACCAATGGTTTACCTAAGGGTAGAATATTAACTAAAATTGACTTAGCAAACGGTTTCTGGACAGTTCCGTTAACTGAAAATAGCATGGCTAAAACTGCATTTACCTGCCGATCGAAATCGTATTGTTATACAAGATTGCCCCAAGGCTATAAAAATTCCCCGAACGCATTTCAATCTATCGTGGTCACGCTAATGACAAATTTACCGGTGACAGTTTATATAGATGACCTTTTGATCATAAATGACGATCCTGATGAACACCTGAAAATCGTAGATGAAGTATTTACTAGACTAATAAATGCGGGTTTTAAGCCAAGTTACAAGAAAATCGAAATAGGTAAAGAAGAAGTGGATTTTTTAGGCTTTGCAATGACAGGAATGGATCGTGGACTCTCAAAAACCACCAAGGAGAAACTGGAAGATTTGAGACAAAACAGCCCAAAAAGCCTAAAGAATTTACAAAGCTTCATGGGACACATGAATTTTCTCAGGGATCTGATACCAGGCTATGCAAAATTGGCGAAACCTCTTTATGGAGCCACGAAAGGAAATGAATTTAATTGGAGCGATGAATTAGAAAATATCAGGCTACAATTAATTGACTTGGCATTAGCCTCAGGTAAAATAGCAAGAAGAGAATCGGATCAAAGATTAGTAGTGAGTGTTGAAAATACTGCAGATGAAATTGAACTGGTCTTGTATAATGAAAAAGATAGGAAGAATCCTATACAGTTCATGTCATACCCAAAACCTACTAATCAGCTAAAACAGGAACCTAAATCAGCAACTGACATCTTAGCTAGTATTGCTAAATGTTTGATAGCGATAAAAACCTTAGCTCTAGATCAACAGATAATTGTAGAATCGAAAGGTGAAGGCATCGCACAACTAGTGAGAGAATCCAAAAACCTAGTCAGTGAAGCTCCTAAGATTCATCAATTTACTTGGGCTAAGTGGAGCAAATTGCTGCAAGATACTCAGATAATTTTTGGACAAAGTAAACTTAACAAAAAAGACAAAATAACAGAAATCCCTAAAGGGGCTAATATTTGTTATTTTACAGATGGTTCAAAAGAAAATGAAGAAGTCTGGTGGGGCTTCATAAGGAAAGAAAAAGGAAAAATAGTTTTTAAACGAAAGGGTCAATTGTCTAGTGAAGACTCAGCGCAACTGGCAGAAGTAAAAGCTGTTTTAGAAGCCCTAAGGCATATGAAAGCCACAGCCACGAATAATGGAATTATTGTCTCAGATAGTGATTATGTTTACAAAGCGCTAACTGAGCACGTAGACACTTGGAAACTGAATGGCTTCTGCACAGCAAAGGGAAAGCCATTAAAACAGGACAGTTTGTGGAAGGAAATTGCAATATTATTGGAAGATGTTAAACCGGTAGTGTTGCACCAAAGCAGTCACACAGTACAGACTACATCAGCTGCCAAAGGTAATGCTGAGGTAGACAAATATATCAGACATAAGACAATACAAACAATAAAAATTATTAAAGTTATCACTAAGACAAGTGAAAATAATATTGTTGAAAAACTACACATGGATTTAATGCATCCAAGCTTAGCTTATATGTCAAAGTATTGTAAGGCCACAGGACTGAATATACAGAATCTAAAAGCTACCTATCTTGAAATAAGGAAAAAATGTCCTGAATGCAGAAAGGTCATGAACTGCAGGTTCAATGAGTATGGAAAGATTAAAACAGATAAAGAGAATGATGAAATATCGATGGATTTCGGAGGACCTATTAGGCCAGCTACGAAATTAAAAAACTGTTACTTCTTAGTGATTGTAGATAATTGTTCCAATTTTCTTCAAATATATCCATGCAAACAAGCTACTAGTGCGATTGTCGTACAAGCACTAAGAGAGTGGATCAGATTTCGGGGGCCACCTAAAAGAATTAGGGGGGATGGTGCTCCGAACCTTACAGGACGAGAAGTTGAGGAATATTGTAATAAAATCGGGGTCGAATTGATAAAAAGTGTAAAATATAGACCGGAAAGCAATGGACTAGCCGAGAACGCTGTTAAGAGATGTAAACAATTTTTCGTGAAGAACGAACAACTAGGACAGTGGGATACTTTGATTGACCAATGTACGCATTTTCTAAATTACAGAATCAAACCAAGTGAACTCAAAAGTGAAGATCAACCTGAGCAGGAAAATTTTGAAAGCCAATCCATTTAAGGTAGGCGATCAAGTAATTATATTGCATAAAATCAGAGGTAAAAGATTTAGGCATAAAACTGGGACCGTGGACACGGTAACAAAAATCACTTCGAATACTACTGTACAATTAGAAAATGACGGCATTTGGTCCTTGAGAGACTTAATTAAGGCATAATCATGAAGAAAGTGGTATTTGAGTCCATTATTGAATCAAAAACAGGATGGGTCAGGTGCCAAAATGAAGCGTATGAGCTACTAAGAGTCAAAAAATGGCATGAGGACTGCCCTGATGGTACTAATAGTAAATTAATACCATTCACAAGCTGTTGTATTTGTGAAGCAGCGAACGTGGCAGAATTACTTTGGGAAGGTCCGAATGAGTCTCGGCCTACCAAAGCGAGCTTAAAATCACTCCCTACCAAGGGAGAGCATAACCTTTTCTCCTGGTACAATCCTGAAGGTAGAATCGGCCACTGTGCCTTGGGAGAAATTTCAGTATGCGGAAATTGCAGACTAGGCAAACAAAGATGGGTCATTCAAACAATACAACGAGGACAAACGAGTTGTGTCTGCCGAACCTGTAAAACGTGTACAGAAAAACTAATTTTACTAGGCTCAAAATGTTCCTGTAAGTTTAGTGACTATAAACTGGAACTGTGCAACAGATGTGAAAAGCTAGAAGAGCGGCAATGGGTCCAGACTGTCAGTAAGAAAGAGGTCTGGTTAACCAGAAAATCGAAATTAGCCATGGGATGCGTGTCACAGGGTAAAATTATGACAGCATGGATTAGTAATCCGATCCAATTAATGGAAGAAGATGAACAAGCATGGCTATATCGATACTGTGAATTGTCAGGGCTTGGTAGCCCATCCTATACAGATCCTCTGGAGATTGGATCTGTATTAGGTCAGGTACTAGGACAAATCACTTGTTTGGAGGCGTGGGAAAGAGTTGTCTCACATAATCTAAATAAACCAAAGCAAACTATCTTTGTGAAAAGACAGGGACAGTATGAACGCAGCTCAGCCGAACAATTAATTGTTAATGAACTTAAAAATATGAGCTTCCTAATTACAGACTATAACTACGAGACCAGGACATGGGAACTGGGTGTAAGAGAAACAGACATCACAAGAATGTCCAGAAGTCAAATAATTATGACTGGGGAAGCCTGTTATAAGATTAAATATGAAGAAAACGATGCATCTATGATTAAAACACTGGTGGTGAATCTATGTTGTACCAGAAATTACATGGGCATCGGCTTTGCCATACAGGGTTTTAATATTGATTGGAGGACAGACGTTAAACCTTTTAAACAAAGGGTCCGAGACTGGCTGCTAAAACAACGATTCTAGGGTCAGACAGGCAATTCTTTGTTCTCTCACCCACAGGCCAACATGCCTAGAGGGGGGAGTAGACAAAGACTGAAAACCATCTACAGAAGACTCCATCAAGAAAAGACTGAACATTTTCAGGAAATGGTAGCATGGATAAGTATGGCTTTCATTCTTTTTGTATGCATTTTGGCTGGATTCGGAACAAAGGAAACAGAGGAAATCTATACTGTCTATCCTTGTACTAAAATGGAAAAGATAGTTAAATTACACTGCTATAATCAAACAATAATGGTTAAAGGTTCACCTTTGATTTTAGCAGGGATAGTATACAATCCTGAAAATAATGCTAAGCTGATAAGAAACTGGATAGTAGACATAGATCCAGAATACTGGAATTGTACTAGTGAAGGAAGTTTCTTAGAATCAGCTGCAGATTATGGTCCAACAACTGAAAAAGGATTAACTGTAATGAAATGGAATAAACTACAACTACTAAATCAAACACATGTGTTATTAACAGGCCAAGAAATAAATGGTAGTGCAGCTAGAAACATTAGTGTAAAAAACTTTGATCTAGTATGGTGGACATATTCCTATGGAAAGACAATCTCGACTTTAGAATGGAATTGTGAAACAGCCAAAGCAAACATAAAAAGATTAAAGGTATTAGACAAAGAGAACCAAAATAAATTAGAAGTGGCAGATGATTTAGAAGTGGCAGATGACTTTGAAGTGGCAGGTGACATGGAAGAAACCAAAGGAAGGGAGTCACCAAAATCAAGTCCACTGAAACCTGCAGCGCAACGCGCAGGGCCAAAACCAATAGATCGTTGGCTTCGTATGAGTGAATTCCAAGATAAAACTATAATTCATTCAATCCATGAAAACAAACCTATAATTCCTGCAAAAACCACAGAGTGGATAGACTGCTACCATAGGCCTAGAGCTACACCTATGTGCCATAAAATACCATGTCCCTGGTTGGGAAAGATGGTCTGGCCAAGTAACAAAGACAGATCAACAGTTGATCACGAAAAGCAGTGTGCTCGTAAATTAAACCCGGAGAAAAAAGTTTGGTATTGTGTCATAAAAGCTGAAGCTCCATGGAATCAAACTCTTATGGAAAAATATGAGAAAGATACTATTACTATATGGCACAAATGGATAATAAAGAATTATAATTTCACACAAGGAACAGGTAGTGAAGCAGATAGGACTACGTGGACTGTGAAAGCCACATTAGAAGGAAAGAAAAGAGCAAATGGAAACTATAAACATCCATATACGCTAGAATATTTTCCAAATGCAGGTATTCCAGAGAAACTTATAGCTATCTCCGGAATATCAAAATACCTAACAACAAAAGTGATGGAGCAACAATATAGGAGCGCATTGTTGTTATACATGCTGCAGGGAGGAGAAGCGTTAAAGCATTATACCATCACTAAAAGACCTAATGGTTACATAAGATACCACGGAAGACATCAAGATATAAAAGATGTACATACTGGAAGAAAAGAAGGCAACCTTGTATGGCCGTTACACATGAAATATCTAGGTTCACACAAAATCTTAAACTCCTATAAATCCCAAAATATAGGACAATGGGAAACTGGCTATTATTTAAAAGTATCTGATCCAGATAGTTACTCGTGGGGAACTCAGAGTAAAATATATATCAGGCCCACTCGAGGAAACTTCAACAAAAGATGGAATGTTACGGATTGGTATGGAGAGCCGTGCACAAGACGAGGCAATTTTGATATTGTAAAATCTTCAAAAGGAAAAAGGATAGCATATAACCTTAAATGTGTTAAAGAATTCGACTTAGGAACAGAAGTATTGATGGTAGGTGAAAGAATGGATAATAAAAAGATCGAATTTTGGAGTGACCGCGTAGAAACTAAATATTTATGCAGAGGGGACCTATTTAACAATTGGCAACATGCAACTTTTAGTGCCCCCATAATGCAATCTTACGCAGCTAAAAACACAAAGGGGAACATTGATAGGAATTATATGTCATGCAACTACGAAGCCATGGAAGGCGCCCTCTGGGCAGGAGAGAACTTAAAGATTACTCCACTGATTCTAAAGCAAATGGTAGGAGAAACGCAAATCAGGAAAATATGTGCTATTATACCTTATATTAAATATATAAGTGAGTGGAAAGACTTATTACATCCAGTCGATGATTTAACGGAATCGGAGAGCCTTGGAGCTCACTGGATTCACCGTTTAGACTACTGGTCAAAAACCAGAAGCCCTTCAGACGTAACTTTGATTAAATTAATTGGGAGAATAGTGAAAACAGCATTCGAAGATATAGGCGGGAAAATTAAGGCAGTGGCCACAAATGTATGGAGTATAATGACAGACACATGGGAGATAGTAAAAACTATTCTTTATTGTGTGGGAGTCACGATAGCAATCATTGTGATAATAGGTATTCTAATTAAATTAGTGAAAATATGCTTACATTGTAGGAAGCTAAAACAGTTAGCTGTCCAAGCCAAATATAGAAAGATTCGACTGTCAGCTGATCTTTCAGAGTCCGAGAATGAGAGTGAAGGAGAAAGTGCCTACGGCTAATTCAAAGATCGTAAAAAGTTAGTGGCTCGTAAAATCACTTCATTCTCCTGAAAACCAGCATACTGAACGGAGTATACCAGCTAAAAAGTTTTGAGAAACCTGAAGAATGGCTTTAACCAAACCAAATTGGGGAAACAACTCCACTGCAACTTGTTCTGAATTGCCGGTAAATAAATTTCAAATTATAATCTACAATGTAATTTTGATCCTTTATTGGATATGTATGTTAATGGGTTTACAAGGGTTATGGCAAATTCCAATTGCAATATGTAACATAGCCTCATTTAATTTGGAGAAAAGGCTAAATCTGGCAAGCATGATAATAGGACAAGTTGTGAAAAGCCCTAAGATAAAATCCATTTTTGGACTTAGAGGCATGATCAGATTGGCAACACTTAATATAATACTTTTTGCATGTGATTTATTGAAGTATTATCTTGAGATCCAATCTGTAAAGTACATAGTACTCTCTTCTACACTATTGGTGATTTTGTATCTTATAATACTTGCCACAAGAAGAGTAGAAATTGAAGGTACAAAAATGACTGTCTATGAAATAACTGTAGTTGCAACTGCATTTATGATAATGATGATTGCAGAGTACTATGATGATTATGTGATGTGTGGTATAGCAATATTGATAGTTAGTAATGATTGGTTTTATGTAACAAAACTGATAAAAGCTGGTAAAGAATGTTGTTTCAATATTGAGCTGACAAACCCTTTTATAACCTACCAATAGGATGCATCAGCTTCTGGATGGCAAAGGAAACGATACATAGACTGCATCTCAAATGAAATTTGTGGACCAAGAAATGTAGTTAAAAAACAGACGAACTGTGTTATATGTGGAAAGCTTCCAGGAGGTTTAAGAATAAGATGTTTTCTGATGAATCAGCGGCAAGACCTCTGTTCAAATTGTACTGTAATACAAAATGTAAAGATGGATGAAATTGTACAAGTGACTGTGACTCAACGAGGAAAAAGAATGGACCGTAGTGGTCCTTGGGTGTCAAAGATTTATATAGAATGGTGCATGGCAATGAAATTTAAATGCTGTAAGGTCAGTGAAATTCTAACCGTACAGGCTGGCTACAGAAATAATTATGCAGCTACCAGATATCACCTGGAACCACGGGTGTATCTAAAGAAAAAGAAAAATGGAGGTTTAAAAGAAATAATAGGAATGGTTTACAGGCATTGGGTTCTGGATAATCCTAGCCAACCCGGAAGTGCTAGACAAAAATTCAATTATAGCTGTGTTTATGTCCCCGCAGAGAGTCCTCATATCAAAGGCCCCTGGAGTCTGGACAATGGTACCGTTGACTCTGGATGTGGCCGAAAGAGGACTCATCTTCGCAGTCAACCAAGTGAACTTGGACAGACTGCTGAAAGTCTGGCGGAACAAACACGAGTTTCAGTGGAAGCCAGCACTCAAACCGTGGTACAGGCAGAAGGTTATCCAGAGTCTGAGAACCTGGTGTCATCAAGTTGGGATGAGCCAGGATCAAGCCAACTCATTAAAAGTGATGATATGTAAAAATGATGGGATTAGTCATAGACTGTACGAGATAGAATTTGACGGCATTACCCCAAGTATCTACTGTACTGATTTTGTGAGCAAAATGGATAGATTTGGTGTAAGAGATTTTGTAGATAAACTGAAACCAAGAAAACCTAGAGCTAGATTGAACAAGTTTAGAAGAATTAAAGAAGCTCATTTAATGCCGAAAGGGGGTGTGATGTCAAGTCACGAGGATCCACCTGAGAGCGGCATTTCATTCACTTCACCCATACCTCAAACTCGCCGACAACGCAGAAAGGGCCATAATAAGAAGCCTGTACCCAATACTGCTGCAGATGCAATTCTTGGTCTTTTAGAACACATGACTGTTCAATGATAATTGCTTTGTATGAAAAGTTTTTCTGTCCATCGCTGCTACTCTCAAAGTCACATGAGAGAGCAGTGACATGGGTCTTTGTCCACACATACAGAGAAGCTATTGTATCTTCTGGGGGGATTTCCGTCGACTGGACAGTCAAGCAACTACGGATAAGAGTGTTAAGACATTTGCTGGGATCAGCATCTGCACATGTGATTTGCCTTACAGTAAATATGACGAAAGGTATTCGAATCTGGATTATAAAAGAAAGGAACTGGAGACGGATAAGGGCTCATCCTTGCAATCTCCAATTCAGGACCCCAGCAGTTCCTGAATGCAAGAAGCTGTTTAAGCATAGCTAATATTACTCTGTTAGTCTAAGTACTCTATTATATTCTGTAACAAGTATTCTTTTCATTTTTGATTCTTTTAATAAATATTGTTAAACATTTATTCAAAATCATCTGACTGGAACTTGGAATTTTTGAGTACGCTTCACCTTTTCTTTCCTGGATCAGGACGATCCGAACCGGGGGAAAACTACAGAGGGTGAGCATGAATTCTGATATGTGAATAATCAGTATGCACTGTTTGATTGATTGACACGCCTGGCTAAAGAAACAACTTATAACAGGGTTATTGTTGTATAGCAAACACGGTTGAAGAGTACCTAAACAGGTAGACTTATACTACGAAGGGGACATTTATTATATTTATAATCCTTATTATCTTTATAATAAAATACGAATTTGTAGAGACTGATCACCTAACTCTTAAAAGTACGACTAAAGGTTAGGCTCTTTAGATACCGCGGGATTATTTATATGTCCTGATAGGATGTAAAATAATTTGGAACGGTATTTCATCGTATAAACTTTTACAAGGTGAATATTTTATGTTGTGCTGTTTTTGTTTCTAATATATCCTGTTTATGATTTTGTAATGACACATTGTATGCTCAGCTGTTCATGTTGCTTTTAATGTGTTTTTTATGTGAAGATAGAACAAATGATTAAATTCTTTATACTGTTAATCCTGGACCTGGACATAATAACAGCGTGTGTTGTTTGTTTAGGTGTTGAATGCTTCAGCGGTGGGTCAAATCACACCATAACTGTTAAGCCTGGAGGATCTGTCACCATCCCATGTCATTATGATGAGAAAAACCCACCGCAGAAGAAATACTGGTTATCAGAAAATGATCAAACTTATATATACACAAACACAACAGAGGAGAATCTGTCTGTAATCGATCATCCTGATCAGAGTCTCTTTACTGTGACTATGAGAAACCTGCAGAGCTCAAAACATGATGGGCGTTATTATTGTGTTGTGGAGACTGATGGAAAACCGACTGTCACATATGAGCTTTATCTCCAGGTTCAGTCTGGTATGAGATTTTGTAATTATTTTAATCACATTCCAATGCCTAATTCTCTGACTTCACACACATATGTTATTATCTCAAATGTCTTGTGTCTGTGTGTTCAGCTCCTGATGTGTCTGTGATGAACAGCAGTGTATCTGGACATGAAGGTGATAATGTCAGTGTCCAGTGTTTCTACACTTCTGGATATCAGAATAAACTCAAACAGTGGTGCAGATATAAAGATCAGAGCTGTTACACTGAGAAGAGGACTGACACATCCCAGAATCCATCAGTCCAGATCAGTGATGATGGGAGAAGCTCCTTCACTGTGTTGATGACTGGACTGAGACTCAGTGATTCTGGATGGTACTTCTGCTCTGCTGGAGAGGCACTGAATCCTGTTCAACTCACTGTAATCGAGGCAGAACCAGGTAAAACATATTTAACAGTTTATATAAAAACTGAAAGGGTAAAACTCAATCAATAATTGTTATTTGGTTATTTTGACAGTAAGTGTGACCACAGACATCGGCACTGAGAAGGACAAGTAAGTCTTAACAAATTCTCATTATTGTGATTAATTCTTTAGCAACATCAAAACATTGTGTCTTTAATGCTATAAACAGTTATTCAAGTCTTTATTCTAACAAAATATTTTCTTTAATGTGTCTAAATTATAAATAATCTAGAGATAAATGTTTAGTTAATATCTGATAGTGTGCTATTGTCTTTTATCTTTCAGATGGCGTTTCTGTCTTTCACAGAACTAGAGTTTTCTCCACATTGACCAGAAAGATCAGATTATCAGAAAACTGCTGATTCTGCTTTTGCTTAACACTCAGTCAGCAGATTAAAGATCTGTGTGTAGAACCTACATTTGCTAAATGCCTGTTAACCTTGTCTGCAATGTATTTTTTTCTCACCATTTTTCTTCAAATGTATTTTTTCTTTTACCAAAAGCGACTTAGCCTACTAACGAGGAACATACCAAATAAAACTACAAAAATAACAAATATATGTTCTTTTTTCTCTCTCTCAATTTAGTCATCATCTTTTGTATCAATATGATATCAGACACATCACAGACAGTAATTTAATTTTAGTGGTTGCCAGTGACAGTATTTGTATCTGTCATCATGTTAACTAACCAACAACATACAGATAAAAGAGATTTGGGTTTTAATTCAGAAACATCAAAGCTAAATTAAAAATATTGCATATGAAAATTTTTTATATCTCAAAAATATGCAAATAAAAACTTTATAAGTTTACTGTAAAATCAACAGTCTATTCTTTTGATGAATCAGACCAATCAGAGGTCGAACTTTCAAGGGGAGAAAAATTTCAGCACAACACCAGAACAGACTGTTCCTGCTGTAAAGGTTCACGTGAAATTGACGTGATTGAAACCAGACTTCATTTACCCCAATGGAAAGCATGTTTAAACAGTTTAAATCGCTCCCTAGCCCCTATAGTGCACTATATGTCATTCGCCATATAGAACATAGTAAATGTGTGAACAAGTGGCCGATTTCAGCCACAGCTTCATTGTCTTTTAAGATGTAGGGGGCGGGACTCTTCAGATTCTAGAGAGCATTTGATTGGACAGAAAATCTGAGGAGAAGCTAAAGTGCAGAATGACATCATCAAAATTGTTGCTCATATTGTTGGTAGACAGAGACTATATACATTTAAAATGCATATTTCTTCCAAATGTGAATCAGCTCCACCGATGTGGTTTGATCGGGCTGTGCCGATGCACTTGATGCCCAGATTTGCGTGCAGGCTCAGGATCAGGTCGAAACTAGTGAAGTAATTGTCAAAGAAGACAACTGAAAGCCGTGGCTGTGTTATGGTTTTGCATAATGTTGTCACCACTTTGCTCCCTAGAAGTAGCTCCTGCTCTTCCTCACTTAGATCAACATTGAAGAATGTGGACACACTGCTGATCACTGCCATCACACTGCTGTTTATCATTGAAGTGAATGTAGCGATGTAACTGCTTGAATCTCCTCTGCGGCATGATATCAGCAATCACTCTGAAGCGTGATGCAGGGTGTCAGTAGACCTCCATGGCCGGGAAGTCGAAAACACCCATCAAAAGTAGCATAGCAAGGAAATCTTCAATCTCACCAGGGTTAGTCTTGATCGGATCCCCCAACTCCTGGGCAGAGTAGAGATTGGTTTGATGAGCAATATGTTGAATCATCTCATCAGTGAAGAGCCTTTTGAAGTACTGGAACAGCATCAGGGGGTGCAAAACTAATCAGGAACCTGGAATTCCTCAATATCTACATGCTTCCAGATTCTCCTGGCTTCTTTATCTTTCTTTTCAGCCATTTTCTTCTTCTTTGTGACTGGGGGTGACATAGGAGCCACATCCAGCTCTTCCATGGCTGTTTTTAGGGTGTTTTTCCCTTTTATCTTCCTCTTAGCAGATGTGCTTGTTGAGGGCATCTCCTCCTCATCCGATTCAGTGGAAAGATCCCTAATCATTTCTGCTTGTTTGGGCAGATAATCAGGATCCCCTATTATGTCATCATCATCATCACTCAGATCAGCCTCAGAGTCTTGAGGATCTTCTGGTACAAGGGCCAGAAAATTCCGTGGCCTTGAACCATAAACTGATTTAGCATCCATCTTTTGCTTCTAAAACACAGAAATACAAGGCGGGAATAAGGAAATGATGCACCATTACATATAAATGTCAGCATGTTACAAAAATCATACATATTAAACCATTTAAGTATAATAACACTATAACTGTAACATATTGATAACAATGCATGAACAGCAGTGTTTTTATTCCATGGAAAATAGTGCATTTTAATAAAATTAGCATAACTTCACCAAACTGTTACCATGCGGTTGAGCTGTCATTCCATGCCAAGGTTTACCATGGAGTGCCAACTCAACCGTATGGTCAAGCATGTTTTAAAAAAATTATTTGACCATTATAAGATGTTTCTGTTTTGCATCAATTTACATAATTCTGTTAAGTAACGTGTTAGATGATATAAAATGTTGACAAAACTAACTCACCTTTAAAAGTACTGCCAAAAATAGTCCACATGTCAGAGGTGATTTTTCAATTTTAAACTTGCTAGCAGCAGGATGAGTGAAAAGTTCTACTGTCAAAAAATAGAGTGACCTCTAGTGGATGTTTGAAGCATAGCATACCTCAACCAAGTTGTAGAGATGACCCAGTCAGCTTGAGTTCAGTTCCACACATTTTTCAATAAGATATTCACCTTATTTTTAACGGAAATACGGACGCAGCCAGTTGACGGTATTTTGTGCGAGACTTCCGGTCAGGCACTTCCGGTTACTGGCGAGCTCACCGTAGCGGTTAATCAAACAAGTATTCATAACAACTAACTCATCGTTATGGCTTCAAGGAAGACCGGGATTGTTTGTGCAGTTAGAGGTTGTCATAATAACTGGTACAAAAGAAAGATTTACTTGGCGTTTCTGTTGCGTGGCGTTTTCTATATCTCTGCACACCAAACGTGTCTGACGCGGCGCTGCTGCTGCTTGGTGACATATGATAAGCCTCATTGGTGATATATTCGACATATGGGGAGAGAGTTGTGGAAGGCCTATGTTAAACATAAATATATAGCAGCAAAGACAACGTCGGCAGTATTGACGCAAAATAGGTTGTCCACTTAATTCACATATTTACATTTTATTAGTATGCTTTGCGTGGTTTCGCACCTTGGAATGCTTATTTGTGTGTGTGTGCAGTTTTAAGACAGTCCCTTAATTTGCTTGGCGAATGTCTAACGAATGTCCAACATAAAACCTACTTTACCCTTCGCCTGTGGTTAAAAGCTTTACATTTGAAGAAACCACCGAAACGACCGTATGTTTGTTCTTTTCATTTCGTGAACACAAGACCTACAGAAGACCACCCGATACCAGAAAAGTGGCTGGGCTATGAAGTCTCAATAAAAAACTCTTAAGGAGAAACAAAATCATAGTAACCTCTGTATAAAATCTAGTCATCATGGCGTTTATTTTGTATGATTTACAATTATTTATAGACATCTACTTATTGCTGTCCTGTGCTTTGGTTGCATTCTGATGGCATTATTAATACATTCGACATGACAAAAATACCTCCATAGATATATTAGTCCAGCGCTGGCTCGGCCGTGTTTAGGGCGGTGCTGAAGGCGCCGGCGAAGTTGGCACTCTGCCAGCTAGATGCATGAGTGTTTTCAACCAGGTCCGGTACCCGAACTGGGTGAGGCGGGGCTTTAGATCTTTGTTGTATTCATCTGTTACGTTATGTGTAACATTTTTCTGTCAATTCTGCATTTAATCCTTTGCGATTGATATCGTTAGTTAGCCCAGGGAAGCGAGGAAACGGAAGTGCCGCACAAAAACCGGATACTGGACCCATGTTTACTTCCGCGTTCGAAAATAAGGTGAATAGCGACTCAAAAAGTGATCTACCAAATGGTTGAGCAGAACATTTTAAACTTGCATGGAAATGATGAAGATAAAGAAAGAAGAAACATTGCAACTTTTCGAATGACCGACAGTCAGTTTGAAGAAGTTCATTGTATTTTTCCTTTGGCTCATAACAAGCAAGTGTTCTCTATTTGTTTACAATTAATTTTACACATACAAGTTTACATATCCTTCTGTATGACATGCATTTTGCTAATTCTTTTCTACATTTACTGATACATTAAAGTCAAACTAAAGTTGATATTAACTTCGCGCAGGTCCTGAATGCACAACAGGATCAGTAAACAGAAAGTTAACAGTTCAGACTGGAGGATCTGTCATTATTCCATGTTATTATGACAGGAAATACACAGAACACAAGAAATACTGGTGCTTTCATGCAAAATCGTCATACAATTTCTGCTCTATTCTGGCATATGCTAATGCAACCAAAGGAAAAGTGTCTGTAATCGATCATCCAGATCAGAGTTTCTTTACTGTGACTATGAGAAACCTGCAGCATGAAGACACTGGATCTTACTGGTGTGTTGAGGAGATTGGAGGAATATTTCAAGTGGATGAAACAGAGCAGCTTCATCTCACAGTTCAATCAGATTTGAGATGAGTTTCACATTCAGATGAATAATTCTGATCCTGATTCCTAATAAATCACAATCTCAATGACTTGTGTCTGTGTGTTCAGCTCCTGATGTGTCTGTGAAGAGCAGCAGTGTATCTGGACATGAAGGTGATAATGTCAGTGTCCAGTGTTTAATTGTTAAGATTAAACTAACAATAAACAATACATCTACAGTTTTGATTAATCAATCTCTGCATTTACTAATACAAGTTGTAGGCCTATCTGTTAACATTATTTAAATTTTGTTCAAAATTAACAAAATGTGAATGAGTCAATGCATTATCGTTCCTTCTTCCAAAACGTGTTTTTGTCTTGCCCCTGATTCGCCCATGTGTGTCTCGTCACCTTTATTTATACAGCGCTTTATACAATACAGATTAGCCATCTACAGGGATAAACAGGAAAATAATGATTCTATAATGCAAACAGAATTCAATTCTGTTTTAAAGCAGCTCTAAAAGGACAATAGTAAACAGTGATTATTCAGTTGAAATCACTTTAGTGTTGATTCAGTTTGGTTCAATAACTGTAAAGTTAATCAATTGTGAAATGAGTTCAATTCACCCATAAAGCAACCAGCTCAGTTCAGCTCTTATCCAATATTGTCAGTGCATTCAAGTCAATAGTATTGCAGAATAGTAAGTCATAAATAAATAGAGAAAAGTTGCTCCGGCTACTTTGACCCGTGTCTGGTGTGGCAGAGGTTAGATGTCACGAGTGAGAAAGCTTGACATGGAACAGCTAATCTCAAACTTCCAGGGAATCACCCGTTTAAAGAGGAGAGTCTGCTGGCAAAAAGAGAATAATAAACAGGCAGAGCTCGTAAAAAAACAAGAATCAACATTGGCTTGGCTTTTCGGAAATCATGAAAAAAACAGGGATTTGAAATGTTGTAAACGTGATGCGGAGATGGTGCAGCATCGTCCTGCGACGGCAGCCATATTGCGCCAGAACGTCCACCACACACCAGCTTACTGGTGGAGAGGAGACAGTGATGAAGACAATCAGTATATGGGGATTATTAGGAGGCCATGATGGACAGAGGCCAAGGGGCAAATTTGGCCAGGACGCCGGGGTTACACCCCTACTCTATTTCGAAGGACATCCTGGGATTTTTTTAATGACCACAGAGAGTCAGGACCTCGGTTTAATGTCTCATCTGAAGGACGGTGCTCTTTCACAGTATATTGTCACTATACTGAGGCGTTAGGACCCAAACAGACCACAGGGTGAGCGCCCCCTACTGGCCTCACTAACACCTCAACCTGGTTTTCTAAGGATGTCTCCCATCCAAGTACTGACCAGGCTCAGCCCTGCTTAGCTTCAGCGGGCAACCAGTCTTGGGCTACAGGGTGATATGGCTGCTGAATATTGGCAGTTGATTATTATTCAACTGGTAAGGCATTTTGTTGAACTGATAAATTGCATCATGTAGCTCTCCAACAGAGTTCCCTGTAAAGCATTATCTATTGTGAAGGGTCACATTCATCCGCACAGTCACGCAGAGCCGAAGCACAACCTAATCAATGTTCTTCTGCAAAATGCATGCAGTTTTTATAACCTTTAATGCACTGTGAATGCGAACTAACATTAACAAAGGTTAAAAAATGACGTGTTATTTCTCATGTTAGTTATTGCATCAACTAATGTTAACAACTGAGACCTTATTGTAAAGTGGTGTCATTATCTGTCCGTTATCTGGTTCGATCTGTTTTTAGGTTCTTACTGCACCGTGACGACTGTAGGAGATCTGTCTGTGCTGGAGGGTCAATCCGTCACTGTCCCGTGTCACTATAACCCGCAGTATATCAGCCACGTGAAGTACTGGTGCTACGGCCGGATGAAGGACTTCTGCTCCAGCCTGGCACGCACCGATGACCCCACATCAACCCCTAACATCAAGGGAAGGGTGACGATCGCGGATGACCCCACTCAGCATGTGTTCACCGTGAGCATGAAGAACCTGACGGAGGGGGATTCGGGGTGGTACTGGTGTGGGGTGGAGCTCGGAGGGATGTGGGTTGCTGACAGCACTGCCTCCCTTTATATCAGCGTCATTCAAGGTGAGTTAAGAAAATCATATGAATGAAAATACAACTAAGCGGAGGAGCAGAGCAGTGAGAGGCGCTTGTCACTGCCCCGGCAAGTTTAAAAGGCTGCACTGCACGGTTATTAATAATGGAGGAGTCCATACATGTGCTGAGTCACAGGATAAGGAGTCCTCGTCGTTGAAAATATCCAAAATAGACCATAAAAGGAAACGTGACCGGAGATTACAAAAAACAAGGGTTAATGTCGGGATAGCTAATACAGGAGAAAGCTTTCAAAAGAGACGCTTGCTTTCTTGTTGCCTGCTTTCTTCTCGACAGGTAAGTCAATGTTACGGTCTTAATTACAAGCTTTTTTTCATTGCTTGGTTGTGTACTTTATTATATAGACAGTAGAACATTTATAGTTAAAAGTTAAACAGGCTCTTTGATGAATAGCAGCTATTGAGTATAGCAGAGAAGGCCCTAAAAACAAGGTTGTAAGTTTTGTTTGTTCAAAACTGTAACATTCGTTTGTTCGTTGTGTCAAGTTGCAGTTTGTTTGAAATAACAAACCAGTTCACCCGAAGGAAAACTCGATGAAGTGCTATTAGAAGCTTAGCTTTTTGGTACATAACGGCTACCGTAGATGCAACACGCATTTGAAAAAGCGAGGCGCTGGAGAGCACTATTCGTTTGAACGCAAAATACAATTTCACCACTAGATGGGAGAAAATCCTACACAATGTCCCTTTAATGTTCAGGTCATATCCCGCATTCTGCTGACTGTATTTATTTAAAATGATTGTTTCTCATATTGATACATATTGATATTTTGTGCATCCCTAAATGAAATCTATAAACCACTGAAGCGTTTGTGAAGGTGTCATAGAGGTGTAGTAGTCAGCGTAACTCATGGTGGTTTTGTTGCAGGTGTGTCAGTGGTGAACAGTATGGTGAGTGCAGATGAAGGCAGAAGTGTCACTGTTCAGTGTCTCTACAGTAAGAACCTCAGGTAACCTATATATATATATATATATGTGTGTGTAATTAAAATTTTGTCTATGCCAAACTTTTTGCTGATTCATATATATATATTTTTAATTAAAAAACATTTAACAAATACAAATAATTTAAGTATTACTGTTTTCACTGCAGGTCCAGTGAGAAGCGGTGGTGTCGCAGTGGGAACTGGAACTCCTGCATGGTGACGGATTCTGAAGGAACATTCAGCAGTAGAAACGTGTTCATCCACGATGACAAGATCAGCATGTTCACTGTGACACTAACGCAGCTGGAGATGAGAGACTCGGGCTGGTACTGGTGTGGAGCCGGGCAGCAGCATGGGGCTGTTCATGTGTCAGTCACACCACAAGCCACTACACGTATGTTACACAGAGCCTATCGCTAACATCACAAACTACATTCTTACAGTTTTTGTAGAAACGTGTATGCAAAACTTGCTGTCACAATGTTAGATGTCAAGATGTTGTAAGTGCTCTGTATGGTTGCTGCTGCATTGCATCACTATGGAAGTTTGTTAGGGAATAGAAAATAACTTCATTGTGACTTTTTTATTTCGCAATTATGACTTATGATTTCTTAAAATTACAAGTTTAGATATCAATTCTGAATTGCAGGACATAAACGGAACTGTGAGAAATAAATTTGCAGTTGTGAGAAATAAAGTAAATAAATGCGAGATATAGGCTAAACTTGCAATTGCAAGAAAAAAAGTCAGAAATGGGAGTTTTTCAATTCTAATGAACTTATCTCACAATTCTGACTTTGAGTTTATATTTCACAATTCTGACTTTATTTCTTAAAATTATGAGTTTAGATATAAACTCAGAATTGCGAAAAGTAAAGCCTGAATTGTGAGATATAAACTTGTAATTGCGAGAAGTGTAGCAAATTAGCTCAAAAGGGAAATATAAATAATCATAACTTGTTATTATGAATTATAAATATTTGGATGAGTTAATCGAATAACTTGTAGCTGATTTAATATTACAATCAATAATCTGTTCATCCAATGAACACTTAGTATTGATCGTGTCTTAACTCTCAGAAAGGATATTTTTTATGGCCACAGAAAATTAACGCTTTCCTTAGCATGTAGCTGTGATAGCATCGTTAAATTGACGTTGATTTACATGCAAGGGACCAGAATCCACTCGTTGTGTGAATGTAGTTACACCGTTTCATTTAACTAAATCACTAACACATAACTATCTAAACAAACACATACACACAATCCTGCATGAGTAAAATGGAAAGTGAAAGTGAATGAAACTGGAAACAGAAACAGGGAATGAAGCAAGGAAAAGAGTCATTTAACCATCTGAACAGAACCATCAGTTTCTGACTTCAAAGCTCCTTGTTAAGAGAGGTCCACTTCTTATAATAAACCTCAGTTTAGTTAATTGTACGATACTTGCATTGCCTTAGCTGTTGAAAATGCATCTGGATGCAGTCTCAGGATAAAATCTTGGTGCTTCTGTGAGTCGATGGTGTGGAAGTTGCAATCAATTTCTTCCGTGTTGAATGAAGACATTTTGATGAAGTTGCGATGTTAGTCTGACTGTTTAAACATAGCTGGCATTAGTCGAGGCCTGAGGGCCGGGCGAGGCCCACAGAACAGCAGCCAGAAGATGCAGAAAAGGAAGTGGGATCTGTGCGCTTTAACCTCTGAGCATAGTCTCTCATAGGGGTCAGTGAGCCTGTGGTAACTTAAACGTTTAGAGGGAAAGTTTACAAATCTTTGTTTTCGATCATGGTAATTTGCATATGTAACTAGATTGGGTGTTGATGCAGAAACTATTAAAGACAACTGTTCTTGTAATACTAATATGTTGCATAGGTATCAACATATAATATACATGATCATTTAGATCATCAAAATACAAATTCGTAGATGCCTAACATGGTTTAGGTCAGGTTACATTAACTGGTGGTTCTATCATAAAGCATGCATACTGTATACAATACAAAAGACACTATACAGGACAGTAATAATCACACACAATGTTCTGAAGATATGCACGTTCCTTCATAGAGAATGAATGTGGAAGAGTCCTTTTTAAGGTCATTATGTGTGTTTCAAAAGGGGTATAGATTTTATTTGAGAGTCTTTCACATTCTTTTTGGTAAATGGCTTTCATGTCTGGGTGTTAGTTGCTCTCCGGGGGTTGTCCACAGATACCTTGGTGTCTCGTTTTGTTGTTGGTTGAGGGGTTTTAAAGATTGTTAAATATAACAAATAATTATGTCTGATAGGTCCAGCAGTTACAGATGAAAAGTCAGAATTGTCTGATAAAAAGTCACAATTATTCTTATTTATTATTTTTTTACACGTGGTGGAAACAGGCTTCCATACATCACTGATCTGAAGTTAAACTCTGCTCAATTTTGTCACGTTTGATCTCTGTCCTTGTGCCAGGGGCCACAGTGTCTCCTGTCCAGTATCTGAAGACAACAGTCCGGACTCCATCTGTAATGGGCACAAATGACCCTCACAGTTGACCTCTGTATATTTCCTCATGGCAGATTTCACATGAAGGGATAAAACGCTTTCAGCAATGAGCGATACTCAGATTTGTCACATACACTCTTAAAAATAACGGGTCTCTATTGGCACTGATGGTTCCATGAAGAACCGTTAAAATTCATGGAAATGCTCCAATCCACGGAAATGCTCAATGCTTCTTTACAGTGGAAGAATGTTCTTTAGATGTTTTAAATGTTCTTCACACTAAGAAAATAAAGTTTATTTTAAGAACTGATCACTGAAAGGTTCTTCTGTGGCATTGCTGTGAAAAACCCATTTTGGAATCTTTATTTTTAAGAGTGTATGAATGAATATTCTTTTACCATTAGTTGATATTTGGGTAACACTTTATTTTGATGGTTCCTTTTGAACATTCTTTTGACTATATGTAACTTTGCACCTACATGTCAACTAACTCTCATTAGAGTATTAGTAGACTGTCTGCTTAATATCTGCTAACTCTTTATTGTTCCTCCAACAGACATGCTACTGACTATAAAAAAAGCACTAAATGGTTTAGCTCCCCAGCGAAATCTTAACGCATTTTAGTCCTTTACGTCTATTGCGATCTCAAAATTCTGTCCAGTTGTAATACCTAGAATATCAAAATCGACTGTTGGTGGTGGATCATTTTCCTAATTAGCACCAAAACTTCCTAAAATTTTCCGGGAAGCAGACACACTCTGTCAGTTCATATCTAGACTAAAAACACATTTCTTTAACCTGGCATACATACAGTATAACACATCATAAGGCCTCCTTCCCTTCCCTTTAACTCTGCAAAGATAAAACGCTGTCAAAATAATTCCGGTTCACATGGCTAAATGATTCTGCATTATACATTTTTAAGGCCAGACAAGTAATTTGTTGTGTTCAATTTGTAAAGAAAGACTACACGCCTGCGCACATATATATTTAAACGCACATACCTATAGACTAAACACGTAACACGCATGTGCACGCCGTCAGCGTTTTCACAGGTTCGCGTTTTTTAAAGTTTGGGCAGAGAGAACTTTTTTTTCTCAATTTTTCAAGGCTTCCACCTTGGAACCTGTTTCAAGGTTTGCGTTCTCGAGCCGCCAGGCACTGTTGATGTGTGAATGAGCAGAAGGAGTGCGTTAAAGGTTTTCTGTTAGAGCGGTGTCTTGTAAGCGGCCCCTAAGTTAATAACTAATGATCTTTGCAACGGAACGGAAGTGAATCAATCAAAACTAACTTTAGCTGGACAATAACTTTATTCTAGAGCTGCTGTAAAGCCAAAACAATCTCTGTTACTTGTTTCCTATTATCACTGTAAAGCTGCTTTGAAACAATCTATATTGTTAAAAGTGCAATATAAATGAAGGTGACTTGACGATAAGTAACTTTGCAACTACTTATTCTAACCCTACCAGTCTACTAATAATCTACTATATAATAGACTAATAATAGAATGTGTTAAAGGGACCATCAAAATAAAGTGAACCTGATATTTGACCAGCACTAATATTGGTATTCGACTAACACACCATGTCTGTTTCAGTCGTCCTGTTTGGGAGTCTCTTCTCGTGGTGTGTGGGGTAGTACTTCTGGTCATGACTGTCTCTCTGGCACTTTGGAAGTTGCGGAAACATTATAGTAAGTTTGTGTTTTAAGTGGCCTAAAAAGTTATTGGTTACTTCCAAACTCGTCTGGAACATTACTCCATTCTGATTTCTAAGCTTAACTGATGTCTCTGAATTTGTAGACTACCTGTTTTCCTTCATTAAACCTCAAACTCAAAAGGTTGTGTTCTCATTTTTCTGTGAATAATGCTTCACAACTATTTTTTGGTTCATTTTGCAGAGAAAAAGCAGAAGCATCAAAGGACAAATGAAACAAACGATGATTCCACAGTCAGTGCAGTTTATCTCTGTTATCTGACAGTCACATCACCCAATTTACTTTCTTCGTGTATATAACCTTGTTTCTTTGAGGATGATTCATTGGTGCATGTTATTATGGAAGCAATTGTTGGCACTTTTTATCTCACAACTGTGACTTTTTTTCCCTCAGAATGGTGAGATATAAACTAGGAATTAAAAAAGGGTAATTGCGATATAAAGCTTTTGTGGTGACCAGTGGATGTTTAATGATGCAAATATTGATGAAGTTCTTCTGGGTGCAGTATTTGATAGTATTCTGCTTGTTTGCAGATGTGTCCATGGAGAGAAGGAGACTATAAGAACACCTCAGTGATTTTCCTGAATGCTCCAGCTCAGCAGGTCCAAATGCTCTAACAGAGGAGCCTCGTGATGGGAAACAACTCATGGACATTCTGATGATGGAGAATTTAAAGTGAGCTGATGGACACTATGACTCTAGTCAATGAAAGACCTGCAGAATCGAGAAACTGGGGTTATATTTGACATTTAACAGTTAAATGGAGTATAATCTTTAATTTCAATGCATTTTTCATGTTGTATATTTCATGTTTATCATGTTTTCATGTCTGTAAGTAAAGGTGGATTCGGAAATATCGTAATTACGAGATTCCAACTTGTAAACTCTGAAAGCTCTGACTTGTACCATGTGACTGCTGTACCACCTGACTGCTGCAGATTCAGTTTGGCGTTGATAGCGCTGCCATAGAAACGCATAATTCCGAGTCCAAGAACAGCTTTGAGTAGAACGTCACGGATTGTCATCTAGTAATTACGGTAATTATGGTAAAAACACAGCTTTTGTACAAGACTTGTTATGAGTGAGTAGTGTAGTGTGGAATGGATGTGTTACTATAAGCGCTGTTTATTTAACACAGTGAAGGAAATGTGTGAGACACTTGTGAATGATTTTAGAAGAGGGGAAGTACTGAGTGTCTCACTCTTGTTATTTTTGTCTTGTCATGTTTTTTTATCTGCATTTTTCCATTATTAAATTCTGTACTAAAAAAGTGCTTTATTCACATTTTGTTTCAAGCTGTATTAAAATCTTTAATTGAGGTTGTTTGTCACCTGCTGTCTTTTGCTTACAAGTGTTGACCACACACAACTCATTTATGGTGTGACCGACTGCAGTAGTTCTGTAAGTGTAAAATGAGTAGAGAAGGAAACATCGCCACTACCCAGTAATACCAGAAGGAACCGCTTTTATGTCGACTGCATTGCACGTAAAAGTAAATAATTATTTTTCAGAATAATTTTAGACTTCTTGTCCAGGTGATGCATTTGTGATTTTTGTAACATTTGCAATCAAGCATTATGAAATTTTATAGTAAATAAAGTTTTTTGCCACGAGCAACCACAGAGCACGGATGCAGGAAGTGAGTCTAATACAGCTAGAGCTTTAAATATAGGCAAACCCTCTTGAGTGATAAGCAGTCTCTGTGGTATTAAGAAAGGGAAAAGAAGACGTACGCAAAAAAGATGCAGAGAGAAGAAACATTGCAACTTTTTTCCAGAAGGAATGTCAGTTTGAAGAAGTTCATTGTGTTTTTCCTTTGGTTTATAACAGGCAAGTGTTGAGTTTCTTCATACGGTTAGTTGGCATGTTCTGCTGTATGACATGCTGTACTCCAGCTAAAACTATTTCAAACAGCATTTTGCAATATTTATTTTATAATTACAGACTTTTATTAATAGAGAAGTTAATTTGTCATGCCACTGGACTATTTAAGATGAACCAAGTGAAGATAAAAGTGCCTTTGAAAGAAATAGTGACTAGTTATACAAATACTGCATTTTACCTTATACATTCATATTGATTTTGATGTGATCTTGATTTAAAAAAAAGTCCAAGCACATGTTTTGTGTTGCCTTCGTATTATTATTATTATTATTATTTTATTTTTTTACTGATACTTAAAAGAAATGGTGTATAGCAAGTGCATGTAAATATAATTTTTTTGTCATTAACATTGACAAATAAGTCAAATTAAAGTTGATCTTTTCTTCGTGCAGGTCCTGAATGCACAACAGGATCAGTAAACAGAAATTTAACGGTTCAGACTGGAGGATCTGTCATTATTCCATGTTATTATGACAGGAAATACACAGAACACAAGAAATACTGGTGCTTTCATGACTCGACAGCATATAATTACTGCTCTATTCTGGCATATGCTAATGAAACCAAAGGAAAAGTGTCTGTAATCGATCATCCAGATCAGAGTTTCTTTACTGTGACTATGAGAAACCTGCAGCATGAAGACACTGGATCTTACTGGTGTGTTGAGGAGATTGGAGGAATATTTCAAGTGGATGAAAGAGAGCAGCTTCATCTCACAGTTCAATCAGGTTTGAGATGAGTTTCACATTCAGATGAATAATTCTGATCCTGATTCCTAATAAATCACAATGACTCGTGTCTGTGTGTTCAGCTCCTGATGTGTCTGTGATGAGCAGCAGAGTATCTGGACATGAAGGTGATAATGTCAGTGTCCAGTGTTTCTACACTTCTGGATATCAGAAAAAACTCAAACAGTGGTGCAGATATAAAGATCAGAGCTGTTACACTGAGAAGAGGACTGACACATCCCAGAATTCATCAGTCCATATCAGTGATGATGGGAGAAACTCCTTCACTGTGTTGATGACTGGACTGAGACTCAGTGATTCTGGATGGTACTTCTGCTCTGCTGGAGATCTGCAGGTTTCTGTTCAACTCACAGTCACTGGTAAAACTCATTCACTAATCTAATCTTTATAGGGTTTTCTGCTAGGAAAAAAGACTAAAATAAGTTGTTTTTGGGTTTGTTCATGTCATGTTTCCTTGTCTGTCAGTGATCCCTTGTAAGTCATGTGATCCTGCCATGTGTTCCCTTGTCTGATGTGTCATGTTGTCATTGTTTCATTGTTCACAGGTGTCCCTTGTCTAGTCATTAGTCTTGTGTGTATTTAAGACCTCTTGTTTGCAATGTGTCTTTGTCAAGTATTGTTACCTGTAACCACTGTTGTGAGTCCTGTTCTTGATCATGTTGAGTTTTCATGTCACGCCATGTTTATAATAAACTGCATTTGGGTTCTCATCTCTCAACTTGCCTCCAGTGGATCATTTTTACAGTTTGCATCTTTTTTCTGTGTTCAGTTCCTGATGTCTCTCTTGAAGATCCACATGTTCTTCTCACTGTCACTGCACCAAAACCAGGTAATACAGACTCTTGTTGATGTATGACAAAGTCATAAATTACTTTAATATTTTCTTAATTTCTTGTTGACAGCAGTTGTGACCACAGAAGCATCTGAGAGAAACAGGTTAGTAACTAATTAACATGTAAGATTTATATTTTCTGTCATGGTCTTGATTAGATGCTTAGCTGTCCGTGTAACAGATTTTAATTTATTGTCTTTCTGAACATTTAATTGATTTTTTATTTTGTTTGTGGTGTTGTCTTTGCTTATTTTTTGTCTTTTCTTTAGTTTTCTGATCAGATTAATTTCTCTCTGTCATTTCTTAGCAGAAATGCAGCTCTCTCATACAAAACCAATTAACAATGATCAAACAGTGAAGAGCAGCAGAACGAGTATTGAAATAGGATGTTTATTGCTTAAATTAAAACATGAAAAAACAGATTAGAACTTTTAAATTAACTATACAGAAATTGTTATACTTTTTAAAAAAACTTTATTAAGGATGAAATATTCTCCATTGGATGAGGATAAACATCATTGTTCTAAACATCGCTTTTAACAAAAAAGATTAAAATAACGTTTCATACTTGTAATCTAAAAGCTGGGTTACCTCTTTTACCCATAAAAAGCGTTTGTGGCAGTGTGAAACGATGCAGTGAATGTCTAGATGCTTAGCAACCAATCACTTTCATGCTTGGCAACCGAAGGTCAATCATACCTCATATTCACGTGCTTTGTCACGGAAACACCACACATTGAAAAAACATTTGTTTCAAGCCAGCTTCACATCCTCTGTAGAAGTGGTTCCCAGTCTTTTCCAACTCACGACCCCAAACACGTACGTCTCCATGGCCCACTGCAAGAATTTTAACTGACCCGACTATTTGTGTTGCATTGGTTAATGAGGACTTGTGGCTATATTGCTCAACACTGCAAAAGCACATTGTAAAGAGAAACATTTGATGCTCTCCAGAGAGCAAACACAAACATGCACTGGAGCGTTTGCCAAATCTGTTTAGCCAATATCCTATTATTACAGCTTCAACTATAGCACCCCTGTGGAACCAGGCCTGGCCGAGCCTCAAGAGACTCTGGGACATAACATAGACCTATGACCTTATAAACTAAAATCTTTGTGACTTACCTAATGCAAAGGTTGGCGTTGTTTAGCATTTACTAAGCACTGTATGTCGGGCTGAAGAGAAGAAAGTTGCAAGTGGAAATCAGACTTGACGTGAATCTTATTCTGGTAAAACAATGTGTAAAGCTAAAATAAGCTAAATAATGTAAAGCTTAATTTGAGCAAAACAAAGTTGCTTCTTCTCCGCTCCCACATATGTGAAGACTAACGCTAAACTTTATTTTCTTAATTTAACTTTAGTTTTAGTTTTTTTGATGTCAGTCATTGCTGAAGATTTATCCTTACTTGTAGATGAAGAAACATCTGCATTTGTCCTTTTCAGTGACTCTGTTGATAACTATTTAAAAAGGTTGAAAACCACTGCTATAGCCTTCCTCGGCTATAGGCCTATAATATGAGGATACGCATTGCTAGAACATTTATGCAAACACATCCTTTGCGGATTTTGTCCAATTGGTGACACTGACACCACAAATATGCAAGGACATTAACCCAGGATTTAGTGTACAGTGTGAAATGGCAGTTGGATTATTTGTTAATTATAAGCAGTGTTAAACATGAAGGAAAACAACCCAGGTTTCCATGTATCCGGGGTTTGGTCCAGGGTTAAAGGTAGGGTAGTTTTTTTTTTTTTTTTTTCATAAACACTTCTTGTTATTCTGGTTGAAACTCTCTTCACATCCTGATAGCAGTCAATAATATTAAAAAATGTACATTCATTCTAACCAGAGACAATGTAAATAATGGATGTATTGTTTGAAATGTAAGTGTTAA
Source organism: Abramis brama (assembly GCF_963993115.1). Taxonomy (NCBI): domain Eukaryota; kingdom Metazoa; phylum Chordata; class Actinopteri; order Cypriniformes; family Leuciscidae; genus Abramis; species Abramis brama. Next base: position 5,017,235 of record NC_139969.1, read on the forward strand.
CGTAAGCGTGCACCGTTTTTGAGATTAATCATCTGCTACCGGATTTATTTTCATTTTTTGACTGTAACTGGTGTAGCAAAGAATAGTCTACAGCAAAACAGTAGCTACATGAGTGAGGCCATCGTCTTTTGCATATGCTGTTGCCTTTATCTATTTTAATTTTAGCAGAACTGCAGTTAAACTGCAACTGTGGCTGGTGTGAAATGGTTTAGAACCACAACAAGCTGTAAAGGTCATTTGAACAGCTCAAAGCAATTCAGTATTTAGTTTAGAAATATAGTGTAGCAAAAAATGTAAATAAATGTGTGTAGCAAATAATGTAAATAAATGTGTATATGAGCAAATTACAAATTATAGGATGAACTGAATACCTTTTTCATGATTTGTTCATGATCACAGGCATTATGGGTATCTGGAGGTGTGGATTCCAGTTGTTCTATTGCTGCTGATGGTGGTTGTGTCAATCATAATATTGAGAAAGAAGCGCAGTAAGTATTGATACATTTTTTTTAATATATGTGACCCTGGATCACAAAACCAGTCACATGTCGCACGGGTATATTTGTGGCAATAGCCAACAGTACATTGTATGGGTCAAAATTATCTTTTTTTCTTTTATGCCAAAAATCATTAGGATATTAAGTAAAGGTCATGTTCCATGAATATATTTTGTAAATTTTCTGCCGTTAATGTATAAAACATTATTTATTTTTTTTATTTTTTTTGAGTGAATGCAGCACAATCGCGAACATAAATGGACAACTTTAAAGGCGATTTTCTCAATGTTTCGATTTTTTTTCTGCATCCTCAGATTCCAGATTTTCAAATAGTTGTATCTCGGTTAAATATTGTCCTATCCTATCAATGGAAAGCTTATTTATTCAGCTTTCAGGCGATGTATGAATCTCAATTTCAAACAATTGACCCATGTGACTGGTTTTGTGGTCCAGGGTCACATATGACAGATTCCATCAATCATTTACCCCTTTTCCACCAAAGCAGTGCTGGTGCCAGTTCGGAGCCGGTGCCCACTCGTGAACCAGTTCTTTGTGTTTCGACAGCCAAAGAACCGGTTCTCGGCCAGGAAAATTGGTTCCAAAGCGGCACCAACTCTTTGCTGGACTAGAACCGTTCTTTTACCACGTCATGCTTACGTCGGGGGCTGGGGGAGGGGTTATTGTCGAACTTCTTCTCGAACGTAATCTCCGTCTATAGTAATCCAGACGTACAGCACAAATGTGTTATAAACGTCTTCTTCTGACCCCAATATAGGATCGCAAAGCCAGGAGAAACATTTGCAGAAAGACGATGTAGTCCGCCATTGTAATTGTTATGCTTGAAGTTGGCGCAAGCGTTTCTGGGAAAACTAAGACGTATGGCAACGTACACAGTGATGTAATGACGTTGTTCACTGGGGTCTCTAGTCAGTGGAAAAACAAACAGGTTCTGAGAAGGTTCGCAAGTTGAACCAACTTTGAACCAGCACCAGTTCCGAACCAGTTCTTTTTTGGTGGAAAAGGGGTAATTTAGGGTGCTTTCACACTTGATTTTCGACTGCCTGATCCAAACCAGAGTTCGATTGCTGCCTCCACCGGTTTGTGTTCATATTACATTATTTGAATATGACCCAAATTGCGTTTGCATCAAAGCTGATGCTTGGGGTTTTATCCCCTCCTTCCTCTAATCTACTGAAACCTTATGAAATTGAGAATTCGCCCGCCAATGGCATTCAAGTGGGCAAAATAGAGGCGGGTTCCCCCGCACGATAAGGTGCCGCTGGAAGCCATTGCCTTAGAATCTTTTCCTTCAGCTACAAGAAGCCATCTACAGCTCGCCTTTGAGGTGCGCTCATCTGGGGGACGGACCCGGATTCTGGTGAGTATGACATTTCTTTCAGATGCCTTCCAGACCATGGTGTTTCTGCCTGGGTGATGCCTACTCAGAAGCAGCGCTGCGTGAGTCTGTCTGCCCTCAATAACAGCCGTGGACCTTATGTCATGTCGACGTCCTCATTTCTTTCACCCAACCCTTCAGGACATAAGCCTGGCTTCTCCTGCTCTCCCCCCTGTGGTAGATTGCAGAGACTGCAACTAGGGTTCTCATGTCGGCACAGGTCCCGCATGGCCCTTGATCTATGCACAGCCCCTCGTCTCAGTGCTGCGGTCTGTCGTGAACGTAAGACAAAATGCCCGGCACTTACATGAAATAAACAGCCCCAGTCTCAGTGCGGCGGTCTGTCGTGTGCGGAAGGCAAAATTCCCGCCACACAACATAAGCAGCCCCTGTCTCAAAGCAGCGGTCTGCGGTGGAAAAAGATGGAAAAAGATCCAGTCGCTCACTCAAGAGCACGATAATAACATAATAAACAGTCCCCTGTCTCAGAACAGCGGTAGGTCGTCCACAAATCTCAGTGCTGTGACCTGATACGCACAGAGGAGTAAGAGCTTTGATCGCTCATTTACTCATAAGCAGAGGAAAAGCGTCAGCTTTGACGCAGTGTCACGTTCCCACCTCTCAGGGAACCGAGGTTACGTTAGGTAACCGGAGATGCTTTTAAACCTTTGGGTTTGTTTTCAAAGTGTCAGGCTGTCAGCACATAATGGCAATTTGCGTTTATCAATGTACCGCAAATGTTCTAAAGATCACAGGAGTCCATTTGTCCTGAAGGCCAGCAGAAACAAGTGGTGCTCACTGCAGAGTCATGATGTCCAGCTCCACCTCTCTGGACCTCTAATGGGTGGAGGGATGGAGATATAGGTCATCAAACTCTGATGTCAATCAAACCCGTTTGGATGTCCGTCAGTGATGCTGATGTTTAAGAACTGTCTAATGGAAGGACTGATAACATTTGTTTTCTCACTAACAGACAGAAATAACACCCACAATACCAGAGATGGAGACAGTGACGCGGTAGGTTTGAGCTGACAACCGATTTGAGTTTAAGCTCATTACTGAGAGACTCATTATAATCAGATTTGTTTATAATTATTCACAGGGAAACGGTGTCCGTTCATCATCAGCGGTTGCAGAGAATGACGTGACTTACAGCTCTGTGACAGTACGACCTAAAACTAAAGCAGTAAGTGAACTCACAAGAACATGCACAGAGATTTGTCCTGTAATGTAATTGTCAGTATTCTTCTTAATCATCTTTCATATCTCCAGTTTAGCCCAGTATCAGTGGAGGACGAGGTGACCTACAGCTCTGTGCACAAACAGTGAGAAGTTACAGGTTTGTTGATGTTAATGATCACAGGAAGTTTTACACAGACACTGAACATGTGATTTCATCTCATTGTTTAATTTCTCTATCACAGGTGCATGTTCCTGAGAAAATATGACCACAACAGCGCTGAACTTGAAACAGGCTAACATACTTTATGTTTCATGCATTATTACACATGGAAAACCTTTTTTTTTTTTTTATTACCAATTTCTAAAAAAATATATTAACTTACTTTTCCTAGTGGTAACATAGTGAAAGTACAGTACTTCCATGTACAAACCAAGTGGTTTACTTACTGTATAGGGGTTAGTAAAGAACCAAATGTGTGTGAAAACTGTTGATTGTAAAAAGCATTCATATTGCAAAGTTGTAATGTCAAAGACATTGTTATTTGTTATGTTTGTTTTTTGTTTGATTACACCCCCCCCCCCCCCCCCCCCGCAATAATCTAATAATAGCAAATAAATAATAATGCAAATCACTAAATATTTAAGATACATGGTATGTAAATATTTAGGTGTACATTATCAATTTATTTTCAGACTTGTTTTGTATATTTTAAAATGCATTAAAAACATCTACAAAAATAAAGAAATTATTGTCTGTGATGAAAAAGTTTCCAGCCTCCATGCCACAGCTTTATGCTTATGTAATGTAGGGCTTGGTCAGTGTTGCCACTTGCCAGACGTACGATAATTATCATATTTGTACAATAATTTTGACCTCTGTACGATGTACAATCAATAATGAAAAAAATCCCATAATGTACGACAATTTCAGAATCTTGTGATATTTCAAATCATGGTCGTTGCTGTAGATCCTACATTTACCATCATGATTGTGAGGAGAATATGTGTGTCATAAACGTGGTGTTACGCATGTCTTCCATCTCATCTCACAAAAAAAAAAAAAAAATCACGTTATGTCTTCTTGGCCAATCATCGTGGAGATTGACTCTCTCTCACGTGCACAACACAGGGTGACGTTCTTGCCGTGGCGCTAAGTCAGCGGTTTCAAAGAGGTCGATAGTAAAGCAATACTAAAGTAATGAGTAAGAAAATTAATGCTGAAAAGGAAGGTGAAGACAAGATGAGACTAAGAGGAAGGCAGAGTCTATGGAGCAGCCTAAAAGTAAGCACTGACAGCAAATATACAGAACTGAGTGGGAAAAGGACCCCAGTTTTGCAGGATGGCTAAGACCTGTTTCGGGCAATGACACCAAAGCCTTCTGCCGGTGTTGTAATGTGCACATGGTGGCTGAGATCACTGTTTTAAAAAATCACGAAAAATCGAAAAAACATCAGGACAAAAAGAAAAATCTAGGCTCAAAGATCCATAGCCCATTTGCAGAAATTGTCAGAGAGTGAACAGCTAGATACAGCAGTGAAAAATGCAGAGATCAAGCTAACAGGGTTCATGGCAGAGCACAACATAGCATTGAGGACCTCTGACCATTTGGTCGGGTCTTAAAAGATGTTTCTAAAGGTTCGGAAACAGCTCAGCACATGAGTCTTGGTCGCACAGGCTGTTACTGTTACTTTGAGAGTCTAACCGAAATCCTGAAAAGGAAAAAAAATCAGCGTTTTTATTGACGAGTCAACAGACATCAGGAATCTGAAAACGTTTTGTGTCGTTGTTAGTTTTTTCGATGAGGGCACAAACAGGATTCAGACCCGTTTCTGGAAACTGGTGCAGATCTATTCAGACCAACAGAGACAGTTTTCCACTGAAGGGGCCTTTACAGCAAAATGATGAAGTCATTCACCGATGCAGATGTACCTGTCGAAAACATAGTGGGGTTCGGGTCGGATGGTTGCAATACAGTGATGAGAAAAAACAATTCTGTCTCCAGCCGCCTTATAAATGATCTGCCAGGCATCACAGTGCAGAGGTGTGTGTGTCACTCTGTGCGATATGTCGCCCATATGCCCATATGTACACCCATATGTCTCTTTTTACCATTTCGATCACAGAATCTATGCAATGTGCAATCTCCATCTCTTAGTTTTATGAGATTTGAAATAACTGAAAATAAATTTAAAAAGAAACCCCACCACTTCAGGTCGACTTTGCACCAGGGCCTAAATATTACACTGGAAATATGGATCCGATCATTTATCCAGCTACAGAAGCCACTTTATGTTGATAAGTCCTGATTGACTGATACTCTGATCTGCTTGATCAGTTCACAGTGATCGCATGTTAATGCCAAGTGATAACGCCGCCTATATATAGAGAGAGTCAGTGACGTTTCCCCTCATGGTGTGAAGAACCGTGAAGCCTATTCTGAGAAGACAAGAGGAAGTTTATTATTTTAGAGTTCAGAGATGATCAGCGAAGAAACATTATCGCAACGCTTTCACAAGCGGATCCTCACTGTCATGCAGTTCATTTTGATGTTTCTTTGGCTCATAAGAGGCAAGTGTTCTCTCTTTCTGTTTTTAATGTATTCATATTCTTCATGAATGTGTAGGTTTTTAAAAATATAAACATAAATGTTACAGGCATGTAAACATAATCTCAACATCATCCATTAATAAGCTTTGACAAAAAGTTACAATGACTCTTTATGTCATGATTGTTGATCTTTTCTTCGCGCAGGTCCTGAATGCACAACAGGATCAGTAAACAGAAAGTTAACGGTTCAGACTGGAGGATCTGTCATTATTCCATGTTATTATGACAGGAAATACACAGAACACAAGAAATACTGGTGCTTTGATGACTCGGGAGCATATAATTACTGCTCTATTCTGGCATATGCTAATGAAACCAAAGGAAAAGTGTCTGTAATCGATCATCCAGATCAGAGTTTCTTTACTGTGACTATGAGAAACCTGCAGCATGAAGACACTGGATCTTACTGGTGTGTTGTGGAGATTGGAGGAATATTTCAAAATGATGAAATGAAACAGAGCAGCTTCATCTCACAGTTCAATCAGGTATGAGATGAGTTTCACATTCAGATGAATAATTCTGATCCTGATTCCTAATAAATCTCAAATGTCTTGTGTCTGTGTGTTCAGCTCCTGATGTGTCTGTGAAGAGCAGCAGTGTATCTGGACATGAAGGTGATAATGTCAGTGTCCAGTGTTTCTACACTTCTGGATATCAGAATAAACTCAAACAGTGGTGCAGATATAAAGATCAGAGCTGTTACACTGAGAAGAGGACTGACACATCCCAGAATCAATCAGTCCAGATCAGTGATGATGGGAGAAGCTCCTTCACTGTGTTGATGACTGGACTGAGACTCAGTGATTCTGGATGGTACTTCTGCTCTGCTGGAGATCTGCAGGTTTCTGTTCAACTCACAGTCACTGGTAAAACTCACTCACTAATCAAATCTGTATAGGTTTTCCTGCTGGACAATTAAGGGGATAAGGCTAAAAAATGTTTGCATCTTTTTCTGTGTTCAGTTCCTGATGTTTCTCTTGAAGATCCACATGTTCCTGTTCTCACTGTCACTGCACCAAAACCAGGTAATGCAGAGTCTTACTGGTGGTTATGATAAATTCATAATAAATCATTTTATTTTATTCTTTGACAGCAGTTATGACCACAGAAGTATTTGAGAGCAACCAGTTTGATAAGGAAAATATTAATAAGGATTTATATTTTCTGTCATGGCCTGATTGATTATAAATGTATTGGTAACACTTTTGATACTCCACTTTAGACATTCTAACTTTGCAACTACATGTCAACTAGCAATCATCATTAGAGTATTAGTAGAATGTCTGCTTAATATCCGATAACACTTTATTTTCCCCCAACAGACGTTCTACTGACTGTAAATAACTTTGCAACTACATGTCAACTTATTCTACTCACCCTAACCCTAATCATAACCGTAACCATACAGTCTGCTAATACTAAGTGCTAGTTGACAAGTTGCAAAGTTACTCATAGTTAGTAGAATGTCTAAAGTGGACTATCGAAATAAGTGTAACCAATTTATTTACATAACAGTTGAATTCTTTGTATTTCTAAACATTTTGTCTATTTTTTGCATGTGTTGTTGTCTTTTCTTTCCTTTTCCAAAACCAGGTAATATAAGTGCATCAAATAATTAATAAAGATTTGCTTTATTCCCACTTTTTTAAAATTGTTTTCCATTTCTGACAGCAACTGTAAGCACAGACACCGAGAGGAGCACGTTAGTATTAACTGGTTTCATTATTCAAATTGATTGAAATACAATATGAGCAATGTAAAAAAAAACTGTGACTTAAATCTACATGATGCGTCTTGTTCAGCACTCATATGTTTATCTTTGTGCTGTTGTCATATCTTTCTATATCCTCTCTTTCAGATGGCATGTGATGGAGCGTTTCTGTCAGTCACAGAATAAGAGATCAGACTATTCTCCACATTGACCAGAAGGACTTTTGTCTGTCGGTAAATAACAGGTTTTGTTTGTTTAGTTTTGCAGTAGGGAGTCCTCATTGCAGTATATTTTGGCCAAAGTTTTCAGAACATAAATCCGTCAGCTGGAGATTCCTGTGTATTGGAGACACTATTTTTTTCCGCTAAAATTTTACTCTTTCCTGTCAATTCTCCTAATAAATCCCAATGTCAGTTACATCTGTAATGGTCATAAGTAGAACTGGATGAAATGTCAGTATTTGGAGAATTAATTGTCATTAGTTCATGTTGTGTTTGGTTAATCGATCATCATGTTTGTTACACCCATATCTCTCATTTTGGGTCTTAAATCTGCAAGATAAACTGGGTTGTGTAGCATCAATAAAGTTAATATGCACAGACATAAACAAAACTACACAAATTAGACTTTTAGTTGATAAACTATATGACTTTTAATACCTGCAAAAATGCATTACTACCTGTGACATAGACATGCATGCCAAAAAAAAAAAAAAAAAAAACACTTTACAGTAACGTTCAGTACTTTACAATTAGTTAATGCATTACTGTAAGAGTAATTATTAATTATGGCAGAAATAATTATTTTATAATTATTAAATCACTTTTGATTAGCTCTATAAAATGTATTGAGGGTCATTTGTTTTGTGTGGATGTATTCATATTGCATTCATTAAAATGATTAATTTTACCATGGTGAATAAGCCGAGGTGACGGTTGCTTCACGACCAATTTCAAAGTTTGTTCGACTGCCGCTGGTGGGCGAAATGCGATAATCATATGCGAATGTCGTGTGCAGTGGAAAGGCGGATTAACAGACGTCGGCCTGTGAGAGCTGTGCGACTTAGACTTAAACTTTAATATCCCCGAGAGGCAATTTGTTGTACAGTACAGGCATAGTGACACACAATCCACAACACAAACATTATCCACATGCACAATATCATAAATAATAAAACTACTTCACATTACTTCACATATATTCCTCCAGTCATACCCCTCCCCACATCTTATTTGATTGTGTTATTGCCATGGGAATGAATGAGTTTTTTGCTCGGTTTGTTCTGTGTGTATAAACCTCAATCCCATGATCTCAAGAGGCGCTCTAGCGACTGACACTAGAGACTGCGATCTTTAGCCTCCCATGCAACAGGCCCGGGTTCGAGTCCCACTTAGAGTGGGCGGTTCGAACTGGAGGGGTTACACAACCTCTGGCCACTTTGAGTGTAGATACAACTATGACAGGGCACATTACAGAATTCACCGCAGATTTCAGTTGAACGTGGTCCCAAAATCGAGTTGGCCAAGGCAAAGACCCCAGTGGCTCGCTTGCATGACATGAAGTACAGTCCCGAAAAAGCAGCTCAATATCTTTGTCCAACCCTGGCCACCATACAAGATCAATATAACACTGCTTCAGTTTGATTATGCTGAGATGGCCCTCGTGCGCCATGGCCAGCACTCGTCCTCTGAGCTTAGCAGGGATAATGACACAATGTCCACGGGACAAGCATGTATCATTTCAGCATGAAAATTCATGTTTCGGCTGGATATCTGTTATGACTTGAGCTGGCCAGCCATTTAGGATATACTGGCGGACAGAAGAGAGGGTGGAATCAGCAGTTGCTCCAAGGACACGAAAGCAATAAGGGGTGAATGCACACATTGAATAAGATCCTTGTCCTCAACCATGACAGGAGGCAATGGGTGATGGTGGCACGGAACGGACATTTATGATTAAGACGATTAACTTTTCAAAAGACATTTTCCATTGAAAATGTTTGTTTTGTTTAATATTAATTTGAATATCAATTAAAATGACATAATACTATAATACTATTATTATTATTATTATTATTACATAAATAGTTTAAATATTTTCTTGATTCCTCTTGAGTTTTTCCCTAACAGACATTCTACTGACTATAAGTAACTTTGCAACTGTCAACTTATTCTACTCCTCATAATCCTATAATCATAACCCTAAACGTTGACATGTCTTTATTTATTTATCTGTGTAATAGAGTTGAATTCATTGTTAAACATTTTGTCAATTTTGCACGTGTTGTTGCCTTTTCTTTAGTTTTTTAAAACCAGGTAATATAAGTGGATCAAATTATTAATAAAAATGTGCTTTATAAACAGTAAACATAGTTTACTTTTTTTTAAATGTGCCCTAAATCTACATGATGTGTCTTGTTATCTTTGCACTCATATGTTCATCTTTGTGCTGTTTTCATATCTTTATATCTATTCTCTCTTTCAGATGGCACATGATGGAGCATTTCTGTCTGTCACAGAATTAGAGATCAGACTATTCTCCACACTGACCTGAAGAAAATGGACTTTTGTATCTAAATAACAGGTTTTGTGAAACTCATTAGATTTGTATTTGCTACTGTTAGCAGTTAGCAGACTTTTGTTTTGCGGTAGGAAATCCTCGTGGACTACTTGCACTGAGCCTAGAAAGTATCATAGAAAGCAACGTATATAAACACGTGATTATTTCACCACAGGGTGTCAGTGCTCGTCTAAACTAGTGACCGCGATGCTGAAGTGTGTGAGACCTGATGAATAACATCAGTACAAACATTTATATATTTTAATTAAATATTGTAATGTAATGTAATTTACATGTTTATGCTTAAAATGCTGAATTAAGGCAAGACACAACAGGTGAATAGGGTAACATTTTTAACTAGCAGATATCACCATGAAATTTTCCCAGTTGACATTAAGATGAGAAAAAAAAAATGTATTACAAGTTTTCTGTAATTTAATATTTAAATATGCAAATTAGGCAATATCTAATTAAATATGTGGTAATTTGCATATATTTTAAAAAACGAAATCTGAGTATTGGATAAAGCCAGGTTAAAAATTATTTTTTCATTGTGTTCACATATTAGATGGGGAAAAAATTACAGAGGGATTTATGGATATCTACTTTTGTTATCCTGTAAATCAGAATATACTGTCAATAGCCTTAAAAAAATTTATTTTCGCCATGTTTTTTGGAATAAAATATTATATAAATCAGGCTAGGAATAATATATTTACAATATATTTGTAAATATAATATAATTCAGTAAATATAATTCTTCTTTCAGTAAATATAACAATATCCAAAAATCTAAAAATTGACCAGTAAACAAAAACAAAAACAATGTTTTTGCCTGCCGTGTCTCGCCTTAAAGTGTAAATTGCAGGTTACATTTTTCACAAAGATAATGCAATGTGCTTATTAAACATAAAGATAAGAACCGCCCACCATTGTTTTGTATGTTTTTTATACCAAAATGCTGAATATAATATGAAAAGTTGGTACTTTTTACAGTGGTTTTAAGCACTCGCCCTCCCTTCCACTAAGCTGGGCGTGACGTCATAAGAGGGACTCCAAGCCTAGAGTTACCGTTAGTCTAACGGCAAGTAGGCTAGCAGTTATATTGGAGACCTAGCTAGCAAAAATGGTTAACTATTGTGTTTGTGCGGGATGTACGAATACATCAAAATTCACCTCCACGGCGTTCAGAGTTCAGTTGCTCGGCACTCTGTGGTTTTTGTTCATCTTTCGCTAACTGGACCCCGCCGCAGAAACACACTTGCCCTCCCGCGGGCTGCGCTCATCCGCCTTGAGCTCGGTCCGTCCAAAACGGCTTTTCTCGGCTTAATCCAGTTAAAGGCGCATATCTTGCAACAGCTCTGTGTCGTTGCGGAGTTGCGTTTTAGCACTGACAATATCGCGTTCTGTCAGCAGATGCCGGCAAAGCGCCATTGTGCCTGTGCAGTGTGTGCATCTCTACAGCTCTGATTAGGACTACTCTGACACCATGTAAGTAAATAATGTCTTCAGTCGTTGTCCCTCCTTGCTATTCTACATGACGGCAAGATTTTGAAAAGACTTTGGCTTGTTCCTTAATGTTATCAGTCTCCCAGTCGTTCTCCATAGTCAAGCCACAAACAGTAGGAATCTAGCCGAGTATGGGTTGCTACTCCCTCTTATGCAGTGGTGTAGTCTAGTTTTTTGTAGTGAGTATACTGTAATATACCGCCTCATACTCACCCATCCCAGAGCGTCACCCCATAAGCACCACCACACTCACTAATGCATATATGCATCAACATGAAATTGAGAGCATTATGAAGTATTAGGTGTTATCAACATGTCAATTTATTATAAGCAACACAAGACTTTAACAGCCAATGACATTTACAGCTGGGGAGACTGGACTGATTTTCTACTGTTTAGTGTTAATCACCATCTAATTTAGCCAGTTAAGAGCTACACTTAGCCTTAGATGTTATATGAATATGGTCCCTGAAGCACAGGTTTTATCAGCTGACAATTTTCACACAAAAAAAAGAAAAAAAGAAACATTATAGGCACAAATACAAATTTACCTTTAGAAATGGTGTTTTAAAAAAAGAAAAGAAAAAAAAAGGTGTTATTGTTTTGGCAAGTTTACTGTTTAAATTATAACATGTATGAAAAATTGTGTGATATTCCCTTAAAATAACGTTTTAATAGATTTTATTATTATTATTATTATTATTATTTTAAAATTCATTTTACTGTGCAATTTCTTTCTAATTTCTTTGAGTTAGACCAAACTTTTATTTTGGTGGGTTGTAGACATTTGAGTTTCTGTGTGTTTTAATAAACTATTATTATTATTATTAGGCCTACTTGAAGTATACTCTACTGTGCAATAGTAATATATTTCTGTTATAATTTCTTCAAGTTATACCGAACTTTTATTTTGACAGGTTGTTTTGAAGACATTACAGTTTCTATGTGTAGGCTATATGAAACGAATGAATGACGATAGTTTTGTCAAATTAAATGGTGAAATTCTCGTGCATTGACTCTCATAGCAGCTCTGCGATGAAAGTGCACATGTGTATCCTATCCTACATCATGTCTCAATACAGTGAAACGCTGAAAACACCACGAGCGTGAGTCACGCGTGCTTCAGTGTGTGTGTGTGTGTGTGTGTGTGTGCGCGTAGTGGAGCACACATTGAGCGCTCATTCCCAGAGACGCGTAGAACAATTGCAGTCTCTTTTAACTTTAATATTCACAGACACTATAGTCCATATCATATCCCTACTTTTGATTTATTCATTAAAAAATAGCCAAATTCCGTGATGACGTTCTGCTTAGCAAGCTCCATTTGTGACTGGATTCCGCGATTCGGTGTCGCTTCGCAAACACTGACGGGGTGAATTTATGAATGAAAGTGTGAAAGTTCTGACACAAAACGAAGTTGTTACGTATCCTCACGATTTTTTAAGTGGGTATACGGAAATCCTTGGCCTTTTCTAGTGGGTATACGGCGTATACCTGCGTATCACGTAGACTACACCACTGCTCTTATGACGTTATCACCCAGTTACTGTAAAAAAACATGCTACCTTTGAAGAAACCCCAATACATTTTATTGTAATGCATTTTAAGACAGAAATGTTTAAATATATACATATTGAACACTTTAATTTAGACATTAATTGGTTGTGGTGGTTAACCTGCAATTTACACTTTAATATTCAAAATCTCAGCCTCCCCGGGGAAGTCTATGCCAGGCTACTGGAGAGGAGAATACGGCCTATAGTAGAACCTCGGATTCAGGAGGAACAGTGCGGTTTTCGTCCCGGTCGTGGAACACTGGACCAGCTCTATACCCTCTCCAGGGTGCTGGAGGGTTCATGGGAGTTTGCCCAACCAATCCACATGTGCTTTGTGGTTTTGGAGAAAGCATTCGACTGTGTCCCTCGTGTCTTCTTGTGGAGGGTGCTCTGGGAGTATGGGGTCCGGGGCCCTTTGCTAAGGGCTATCCGGTCCCTGTACGACCGGAGCAGGAGCTTGGTTTGCATTGCCGGCAGTAAGTCAGACTTGTTCCCGGTGCATGTTGGACTCCGGCAGGGCTGCCCTTTGTCGCCGGTTCGTCAGGTTTGGGGACCACACGATTTCATCTCTGCTCTTTGCGGATGATGTTGTCATGCTGGCCCCATCAGACTGGGACCTTCAGCATGCACTGGGACGGTTTGCAGCCGAGTGTGAAGCGGCTGGGATGAGAATCAGCACTTCCAAATCCGAGGCCATGGTCCTCAGTCGGAAAAGGGTGGCTTGCCCACTTCAGGTTGGTGGAGAGTTCCTGCCTCAAGTGGAGGAGTTCAAGTATCTTGGGGTCTTGTTCACGAGTGAGGGAAGGATGGAACGGGAGATTGACAGACGGATCGGTGCAGCTTCTGCAGTAATGCGGTCGATGTACTGGTCTGTCATGGTGAAGAAGGAGCTGAGCCGCAAGACGAAGCTCTTGATTTACCGGTCAATCTACGTTCCTACTCTCACCTATGGTCATGAGCTGTGGGTCATGACCGAAAGGACAAGATCCCGGATACAGGTGGCCGAAATTAGCTTTCTCCGCAGGGTGGCTGGGCGATCCCTTAGAGATAGGGTGAGAAGCTTGGTCACTCGGGAGGAGCTCAGAGAAGAGCCGCTGATCCTCCACATCGAGGGGGGCCAGCTGAGGTGGCTCGGGCATCTTTTCCGGATGTCTCCTGGGCGCCTTCCCGGGAAGGTGTTTCTGGGCATCGGTGTCCCCCCGGAAGAGCTAGAGGAAGTGTCTAGGGAGAGGGAAGTCTGGGCATCCCTGCTTATGCTGCCCCCGCGACCCGGCCCCGGATAAGAGGAAGAAGATGGATGGATGGAATATTCAAAGTAGTTGACTGTCATTCTCCTCTACACTGTGTGCTTTACTGTTTAAGATTAGCTAATTAAATATTAACATCATTAAATTAATGGCACGTACTACACACCATCGCACACAAGCAGTCCTTTTTATCAGTCAAATTAATTTAAAAATGTAAACTCAACAGGTATGAAATATTATCATTAAGAGAAAAAACACTGTTAATGAGAAGACGTGCACTGGACTGCTGCAGATTAGAGGGGAAATATATTTATTTACTATCGAATGCACAGTTGGAAAGAAAATATATTTATAGAAACATTTCAGCAGGTTCAAGATAATTCATGTTAACGCATGCGCTGAATGCTGTTACTGGAAACTTCTGAGCTCTAATAGTAAGTAGAACGTGGAAGCCGTTGTGAAAGTCTTCTGATGTAATATTGAAGTTACCCTTGTAACTGCTATTTGTGGGAAATAAAGCATTAAAAAAAAGTTGTGCAAGTAGGCTATTCTAGTGGCCAGGATCCACCCACGGAGACAGGAAGTGACGGTCTGATTGACACACCAACCACAAGTGACCAACCACATTGTTTCCAAGTGTCATTTAGGGGCGGTTATCTGAAATCAGTCACTGCAATAATCAAATAGTGGCCATAATTAAAGCTAGCTTTACACACTACGCGCTTTCCCTTTGAGCGGTTGCCTGAAACTGACACTAACCACCTTGTTTTGCAATGTGGAATAATCTGTTTTCTGAGAATGTTCAAGACTTCGGACTCATTTGCCCATAGCTAAATATACAGGACACCAAATTAACACAGTATGAGTTCTGGATGTTAATCTTGAGAGACATTTTGTAGCTGTGTAACTGCAAAATACCAATCTTTCTGTCTATATCTCTGCCCACTTAACTTAGAACAACGTTCTTGGAACATTTCCATGATGTTGTTTTTGAATGTTCTCTAACAGTGAGGGATTTTTTTTTTTTTTTGAGAACATTTCCAGAACATCCTTATGATGTTACTTGATGAATGTTCTCATTATTACATCTGTCTCTATTTAAGGATCATAAGCAGAACTGGGGGAAATGTCAGTATTTGGAGATTTTTCTTATTGTCCTTTAATGGTCATTAGTTCATGTTGTGTTTGGTTAATCGATCATCACGTGTTACATCCATATCTCTCATTTTGTGTCTTAAATCTGCAAGATAAACTGGGTTGTGTAGCATCATGAAAGTTAATAAGCACATAAACAAAACTACACAAATTAGACTTTTAGTTGATAAACTATGTGACCTTTAAAGGAATAGTTCACTTCAAAATGAAAATTCTGTCATCATTTACTCGCCCTCAAGTTGTTTCAAACCTATATCTTTATTCTGCTGATCACAAAAGAAGATAGTTTGGAGAATGTCGGCCTACCCCATTGACTTCCATACTTTTTTTTTTCCTACTATGGAAGTCAATGGTTACTGACATTCTTCAAAATATCATCTTTTGTGTTCAGCAGAAGAAAATAAATTCATACAGCTTTGAAACAAATTGAGGGTGAGTAAATGATGACAGAATTTTCATTATGAAGTGAACTATTCCTTTAAAACCTGCAAAAAATGCATTACTTCATGTGACATAGACATGCATGCCAATAAATAAAACGATTTTAGTTGGTTACACTTTACAACGATGTTCAGTCCATTACTATTAGTTAATGCATTGCTGTAAGTGTGATAAACTTGCAATGAATAATAATAAAAAATATAAATTGTAGTTTATTTTCAATTATTAGCCTAATGTTTTTTTTTTTCTTTACATATAAATATACATTTGTTTGTAGATAATACATTTTTGTTCATAATACATTAATGGTCATTTATAAAACTTGTCTATGCAGAAAATAACATCAATCTAAGTGTTGAAACATTTCATTCTTAGAAACCTGAAGCATTAACTAATGTTCACGTTAAAACATGCTTTTGATAACTGATACTGAACACCCATAAAGCAATGGAAGAAATATTGATTGCACTGTATTTTATGAATGTACAGTCTGTTCACCCCTTATCCACGTGGTCCAAGACATGTAAGGGCATTTCCTCCTCCGTCTATGATAATATGAGGGCAGAAAGCAGAAGCTGAGCAGTTGTACGACTGAACTGCAGTGAAAACCTCATACAGGACACATAAGCAGGAGCAATCGCAATGACTGCGTACGAGAAGGCAAAAATATTCTACATTTCAATCGGGTTTTGGCTCACTTTAGGTGAATATTTTATGTTGTGCTGTGTTTGTTTAGTGATATTTATTGTAAATCATGGATATTATAATGGTTTGTGTGTTTATTTAGGTGTTGAATGCTTCAGCAATGAGTCAAATTATATCGTAACTATTAAGACTGGAGGATCTGTCACCATCCCATGTCATTATGATGAGAAAAACCCACCACAGAAGAAATACTGGCACTCAGATAATGATCTATCTAATATATACACAAACACAACAGAGGAGAATCTGTCAGTAATCGATCATCCTGATCAGAGTCTCTTTACTGTGACTATGAGAAACCTGCAGAGCAAACATACTGGACACTATTATTGTTTAGTGGAGACTGATGGACAGTCGAGTGCTACATTTGATCTTTATATCAGGGTTCAGTCTGGTATGAGATTTTTGTAATAATTTTAATCACATTCTAATGAATAATTCTCTGACTTCACACACATATGTTATTATCTCAAATGTCTTGTGTCTGTGTGTTCAGCTCCTGATGTGTCTGTGATGAACAGCAGTGTATCTGGACATGAAGGTGGTAATGTCAGTGTCCAGTGTTTCTACAGTTCTAGATATAAGAATAAACTCAAACAGTGGTGCAGATATAAAGATCAGAGCTGTTACACTGAGAAGAGGACCGACACATCCCAGAATTCATCAGTCCAGATCAGTAATGATGGGAGAAGCTCCTTCACTGTGTTGATGACTGGACTGAGACTCAGTGATTCTGGATGGTACTTCTGCTCTGCTGGAGAGGCACTGAATCCTGTTCATCTCACTGTAACCGAAGCAGAACCAGGTAAAACATATTTAATACTGTATTTACATATTAAAATGTAAAACTCAATCCATAATTATTACAATAAAGTTTTTGCTAGAAAATTTTTTTTATTTATTTCGACAGTAAGTGTGACCACAGACACCGGCACTGAGAAGGACAAGTAAGTAACAAATTCTCATTATTGTGTGTAACAATATTAGCTCAAAGGGGAAATATTAATAAGAATCCATAATTATTAATTATGATTAATTATTAATATTTGGGTCAGTTAATTAGATTAACTTTGAGGTAAGCTAATTAATATTACAATCAATTAATCAGTTCCAATGAACTCTTTGATTATTCATTTATTCTAAGAAAAGTGTATCTTTCATCGTCACTGAAAAATAATTATTCCTTAGCATGTACAGAAATTAGAGCATATACTGTAACAAAATCAAAATCGTAAAAGGGACTTTGTATGCAAACAGAGGATCAGAAATCAAATTCATAATTGTGCACAAGTTTTATTAACTAAATCACAAACATAATTAACACTAAACAAACATAACCCAGCTCCCTGCTGTTACCCCTCCCCCAGTAACAGCAGAAACTGCGTTGTTGTCGGATGAGAAGCGCTGAGAAGAAGAGGGCGGTCACTGTGGTCAGTCTCTAATAAAGCCTGAGAATGGCCACCCCTCTCTGGGTTTGCTATACCAATGAGAAGGGTGGAATGTCTGGAGGGAGTTTCCTCTGTGGTGAAGATTTATGACGCTATCTCAAATCTGCCTTACCTCTTTTCTGCTAATTAATACTCAGATAGATATAACAAATCCACACTGCATTCTAAGAGAAGGTGATGTACATCAAAGCATGAGTCATCAAATGAGGATTATCAGTGCTTGAAAAAGGTGCCGGTACTCTCTTGCCTTACTCTCACCGCCTTCACCCAGGACCCAATTAACAATTTCCTGTGCCCTGGACAACCAGACTCAAGACCCCCGTAGTTAGGGGGGTTCGGGGGCATGCTCCCCCGAGAAAATTTGGATTTCTCTGATCTACATATGTGCAATTTAGGACTTTTGAAGGCCAAACAATTATAAGAAATAGGCTATCTTTAAAACCTTGTCATTAGATTATTTGTCAATACCTGCTCTCTCCTCATCTTCATATTTATTTTTCTCTCAGTCTTCTTATCCTGGACTATTTCTTCCCCTCCTAAAGCTGAACTTAGTCTTTTCATTTTCGTCTGTGTCAATGACGAAAGTAAACATAGGCTCAACAGATATTTATACGTTTTATGAATCATTTTCTTAGACAAGTTAATTCACTCAAGGCTACCAGGAAAGCTGTAGCCTAAGTCAGTATTGCCATTAGGAACCTTCTGCAAGCTTTGGGATTTGAAAACGTCTGTTTTTAAATGTTAAAAGTAATTTTAAATAATACAAATTATATATAATGTCATATTCTGTGTTAATTTTGACCACGAACCACGCGCTGTCACTTTAATTCAGCGCGTGCAGCACAGCGAAAATAGACTCGGTGTGGAAACGATCGTTGGACTGCTGTATACGCACCGCTCCTGGAACGCATTGCCGGACCGCATCCGCGTGCAGTGTGAAAGCTCTAGTCTAACCTGTTAAAATGGGTGCGGAAAAAAAATAAGCTCCGCATACGCATTGCAAACGGAGTATATATGTGAAATGGGCGTGACACTGACGCTTTTTCTGTCAGTGGTAGAGTACCGGCTACATGCGAGAAGTAGCGGTACGCAAGAAAACGTGCAGGTACGCTTTGGAGTTAAATGCAGAAGTGCCGGTACTGCGTACCGGTGAGTACCGCCCCACTTCGAGCACTGGGATTAATTAGATAGGAGACATGAAACAGGTAAAGTTACATTGACCGTTGGTTGTATAATGAAATACATACCATGGTATATACATAATAGGACACAAAACATCACACTCATTCACACAGTTTCTGGGGTGCACGTTCATTTCTAGCTCAGTTCGTCTCTGATTAATGCAGCGAAGTCTGCATGGAAGATTGTTTCTCCCCATTGTCTCTCTCTTGCACATGCGGCCACATACCTTTCGATCGTAAAAACTGTCTGTGTTCCCTGTAACAAGACACCGTCCTGCCAGTGTGTTAGCCTCATTTGGGATGTTAGTTTTTGGTGAAGGTTTCACAGTGAGTTTGCTGGATTATTCATTAAATAAATGAATAATTTGTGTGTGTCCGATTGGTCCAGACGCTACATGTGGCTTATTCTTTAGCAATATCTATACTTCACATGTCTATAACGTTACATAATGTTTTTTTTCCAGTCTTCCTACTGAAAAAAAAAAAAAAGTGAATACAAATATTTTCTGTAATGTGAGGGCTTAAATGTGTCCAAGTTAATGTGACAGAAACATATTCAGTTGCCTCCTGATAGTGTGCTATTGTCTTTTATCTTTCAGATGGCGTTTCTGTCTGTCACAGAACTAGAGTTTTCTCCACATTGAGCTGAGAGAAAACTGCTTTTGCTTTACACATTCATATCAGATTAAAGATCTGTGTGTAGAATGTATTAGATGTCTACATTTGCTAAATGCCTATGTCTGCAATGTATTTTTTTCTCACCATTTTTCTTCAAATGTATTTTTTCTTTTATCAAAAGCGACTTATAAATAAGGAACATACCAAATAAAACTACAAAATTAAAAGAAAAATGTATTTACATTTTTTTTTTTTAATTTAGCCATTTTTTATATCAGTATGATATACTGACCTCACGCAATAATGTTATTTTAGCCAGTGAAAGTATTTGCATCTGTCATCATGTTAACTAACCAACAACATACAGATAAAAGAGATTTTGGTTTAAATTCAGAGGCATCAAAGCTTATAAATGAAAAATATTGCATAATGGAATATATATATATATATATATATATATATATATATATATATATACACACACATACATGGAAATGTATTTAAAATACAAATACAAAATACTGTGTGGAAAAATTTATTTAAATACAAATACAAAATACTGTGTGAAAAAATGTATTTAAATACAAATACAGTACTTTGAAAATACACAAAATACATGTGAAATTGGCCATCCAGTGCAGGTATAGGTCACAGTGAATGAAGAAACTATAGGCCTACTGACTTTACATTCCTAACCTCATCTCTGCCCTCTCTTTCTTTCTTTCTTTCTTTCTTTCTTTCTTTCTTTCTGGCAATTACAAATAAACTTATTCAAAATAGTAGCCATTTATATACAAATTTCTGGTTACAATGAAGTCTATTACTTGTGGTGAACACTTAAAAAATTCATACTGTATGTAAAACTGTGGGAACCTTTTCTGCTATCTAGCAAAGAATATGGATGGGTGATATGACCAAAATCTCAATTTTACTTCACAATATCATGGTTTCACAATTCTCAATATCAGTTTTGATTCCACAGCATAAACTGAATTTCAAACTCTTTTGAGTTTTTTTTTTTTTTTTTTGCAGGTAGTCCAATGCTTTTTTCCCCAATGCTTTAGAATTAATTTAGATTCATTTGACACTATTTACCCCTTTTTTATTATTATTTATTATTATTTTCCCACTTGTCTGTGCTCTTTTATTATTTCATGTTAACTGAATTGAATAATGCACTATTTTAACTTTAATCAACAAGTAGAACTGATCATGACATTCTCACCTTATTCCAAAAAAACACACAAAAAAACAAAAACAAATCGCTGATCCAATGCTGAGCTAGTGAATGTCTGAACTAGTTGATGCACAGAATCAATACCCTGATAAAGAGGATGACTGGCAAAAAGTATTTTATGTATTTTGAAAATACAAAAATACTCATCTTAAATGTATTTAAATACAAATTATATTATATTTTTTCCAAAAGCTTTAAAATACAAAATACAAAATAGTATTTTGTATTTCAAATATGTATTTTAAATACATGTATCTGAAATACTGCCCATCCCTGCATACATACATACATACATATACACACACACACACACTATCTTTGTGGGGACTCTCTATAGACTTAATGGTTTTTATACTGTACAAACTGTATATTCTATCTCCTTACACTAACCCTACCCCTAAACCTACCTATCACAGAAAACTTTCTGCATTTTTACATTTTCAAAAATATATAATTTAGTATGTTTATTAACCCATTTCCCTCGTGGGGACCGCTGGCTGGTCCCCACAATGGGGGTGATCTCAGGTTTTACTATCCTTGTGGGGATATTTGGTTCCCACAATGTAATATAAACCAAACACACACACACACACACACACACACACACACACACACACATATGGTGTCACACACACATTATATCTCAAAGAGATGCAAATGAAAACTTCAGATTCTAGAGCATCTGATTGGACAGACAATCTGAGGAGAAGCTGAAGTGCAGAATGATGTCATTAGAATTGTTACTTGTATTGGTTGTAGAGAGAAACTATACCTTTTAAATGCATATATCTTCCAAATGTGAATTGTTTTGCATTGTTTTGAACATACTTAAAAATAACCTTAAGTCAAACATATTCACCAAAAAATAATTAAATGCCCAATTTTCTCAGCTAATAATGAATATTGTATGCCATCATGTCATCTGCCTATACAAGCCTTGTTGGATGTGTTCCCACTCATGGACGGTTATTCTAAACTAACAGTGCAGACAATGTGTGAAATATGTGTGAATGTTTACAATAACAGAAGCACTGAGAATACCCTTGTTTCTCCTTTTACCCAATCTGAGGCTGTTATGTCATGCATTTGATCAGCATACAAAAATGATAAAAGCTTTTTTCCATTGATAACTTCTATACAGAAAAGTGCTCCATTTATATACTTTCACAAATGTGTTGACCCAACCACAAAACAGATTAAAAATAACCAGTTTCTGAGGTGACACCTATAATTGCAAAAAGAGAACTAGAGAAGGAAGCATGTGAATCCCAGAGCGGAACAGCTTTGACATTCACTGTATTGCACATAAATACTTCTCATTTTGTTTGATTCTCTTCTATGATGACTTTAGACTTTATGCACGTCTCCTTAATTGAGAATCTGTTTCTATAGTATTAACCTAAAAATTTAAACTTGCATGGAAATGATGGAGATAAAAAAAGAAGAAACATTGCAACTTTTCGACAGACCGACAGTCAGTTTGAAGAAGTTCATTGTATTTTTCCTTTGGCTCATAACAGGCAAGTGTTCTCTATTTGCTTACAATTAATTTTACTCATACGAGTAGTTAATATATCCTGCTGTATGACATGCATTTTGCTACTACTTTTCTACATTTACTGATACATTAAAGTCAAACTAAAGTTGATCTTTTCTTCGCGCAGGTCCTGAATGCACAACAGGATCAGTAAACAGAAAGTTAACGGTTCAGACTGGAGGATCTGTCATTATCCCATGTTATTATGACAGGAAATACACAGAACACAAGAAATACTGGTGCTTTGATGACTCGGCAGCATATAATTACTGCTCTATTCTGGCATATGCTAATGAAACCAAAGGAAAAGTGTCTGTAATCGATCATCCAGATCAGAGTTTCTTTACTGTGACTATGAGAAACCTGCAGCATGAAGACACTGGATCTTACTGGTGTGTTGAGGAGATTGGAGGAATATTTCAAGTGGATGAAAGAGAGCAGCTTCATCTCACAGTTCAATCAGGTATGAGATGAGTTTCACATTCAGATGAATAATTCTGATCCTGATTCCTAATAAATCACAATGACTCGTGTCTGTGTGTTCAGCTCCTGATGTGTCTGTGATGAGCAGCAGTGTATCTGGACATGAAGGTGATAATGTCAGCGTCCAGTGTTTCTACACTTCTGGATATCAGAAAAAACTCAAACAGTGGTGCAGATATAAAGATCAGAGCTGTTACACTAAGAAGAGGACTGACACATCCCAGAATTCATCAGTCCAGATCAGTGATGATGGGAGAAGCTCCTTCACTGTGTTGATGACTGGACTGAGACTCAGTGATTCTGGATGGTACTTCTGCTCTGCTGGAGATCTGCAGGTTTCTGTTCAACTCACGATCACTGGTAAAATCCCATTCACTACTTAGACCTACACTTGAGTTCTTGATAGTAAAAAAAAAACTGTGTTCAGTAACTAATGTGTCTATATAAGATCCACACGTTCCTGTTGTCACCATTACTGAACCAAAAAGTAAAGTAATATGGATTTATTAGATTAAAATTGGCATCAAACAGAAGTCGCAATTTTCTTCCCTATTATCATGTATATCCAAGTGAAACGGCTCCTCGAAAAAGAAAAATGTAGGGCGGGATCATTTTTTTTATAGGAATTGATTGTATGCTTGTGCTTTGCTATTGGTGGATCTGATGTGAGTGACAGGTTGCCCCGCCCATCAGAGAAGAGATGTTGCTGCAAGAGGGAGGCAAAGTTATTTTCATTCAAGATTATGAGGCACATGAAAAAAAAAAAAAAAAAGATTTGCACAGATAAATCATTCATTTTGTAGTGATTTTAAAATCTTATTGGTGGTGACAAATTTATAATATTTTTTTTCTGATTTTTTATTCAACAGCAGTTGTGACTACAGAAGAACTTGACGAAAAGGGGTTAGTAGCTAATTAACATATTAATCGATCTTAAATATTGCTCAAATATTAAAGTCCTCCTGTAATCAATAATTTAATTTTATCTCTTAAAACTCATCTTTGATATTTTTTTCCTTGAAAACAAATTGCTTCCAATAGCTTGAATGTAACTCGACACCCTTGCCTCATTTAGTATATGAATATGCAAATGAGCACCAGCTCAGAGATCCACTTGCAATCACACGACCTGATTGGTTACAAGGTAGTTTGTGACGTCAGAAACACCAGCGATTTCAAACCGTGTTTTTGAGACTGTCTTTGGTTCACTGCAGTTTTAAGGAGAAAATACTCAGCAATGGTGTCGACTTATGAATTTGCACATGGTTTGTCTTAAAGCATATTAAAAACACCACATAGACATATAAACTACATTAAAAACTTGATTTTCATCACAGGGGGACATTAAAGGGATAGTTCGGCCAAAAATGATTGACATATCATATCATGGACCTAATACAATGCTTATTTTACGAGTATATATTTTAATGTTCTTTCTTAACATTTTGTCAATTTCTCTGTGTGGTCTTTTTCCTTTCATTTTCTAGTCAGAACTGTTCGAGTTAATTATTGAAGTTTATATTATTTCTCTCTCTTCTTTATAGCAACAACAATTCAACAGAAAGCAGTGAAGAGCAGCAGAATAAGTATTAATGCTCAAATAGATAAAAATCATGCAAACAGAAAATAACTTTTAAGTAACCAGATTGTATGCAATTGTTATTGTAAGTTTTGTTTTTAAGGTTATTTGTATGCAACATGATTTCTTTTCATTTTATGACTGTAACTGGTGTATACAGTAAAACCGCAACTGCATCAGTGAGGCCATCTTCTTTTTCGTGTACTCTGTCTATTTTAGTTTTGCAATATGGCACTTGTGAAATGATTTAAATCTACAACTTAATAGTTGTTAAAGGGATAGTTCATCCAAAAATAAACATTCAGTCAACATTTACTCAACCTCAGGTTCTTCCAAACCTGTATGAATTTCTTTCTTTTGCTGAACACAAATATGGACCCCATTGACTTCAATAGTATTCTTTTCTTCCATACTATGTAAGTCAATGGGGTCCATCAACTGTTTGGTTACCCATATTTTTCAAAATATCTTCGTTTGTGTTCAGCAGAAGAAAGAAATTCATACAGGTTTGGAACAACTTGAGGGAGAGAAAATTATGACACTGTCACTATGAACTGTCACTTTAAGAGAAATTGAACAGCTCAATGCATTTCAGACATTTAATTAAATAAATACTGTAGAAAATAATGTAAATCAAAAGTAAAAAACATGTTAAATCAATTTAAACCAACAATAACTGCAGCATTTTAACTAAATACCTAATGTGATCTCAGCAGAACAGATGCCACAATCACATAAATGTCAACTGATGAAGTAATATTTTTGCGAGTGACATAGAGTTCACTACAAATATGAATAACAAGTTAAAAAAAGTTCAAAATACCATAGAAAAATGCACCATGGTAAATTTAGTATCAGCAAAATAACCATTGTCAGTAAGGACTGCAATAATAGTAATAATTTTGTATGCATGTGTAATATGAACCATTTGTATTGTTTATTCTCACAGGCATTATGGGCATCTGGAGGTGTGGATTCCGACGGTTGTGTTGTTTCTGCTGTTGGTGACTGTCGTGTCAGCTGTAAAACTGAGAAAGAAGAACAGTCAGTATTGATTTACATTTCTTATTATATGACCTATTCCATCAGCAATTCAGTGTTTGATCAGTTTTGCACACTATTGTTCAAAAGTTTGCAGTCAGTAATTATAATTATTTTTTTAATAATTATTTTTTTCTCCTGCACAAATGAATTAAATTGATCAGAAGTCACATTAAAGACTTTTACAATGACACAAAAGATTTTATTTCTAATAAATGCTGCTCTTTTGAACTTTCTATTCATTAAAGAATCCTGAAAAAAATTATCACTGCAGTTTCCACAAAATATGAAGCAGCACAACTGCTTATAATAATAACTGATAATAATCAGAAATGTTTCTTGAGCAGCAGATCATCATATTAGAATGATTTATGAAGGATTGCAGTATTACATCAAACTTTCATCAGACTTACTGACCCCATTGAGCGCTAGTGTGTATTTATAAACTTTATGCTGATGTCTAAGAACTGTGTAATGGAAAGACTGATAACATCATTTGTTTTGTCACTAACAGACAGAAATAACACCCACAATACAGAGGTGACCAGAGATGGAGACGGTGACGCGGTAGGTTTGAGCTGACAACCGATTTGAGTTAAAACTCATAACTGAGAGACTCATTATAATAAGAGATGTTTATAATTATTCACAGGGAAACAGTGTCCGTTCATCATCAGCGGTTGCAGAGAATGACGTGACTTACAGCTCTGTGACAGTACGACCTAAAACTGAAACTAAAGCAGTAAGTGAACTCACAAGAACATGCACAGAGATTTGTTCTGTAATGTAATTATCAGTATTCTTCTTAATCATCTTTCATATCTCCAGTTTAGCCCAGTATCAGTGGAGGACGAGGTGACCTACAGCTCTGTGCACAAACAGTGAGAAGTTACAGGTTTGTTAAAGTTAATGATCACAGGATGTTTTACACAGACACTGAACATGTGATTTCATCTCATTGTTTAATTTCTCTATCACAGGTGCATGTTCCTGAGAAAATATGAACACAACAGCGCTGAACTTGAAACAAGCTAACATTTTTTAATTCCATGCATCGTTACAATGCAAAGCAAGCAAACTGTCAATTCAGATAAAATTATATTAATTTGATTGTATCATGCTTTATAATGTACAGTCCCTTGTGGTGGCACAATGTAAGTACATGTACAAAACAAATGGTTTACTATGAAATGAAAATTCAGTTTAAGCGTTATTTAGGAATAAGTGTGTAAATTGTTGATTGTAAAAAGCATAAAACATAATATATTTGCAAAGTTGTAATGTGCTTGCTTTAAGTGTGAAAATAAAATAAATATAAATATAAATACAAACAGGCGTATAATATTTTCTATAGGCTATTGTTTCTTAATGTGTTTTTTTTTCCAATTATTTTTATAGCAGTAGTCTAATAAGGGTAGTATTATATTATGGAAATATGTTTTTTTAAGGGCCCTGTTATGGTCTACAGTGTTTTTCCACCAGGTGGCGTTGTTCTGTGTTCTGGAGTGAGTGACAGGAACAGGTGTGGTGGGTTACCGGTGATTGCGCTTGCATCAAGAGACAGCGAGTACAAAAGGAATGACAGAGTTGGACTCAAGACTGCTCTTCCTCTTCAGTTCCAGATTGTTTTTACTTTTATTCTTTATTTCTTTGAGTTGTAGTATTATTAATTTGACTTATGTTTCCATTAAATCTTTATTTGTTAAATTGAGTTCCATGTGTGGCCTCCCCGTTATTATGTTGCTTCACCTTGAGCCAGGTGGACGTAACAGGCCCCTATTATGCTATTTTAAAGTTTCCTAATGTTGTTGTGGGGTCTCCTACAAGATGTTTATGCATCAAAGGTAAAAAAAAAAACTGTTTTATTTCCAAAATACATTTGCACATCATCACATTTTCAATGACTCAAACGACTCGTCAAATGAATCTCTCTAAATCCCTCCTTTCCGCGATATACTCTGCTCTGATTGGCCACACTGTAAAAAAATTCTAACCCTCCCAAATCAAAAATTTCAAGTGACCGATAACATCTGAATTTTTCAATTGGCCCAAGTGAAATTCTTGTTGCAATAGTCTGTTAACGTCAGACTAATTGAAAAATTTAGATGTTATCAGTCACTTGAAATTTTTGACTTGGGGATGTAATTTTTTTTTTACAGTGCAGACTGCTCTGTTGTGATTGGCCTACTGTGTACAGCGCATCGAAAACAAAACCGCCCATTGCCATAACAACGTCAGCTCTATTTGTCCCGTGGCTTCCTACACCGTAAACAAAACACAGTAACGAACGTTGATTTTACCATATCAATGCAAGCGCGAGTCTGATGATGAAACATTGGAAAAACTGTTATTCAACCCGAACCTCCATCGCAAGGACGACTCGAGCAGGACTCAGTGTTTCTCAGTGATACACTACTCAGTTTGAGGTACATTATATGAGATGCTGCAACTGTAATTCCTCACCATCAGCATTAACAAGTGCATGTCCATCAACAAACCGATTATTTTACTTGTACTAATTTATTTACAGAGTATTTTTCTAATATATTGCGGTGAACACGTGGAAACTGTATCAATAACAGTGCATACATTAGCCGAGCTCTAGAGTGAATGATCTGATGTAACATAAACGTTGGTAAAACAAATCTTTCCTCAAAGTAGTGAGAAAGACAGATAATCTGCATTAATAGACACAGTTATAGGTAATCGTGGCCCACAACTGATTAGCAGAAGTATTTCAGTAAGACAGTGATAACGTGAGTTAGCCAGTTAGCAGGAGACCTACACAATATAAAACTCAAAACTTAGTATTTTGAACACCATCTTTCAAGAGCAAGCGTTTTGTGAATCCTGTATTAAACTCTGAGATTTGAGAAGCAGTCGTCAGTGAAATGAAGGGAACACAGCAAAAGTTTAGGATTATACTGCTGTGATATCGTGGTAAAGATGAACTTTAACCACTGATTCTTCACATGCTCGTTCTTGGGCAGTGAAAAAAAAACTGGCTTTACCTTCACATTGTATACCTGTATTACCTTAGCATATTGCACGCGCAATATGAATTTTCCGTCTTGACGTCACAACGAAACGGCTTATGACTCGTTTGAAAAACAATTAATTTCATTGACTCAGAGTCGACTCTTACTTTTGAGAGACAATGACTTTATATACAGTGCACTTTCAGATTTAAAACTTTGCAGGATGTTTTCATTCACTTAGAGCTATGTTACACACTACATGAAAGGTAATTTTCAAAAATCCATAATAGGGCTCCTTTAAAGGGGTGGTATAATTGTCACGGGGTGACAAATAAGCCCGGGACTATCCCTGTTAGAGAAATGTCCCCGCTGAGATTTGGGAAGCGAAACACCGTCCCAAAGCCTGGGTGAGTGCCTGTCGCTATGGTAACCTAGTGGCGGATTGACAGCAGGTGTGGGTAATTTGCGCTGAGCGTTTGAATGGGGCCACACTAGCTCATGAGAGTATAAAAAGTCAGAGGAAGAGAAAGTGAGTGTGGTTCTTCCCCGCGGGGGTTGTGAGAGAGAGGGGGCAGCACGTGAGCGGCCGTGGCCGTGGCCGCGGTTGCGGCGGGAGGCCGCGGGAGAGAGAGGCACGAGCAGAGGGGGACACGACGAGAATGAGAGGTGAGACGCGCAGCACGTGAGCGGTCGCGGCGGGAGGCCGCGGGAGAGAGAGGACGAGAGAGACAGATGAGAGAGACAGATGAGAGAGCCAGAGAAAACTTCGGCTGGATTGCGGGCGGAAGCCTTGGTACACTGACCCAGCTAGCAGGGAACGTTCTCAGAACTTTCGCTAACATTCCCTACAAGTTTGGTTAATGTTCTAAAGAAAACATTTGAATGTAATGTTTACTGAACATTTTAAGGATGTTTTCTCATTTTAAAAAATGTTCCTATAACGTTATATGAAAACTAAGATATAACATTTTAACTGCAACATTCAAAAGATGTTTTGGGAATGTTTCTGAAATAACAAGTTGTACTATGATCTCAAAATATAATTGTCCCTATGTTTCATTATAACGAAAGAAGAACGTTCTCTCTGTCACGTTAGGAAAACGTTTTGAGGATATCATTGAGAGATGAGATGTTGAATGTTCTTTATAAAACGTTATTTTAATGTGACGAGTTAACAAAATTATAACATTTTATTTGCAACATTTTGAGAATATTTTGGGAATGTTGTTAAAGTTAAAGTTTGTACAATGATCTCAATATAACATTGTCCCAATGTTTCATAAAAACAAAAGAAGAACATTCTCTCTGTCACATTTGTAGAATATTTTGAGGATATCATTGAAAGATGATATGTTGAATGTTCTTTATAAAACGTTCTTCTAATGTGACGAGTTAACACAATTAGAACATTTTACTTGCAACATTTTGAGCATATTTTGGGAATGTTGTTAAAGTTAAAGTTTGTACAATGATCTCAAAATAACGTTGTCTTAATGTTTTGTCATAACAAAAGAAGAATGTTCTCTCTGTCACGTTAGGAAAATGTTTTGAGGATATCATTGAGAGATGATATGTTGAATGTTCTTTATAAAACGTTCTTCTAATGTGACGAGTTAACACAATTAGAACATTTTACCTGCAACATTTTGAGCATATTTTGGAAATGTTGTTAAAGTTAAAGTTTGTACAATGATCTCAATATAACATTGTCCCAATGTTTCATGATAACAAAAGAAGAACATTCTACTTGCAACATTTTGAGCATATTTTGGGAATGTTGCTAAAGTTAGAGTTTGTACAATGATCTCAATATAACATTGTCCCAATGTTTCATAAAAACAAAAGAGGAACATTCTCTCTGTCACATTAGGAAAATGTTTTGAGGATATCATTGAGAGATGAGAGGTTGAATGTTCTTTATAAAACGTTATTTTAATGTGACGAGTTAACACTATTAGAACATTTTACCTGCAACATTTTGAGCATATTTTGGGAATGTTGTTAAAGTTAAAGTTTGTACAATGATCTCAATATAACATTGTCCCAATGTTTCATGATAACAAAAGAAGAACATTCTACTTGCAACATTTTGAGCATATTTTGGGAATGTTGTTAAAGTTAAAGTTTGTACAATGATCTCAATATAACATTGTCCCAATGTTTCATAGAAACAAAAGAAGAACGTTCTCTCTGTCACGTTAGGAAAATGTTTTGAGGATATCATTGAGAGATGAGATGTTGAATGTTCTTCATAAAACGTTCTTCTAATGTGACGAGTTAACACAATTAGAACATTTTATTTGCAACATTTTGAGCATATTTTGGGAATGTTGTTAAAGTTAAAGTTTGGACAATGATCTTAAAATAACATTGTCCCAATGTTTCATGATAACAAAAGAAGAACATTCTACTTGCAACATTTTGAGGATATTTTGGGAATGTTATTAAAGTTCAAGTTTGTACAATGATCTCAATATAACATTGTCCCAATGTTTCATAAAACCAAAAGAAGAACAATTCTCTCTGTCACATTAGGAAAATGTTTTGAGGATACCATTGAGAGATGAGATGTTTATTGTTCTTTATAAAACGTTATTTTAATGTGACGAGTTAACAAAATTATAACATTTTATTTGCAACATTTTGAGCATATTTTGGGAATGTTGTTTAAGTTAAAGTTTGTACAATGATCTCAAAATAACGTTGTCTTAATGTTTTGTCATAACAAAAGAAGAACGTTCTCTCTGTCACATTTGTAGAATGTTTTGAGGATATCATTGAGAGATGAGATGTTTATTGTTCTTTATAAAATGTTCTTCTAATGTGACGAGTTAACACAATTAGAACATTTTACTTGCAACATTTTGAGCATATTTTGGGAATGTTGCTAAAGTTAAAGTTTGTACAATGATCTCAATATAACATTGTCCCAATGTTTTGTCATAACAAAAGAAGAACATTCTCTCTGTCACATTAGGAAAATGTTTTGAGGATATCATTGAGAGATGAGATGTTGAATGTTCTTTATAAAACGTTCTTGTAATGTTATGTGTTAACACAATTAGAACATTTTAATTGCAACATTTTAAGGATGTTTTGAGGATGTTGTTGAGATAACAGATTATATAATGTTCTCAGTAAAACATTGGCACAATGTTCCATAATAACAGAGGAGGAACATTATCAAATCAACGTTCGTAAAATGTTTTGAGGATATCACTGAGACCTGAGATGATGAGTGTTTTTAAAAAAAATTCTTGTAATGTGACGTGTTAACAAAACTAGAACATTTTAAATGTAACATTTAGCAATCAAACTACACAATTATTGTTAAATTGAGCTTGCTGGTCTGACAGCAGGCCAACAGGGTTCACGATGGAACATATGGTGCATTTAAGTCCTCCTGGGAAGTTTGTATTCATGAGGTTTTACAATTTTGTTTAATGTTTTAAATTAATGAAGCCACTGTAAACTTTATCATCACATATTATACTGTTACATATTAATGCTATCATATTTTGTGCAGGCATTAGCTTACTTCATTGTCACTGCTGAATACCTAAGTATAGTGGTATCCCACAATGTTTCCCACTGACACACCCCTAACTCTTCAAGATCGGGGTTAAAGAAAATCCTGAGCTTCCTACTCATATTCTCATCATTGTGGTGGCGTTCAACTTGTAAATACGATCTTTATGACATGACTTGAATGCACCAATAGCTCTAGCTTAATTAGGGACAATCCATACAAACACTCTTTGCTAAAATACATTACAGACTGTCACAGTGAGAAGTTATTCGTCCTGTATCAACGCTAAAGGCCTAACCACTGCAGTCAACACCTTGGAGTATCCATGCTGTTAAATAAAAGTCTGTAGACAAGGGTTAGGGTTAGGGTTAACCTTAACCCTTAATTTCTAACCCAGACCCGGTTTCACAGAGTTTAGATTAAGCCAGGATTAGGCCTTAGTGCATTTAATTAGCTTTTAAAAATGTGCCTTAGAAAAAAGAAAAAGAAACATTACTGGTGTGCATCTTGAGACAAAATAATGGCACCGACATATTTTAAGATATGTCAGTGCAAGTTGCTTTCAGGTAAAACAGCTCAAACGTGCATTTTAGTCTGGGACTACAGGCTTAAACCTTGCCTGTGAAACCCGGGGTATATGTTGCAACTTGTATAGAATTATGCCAATGTTACCAAAGTGTTGTGTTGGACAGAGGATTAACCCTAAACCAACAGGTTGTGTAACAGTGCCACACAGGGTGAAAAGCAAGTTGACATTATTAGGCATAAGAGTGTTTCTAAAGGAAAGGTCAATATTTTGTTAAAGTGCAAAAGGATCATTATGGGTCACATGAATGTATCTCTAATGTTACCATGATACCAATCCATTAGTTTTTCATGTAGGTAGGTATACAGAATTGTATATGAATAGCCTATACATATGCAATGTTTGCTCTGTTTAATATATAATATGTTTGCTCTTTTAAACTGCTGTTTGGCAGAGCAGTGGTAAATATATGTTGTTATACATGGTATATATTATTTGTGTAATTTATTATTATTATTTATATGTTATTGTAAGTTTATTTATTTTTTATCATGCACTGCAATGAAGACACCATTTAACCAATTGATTAAATATAACAGCCAGCTTACAAATACAACTAAATAAATAGCCGTGCACATTTTTTTCATATTCTTTCTTTTAAAACATGTAATCTTTTCCTGTAATTGCAATGTTACCACATTATTGGCTGTCTCTTCGAGTTGTTTTGAGCATGATTGGCTATTCAGACTGTCATCCAGGAATCTGGCCAATGGCAGCTATGCGCGCCTTTTACTGGTCAAGTTTGAAGTTTGAATATTCGTCTGTTTTAGAGTGAGAGTGTGTGTGTGTGCGCGCTGCTGCTGCTCGGGAGGATCTTCAGTACTAGCCTCCTTCGGTTCTGTGGCTTTTACATTGTTTAAAACATGGATTATTTTGCATCGTACTGTTACATTTTTATTTCGAGCGAGTTGCGGGATGTAAATGGACAACGAATTTTAACAACGTAGCCTACG
This sequence comes from Abramis brama, assembly GCF_963993115.1. Taxonomy (NCBI): domain Eukaryota; kingdom Metazoa; phylum Chordata; class Actinopteri; order Cypriniformes; family Leuciscidae; genus Abramis; species Abramis brama. The sequence goes on from NC_139969.1 coordinate 5,050,971, forward strand.
TGTAACGGACATATTGCAATCTGCGGAAGGTAAATAACTTTATTTTATATAAAAATACATTCTGCTACATCAAAATATAGTGTGTTAAATTGAGAAGCTAATTTTAAATGCGACTAGAGCAATATCGATATTATGTCAATGTTTCAGGCTGCATGTGTAACGTTAGGCTAAATATTGTCAGCTAAGTTAGTTTTTGATAAAAATAAATAAAAATAAACCTCAGCATAGTCTGAGCTTTACAATGAGTGAACTGAGAACATTGTGTCTTTATACAGAGAGGAACTCGACCCACACTATGAAAACTAGGCTTTTGAATGATCGCGGGATATCGGCCTAACGTTACCGTCAAAATGATGAGTCATCATCATAATATGTTTTTGAGCTGGTGAGTAAAAATTTGCAAGCTTTTTATGTCTCTTTTAGTAAGTAAATACAAATAGCTAATAATATTGCTGTATGTGTGTGTTTCCCATTATCCAGGAATTTTGGGAATAAATTATCCAGCCACATGATCTTCAGTTGCGGTGAGTATTGTCATAGTAAAATACACGTGAAATAGAGGCAGAACATGTAAACTCTGCTCAAAGGCACACTGGTCCAAACCCTCCAGTCAAAATTGTACCTGTCTTCTTGATATGAGTTTTTATGGGCCTAGCTGACCCAAACATAAATGTCCTTTCAAAATGAAATTATTTTCAAACCTGTATGACTTACTTCTGTGAAACACAAGAATGTTGGGAATAAAACAACATTGGAACCCATTTTATGGAAACAAATGTTCCCAATGTTTCATGATAACAAAAGAAGAACATTCTACTTGCAACATTTTGAGCATATTTTGGGAATGTTGCTAAAGTTAAAGTTGTACAATGATCTCAATATAACATTGTCCCAATGTTTCATGATAACAAAAGAAGAACATTCTCTCTGTCACGTTAGGGAAATGTTTTGAGGATATCATTGAGAGATGAGATGTTGAATGTTCTTCATAAAACGTTCTTCTAATGTGACAAGTTAACACAATTAGAACATTTTACTTGCAACATTTTGAAAAAATAAAATAAAATAAACCTCAGCATAGGAGCTTTACAATGAGGGAACTGAGAACATTGTGTCTTTATACATAACATAAATGTCCTTTCAAAATGAAATTATTTTCAAACCTGTATGACTTACTTCTCTGAAACACAAGAATGTTGGGAATTAAACAACATTGGAACCCATTTTATGAAAAAAAAAAAAAAAAACAGTGAAGTCATTTCTCAAGATATCTTAATTAAGGTTATACAAAATAAATTCATACAGTTTTGGAACAACATGGAGTACCGGTAAATAACGATAGAGAGTCTATTTTTTGGATGAGCTGTTCTTTTTAGGACATGTTCCCAGGGTCCTTTGCTAAATTAACCATGGTTTTTATTATAGTAAAGTGTAGAAACAATATTTTTATGGTGGATTGATTACAATAATTTATTACCATTTAGTTAGTGTAGCAAAACCATGGTTAATGTTAGTAAGGGTTCTCCAGATTTATATAGCCTAACACTTAAGGAAAACATAAAAAATGGTCCTATGTCACCCAGATCAATAGTCTGTTAACACACATTAACACACTTTTTACATTTTCTTAAGATCAAGCATTGGACCAATGTTTACGGAGCAGAACAGGCACCAACAGAGAAACAAGTCCATCACTAGTAAGTATCCACTGCATTTTATAAAACCGTAGTCAATTTTAAACGCACAATGCACTCCAAAATAAAAATGATCTATTTTTTTCTCCCTCGTGCCAGATTTATATCTGTCCCAGATTTATATCTGACTTTCTTTCCACAGAGATTTTTAGAAAAATGATCATTAAAGAGAATCATATAAAGAGAAATGTGGGAGGAGCTTGAATTTATTGCCTAGCCCTGTTTGTTTGAACCGCGAGAGCCGTCAAAGCTTATGCTACTCCTATGTCATGCACCGACAAGAGCCTTTTATAGTCAACACGTCGGACGCAAGCAACTTGCAGTTTTGCCCCCACCAACAACGCATAGTATTGCATACAACGGTGCGTCGCGTATCAAAAACTGGGACGACACATTTTTCTACTCATAGACGCATATGGCGGCCGAAGTGTAGTGATGCGTAGCCTTGCAGGCGCATATGCGTATCGATGCGTTGACTAACTCTTTGGGCGTAATTTGACTTGCATATGGCTGTCTGCTGGAAGCTAGTTATTTAAGTCGATAAAATTATAAATATGGTAGGGCTGGGGGAATTAACACGTTAATCTTCGCGATTAATTTGAGATGCTTAACGAGTTTATAAAAAAAATGCAATTAACGCAGCACTTTTTTTGCCTCATTTTAATGACTTCCTGTTGCGGAAAAGGCTGCAAAATATGCCGTCCCGCCCCTCCGTGTTCGGCGATCAGGTTTTATTCTCGCGCAGCTTTCATGACCGGGTCTTTTCCGCTCCGCGCTCTCCATTCCGTGTGTGTGTGTCGGCGCACTGACACACACACACAACACTGAGCAAACATTGAGCTCTTTGCTCAATGTTCTGCTCCGTGTTTGCGCTGCGCGTTCTGCTCTGTCGTTAACGGCCCAAACGCTCCAATCATGTACCGATCATGCACTGGAAAAGCAAAGTCAAATAACGTGAAATTTCTCAGTAGTAGACTTCTGTGAAATAGCCCTACTGAGCTGGTATAGTCATGCTGACAACAATGGTAAAATTACCTGCTCTGATCACATGCTCTTGTAATAATAGCTTTGTAGGACTATGTTTTATTTTGATAATTAGAAAAAAAAAATTATAATAATAAATTGTTAAATTTATTATGTTGATTGATTATTGAAAATAATAATATATTGATATATTGATGTTTAATATTATTTTAATACAGGGCTATTTTCTGTTCCTTTTTTTCCTTTTTGTTGTTTAATTAGGTTATTCTAAGTTTAAATATTGATGATTACAAGCTTGGGGGAAATGCAATTAATTGCATTTAATTACAGCAAATTGTGTAAATAATCAGTTACTTTTTTTAATCGATTCCCAGCCCTAAAATATAAAATATGGATATGTTTCTTACACAAACGCATCACTTCGCTTCACCTTTCGCCTTTATTAACCTGCCAGAGCCGTGTGGAGTACTTTTATCATGGATGGATGCATTTTTATGGACTTGTCAAAAAAATCCCACAGGGAGCTACAGAATAAGAAATCTTTGAAGTCCACTTTTTTACTGTCTGTTTCCATCAGTAAAATTACAGTTTTTTTTTTTCTCTCAGAATTGTGAGGCAAGAACACACAATTGCAAGAAAATATCAGAATTGTGAGCTGTCTTTTTTACTCCCCTCAGAATTCACCCTTCGAGGGAGTTTGATTGACAGGTATTTTTTACATTTTTATTTTACCAAAAATATTTTTTTCTAAAAAAATTACACAAATTAAACGTTGAGACTTTGTTTCAACTTTCATATCAAAAGTAACCTGCTCTGTCTTGTCTCTGCGTTTAAACGTTTCAGCGTTTTTTCTGTGATCCGCAATGTATTTTTCATTGCGTGACAATATGATGTGTGGCGTGAGAGCGCCATGGCTTGTTGGACATAGCAACAGTAACTAAAGGGGGCGGGTCTTTGCAAATTGCATTAACCATGGCTGCCTGTTAATTATCACTGGACTACTTCGCTCTCGCATCTCCCAAAAGTAATTTTTTTTTTGTTTTCTTGATTCCATTTTAATGGTTTAATTAAATTGCTATAACCAATTATTTAAAATGTAATGATTTAAGCAAAACGTTCTTCAAAGGTTAAACCAAACTTTTATTTGACGGATTGCCGTGTAGACCTTTGAGTTTCTCTGTGTTTTATGATATGATGATAGTTTTTCTCAAATGAAGCTAAAATGCTGCTGAAGTGACTCTCAGAGCAGCTGTATTGATGAAGTGCATTAATGTTCTCATATAGAAACGACAGCAAAAAAAAAATAAGCCAGAATTGCTTTTTTTTCTCAGGTTTTACTAATTTATCCTGTGATTCTGACTTTCAAACGGCCAATTGCGAGTTTATATCTCGCACTTCTGAGAAAAAAAAGTTTGAATTGTGATTCGCAATTACCTTTTTTAAAAATTGTATTCCATGGCGGAAACAAGCTTTCATATGCACAGACAGTAGCTCACATTTAACATGCAGATTGTGCGCACACAGAAACCTACTGGAGCACAAAAAGTTAGTGTCAACACTGTCCTGTGATTTCTCAATAAGAAACAGAAGTTATAGCATATTTTTCTTTCTGCTTTTGAAGTAACTAAAACTTACAGCTTAGCTAATAGCAAAGAGACGATTCACAGGTATGATTAAATCACACTAGAAATTGTTCTATCTCAAATGCAGTACTACTTTATCTGTATCTGATTTAAAACAAGCAGAAATCTGTAAGAAATGTAACAATCCATAGACAATATAACTGATGAAAATGAGCTGTTACATCAGAGCAAAAGCATCGTGGGCAGTGCTGTGACATGCTGCAGCTGTGCTCAAGGCTACCTGAGTTCGAGGTTCACACTTCTCAAGCCAAGTTTGTAGTTTGTTAAAATAATTTAGCCTCTAGTTGTGTTATTAAAGGGATACTCCACTTTTTTTGGAAATAGGCTCATTTTACAACTCCCTCAGAGTTAAACAGTTGAGTTTTACCGTTTTCGAATCCATTCAGCCGAGTTTCTGATATTTGGAAGAATATCAGTAACCAGACAGTTTCTGGTCTCATTGACTTCCATAGTAGGAAAAAATATATACTATGGAAGTCAATGAGACCAGAAACTGTCTGGTTACTGACATTCTTCTAAATATCAGAAACTCGGCTGAATGGATTAGAAAACGGTAAAACTCAACTGTTTAACTCTGGGGGAGTTATAAAATGAGCCTATTTCCAAAAAAAGTGGAGTATCCCTTTAACATGTATATAATGGATTAAGTATATGTTTTAAATTACAGAAACAAAATAGATACTCATAAGGTATCATATTTATACTTTTAAATAAACTAATCTAATTAATTTCTGATTAATAATTAGGCTGGCTAATTTTGAAAGTTTTCAAAGTCAATATTGCTTGTGATCTTAATATGTAATATGTATTTGTATTATTTTTGTTTACACTGTTGCATGATCTTCTTTTATAGGCTATGAGGAAAAACTCTACCATGCACACAGAGAATGGAGCTCAATTCTGCTAACTGGGATAGCAGCTGAAAAAGAAGAAGAGAAGAACAGTAGAACACCTATTAATGCAGATGACTTTATTCTTTTTCTGCAAGAACCAAGACAACCAAAGACTGATGATGAGCGCTCTGAGCAAACAGCAGTCAAGACGTGTGATTGCACATTGGACTTTACTGAGTTCTTCATTTAATGTTGGGCATCTACTGTACGCAGAACTTCTAATAATTTATGTGAATGCCATTCATAAACCTGTTAGATTTTTGTTTTATTTTAGAGATTAATAAAATTGTATGTTTTAACAATGTTATAGCTAAGCATTTTTTATGTTTAAGAGAACATTTTGGGAACAAAAATAAAACTTCCCACTAAAAAATTTATAAGAATGTTAAGTAGTATTTTTAAGAGTATTTTTAGAGAATGTTATCCTAACTTTTAGAAGAACGTTCTAAGAATAAAAATAAAACTTCCTGCTAAAAACTTTATAAGAATAAAGGGATAATGTTCTAAAAATGTTATGATTAAACATTTATAGAAGGTCATCATCACAAAACATTTTTAGAGTGTTCTTAGAGAATGTTATCCTACCTTTTAGGAGAAATAATGTTCTAACAATATTATTATTAAACATTTTTATAATGTTGTAAAAAAAAATGTTATCTGAACTTTTAAAAGAACATTCTGGGAACAAAAATAAAAACACCCCCTGAAAACTTTCTAAGAACGTTAGAGAATAATGTTGTAAGAATGGTACACCTAAACATTTTAATAATGTTTTTAAATAATGTTATCCGAACATTTAAAAGAACATTCTGGGAACAAAAATAAAACTATCCGCTTACAACATTATAAGAACGTTAGAGAATAATGTTATAAGAATGTTATTACTAAACATTTTAATAATGTTTTTAGAAAATGTTCTCTAAACATTTAAAAAAACATTCTGGGAACAAAAATAAAACTACCCGCTGAAAACGTTCTATGAACATTAGAGAATAATGTTATAAGAACGTTATTACTAAACATTTTAATAATGTTTTTAAAAAAATGTTATCCGAACATTTATAAGAACATTCTGGGAACAAAAATAAAACTACACGCTAAAAACATTATAAGAACGTCAGAGAATAATGTTATAAAAATGTTACTACTAAACATTTTAATAATGTTTTTAGAAAATGTTCTCTAAACATTTAAAAAAACATTCTGGGAACACAAATAAAACTACCCGCTGAAAACGTTCTGAGAAAATTAGAGAATAATGTTAAAAGAATGTTACTACTAAACATTTTAATAATGTTTTTAAAGAATGTTCTCCAAACTTTTAAAAGAACATTCTGGGAACAAAACTAAAACTAGCCGCTGAAAACTTTCTAAGAACGTTAGAGAATAATGTTAAAAGAATGTTACTACTAAACATTTTAATAATGTTTTTAAAGAATGTTCTCCAAACTTTTAAAAGAACATTCTGGGAACAAAACTAAAACTAGCCGCTGAAAACATTTATAGAACAATACATGCTAATGTTCTTAGAACATTTTTAGAACAAAAAATTTCTAGCTGGGGAGTCTGTTGAATTGCAGTTTTATTGTGGAAATGAGCACGAGTGAAACCTTACAGTGTGTGGTGGAAATGTGAGTGTGGGAATTATTTCTGCTGTTCACTCGCAATCACAGCTGTCCATTTCTCCCTCTGTCTGAGTCCAGTGAAGAACCTGCTAATGCTGTGAGTTACATGTATTCATTCCTCTCTCTGCCTGAGTCCAGTGAAGAACTTGCTAATGCTGTGAGTTACACGTATCTATTTCTCTCTCTGCCTGAGTCCAGTGAAGACCCTGCTAACGCTGTGAGTTACACGTATCTATTCCTCTCTCTGCCTGAGTCCAGTGAAGACTCTGCTAACGCTGTGAGTTACATGTATCCATTCTCTGCTTGAGTCCAGTGAAGAATCTGCTAACGCTGTGAGTTACATGTATCTTCCACTCTCTGCCGGAGGCTAGTGAAGAGCCGGCTAATGCCGGAAGGGCCTGCTAATGCTGGAAGAGCCTGCTGATGCTGGAAGAGCCCGTTAATGCTGGAAGAGCCTGAGGCTAGTGAAGAGCCGGCTAATGCCGGAAGGGCCTGCTAATGCTGGAAGAGCCTGCTGATGCTGGAAGAGCCCGTTAATGCTGGAAGAGCCTGAGGCTAGTGAAGAACCGGCTAATGCCGGAAGGGCCTGCTAATGCTGGAAGAGCCTGCTGATGCTGGAAGAGCCCGTTAATGCTGGAAGAGCCTGAGGCTAGTGAAGAGCCGGCTAATGCTGGAAGGGCCTGCTAATGCTGGAAGAGCCTGCTGATGCTGGAAGAGCCTGTTAATGCTGGAAGAGCCTGAGGCTAGTGAAGAGCCGGCTAACGCTGGAAGGGCCTGCTGATACTGGAAGAGCCTGCTGATGCTAGAGCCGGCTAATGCCGGAAGGGCCTGCTAATGCTGGAAGAGCCTGCTGATGCTGGAAGAGCCTGCTGATGCTGGAAGAGCCTGTTAATGCTGGAAGAGCCTGAGGCTAGTGAAGAGCCGGCTGATGCTGGAAGAGCCTGCTGATGCTGGAAGAACCTGCTCCCGAAGAAAAGAGGATGTGGAAGGGACTTTATATTGTTTTTATTATTTAATAAAGAATATTTATTTTTAATTCTGTGTCTGCCTCCTTTGTGTCCACGGTCAGCTCCTCAGGGGCGGCACGCGGGCGGAGGGGTGGGCGGCCCGCTGGCGCTCCACCCCGACCTGTGACATAATGCCCTTTTCACAAGATGTAAAATAAGTCTCTGATGTCCCCAGAGTGTGTATGTGAAGTTTTAGCTCAAAATACCCCACATATATTTTTATATAGCATGTTAAAATTGTCAATTTGTGAGGGTGAGCAAAAACGCACCGTTTTGTGTCTGTTCCTTTAAATGCAAATGAGTTGCTGCTTGCAGCACAGAGGGCGGAGCTTCAAGAGATTGTGTCCTCTTACCTCACACAGAAAATTTAAAAAACTTTTAGCCTTTTATGTTCAAACCGGATTCAGACAATGATGGAGAGACTCAAAAAGAAGTGACAACATGTAGAATGCAACAGGACATTTCTGTATTGAATTGATGAATTTATGTTGCTTATGTGTAGTTATCTTCTAGTCATTGATTAGCATATTTTGTCTTGATAATCTATAAATCGTGTTCTGGGGGCGGGGTTTATGTAAATTATAGGGTTTGTAATGTCACTAACCCGGGAGGAATGTCGTGTAGTCTCTACCAGCCGTTTGTTGTAGTCCTTAAAAAGCGATTTCTTTAAAAGCAAATATCTCCCTTTGCTTTGAACTTTGATTGTCACTGCAGATGTTGTTTATGCTCAAACAGCAACATTACACATTAACTAAATTTAAATAAGTGAAATCATAATCAACCACCCCTTTAAGTAAATTAATGACTAAAGCATAGGCCTATATCATAGGGGTTGGTTATTGTTTGATTATTTGGACAGGCCCCATTTCAAGATGTCCAAATACCCACACTTGGGGTCTTGGCCACTTGAGAGTGTGTGTACATGACAGGAAGTAAGTGTGCAAGATGTCCCTGGTCTGGAAAATGCCACGCTTAACGCACACTAAATCCACACTATCTATGAAATTTCTCACTCTCATGTCGTTCCAAACCCGTAAGACCTTCGTTCATCTTTGGAAAACAAATTAAGATATTTTTGATGAAATCTGAGAGCTTTCTGATCCCCCCATAGACAGAACTTTATAACCACTTTCAAGCCCTAGAAAGGTTGTAAAGACATCATTAAAATAGTCATGTGACTACAGTGGTTTAACCTTAATGTTATGAAGTGATGAGAATAGTTTGTGTGTGCAAAAAAACATACAAAAATAACGACTTTACTCAACAGCTTATTCTCTTTTCCGTGTCATTCTCCTGTGTTGTTGACGTAGTAAACACAGTGCAGAGCTTCTGGGTTCTACGTCTGAACGCCGGCTCATTATTGGCTGACTCCTGCATCAGCATCACACGCATGAGTCGTGGTGCTCACATGAACAACATCAGAGACTGACATGGAAGAGAAGAAATTGTTGAATAAAGTCATTATTTTTGTTTTGTTTTTTTCATACAAAAAGTATTCTTATCGCTTCATAACATTAGTTGAACCACCTTAGTCACAAGGACTATTTTAACAATGTCTTTGCTACCTTTCTGGGCCTTGAAAGGGATTGTAATGTTGCGTCTCTGGAGGGATCAAAAATCTCTTTTAGATTTCTTCAAAAATATCTTAATTTGTGTTCCAAAGATGAACGAAAGTCTTACGGGTTTGGAACGACATGAGGGTGAGTAATTAATGACAATTTTCATTTTTGGGTGAACTAACCCTTTAAGCGTGTCCTGTCATTCATCACCTTGAGGAACATGCCCCAATTTTGCAAAATTTCTAAGAAACGTTCCAGCGTATATGTCCAGATGAAGATGATGGTGATGGTGAGGAATTTAAATACACATGGTGACTGAACTCAAATGACGAACAGGTGATGACTCATTAATCAGAAAACATAATAACAAAAACATTTTTGAATAATATATTTTTAACACACACACACACACACACACACACACATTTCATATTTTAACAACATGAAAATATTGAAAGTACATATTTTATGGCATACATAGTCTCTGTGGTGGCCAGCCTTTACTGCAAAGCGGTATATGTAATGCAAATAGGCCTGTAGCAAGGTATGTTGTCATGGGAAGAAGGAGGCAGGAACCGGCAAACATTCAAACACTTTAATAATGAAACAAACAAACGAAAGTAAAGGCGGCAACCCCATCACAGACGACTGCCGCACACACATAATAATACATAAACAAAACACAACATAAAGTCCAGGCCTGGTCCTCTCTCATCCTTCACTGATGTCGCTCCTGCTTTTATGCTTCCGAAGCTCCTCTGTGAGAGATACGAGACTGCTCATCATCAATCATGCCACCGGCCTTGTGCATTCTCTCCAAGCGGCAACCTCCCCGTCTCTCTCTTGAAACCAACACGGAAGTGAGTTAAACTGCAATTCATTGACTGGCCGCTTGAGGCTGGCTGCACAAGTGAGTCAAATCTGTATCTCCCCCATGTTAAAATTACCAACTTTACAGCAGAAAAAACATGTTTACAGCCTGGTTCGCTATGTGGCTTTGGTCTATACAGCTATTTTTGCCCTTCATAACAACTGTGAGGGGGGTGAATTTTTTTATAACTCATCCGTTTAGTTGATTAATATTTAAAGTTCTGCATAATTAAGGGTGTGGCCACTTGAGTGACAGGTGGATTGCCGCTGATGTCAATGCTAGCCGTTTGTCTGCTGTTACTAGCCGTCACTTCACCTCAGCAAATGTTGCTGCTGAACTTTGCAGTGTTTTGTGCTTTTTTTCGGGATTATTTCATACAATTTAATACAGCCATTACTTCGCCCACGGCTTAGGATTCCGTCATTGTCGTCGAGTATCATTCGAGAGAACAACCAGCGCTGTATTTCAGTTGTTTTCCTCTGTGAACATGCACTAATGGATGTCTGACAATTTCGTTGCTTTTTGGAGTTTTCAGATTTAAAAAAGTCAATAAAGGCTCATTCGTTCTGCTCTCACGGAACAGATAGTATAATTATGATTATAATATTATAACAGATTATAATATGCCTATGTACCGTCAGGTGAAATCCTGCAGGTGTCGGCGCTTTCTCCGTCCGTGCAATTGCAGCTAAATGCACATCCTTGAATGAGCGCGGATTTTCTAGCGCATTTACTTGAACTTCACAGGCAATATATCTATGGTTTAACCCATTTGAGAGGCGGCCAAAATCAGAATTTAAAATGGACTGAATAAGCTCTCTACGAACTTGACGAGCGATGCCGCGCTGATGGACCATAGACTATAAAAAAGAGTGACTGACATGTATGCACATAAATCACTGTCACACACACTCTCTCAGAGTAATATTAAGTTACTGCATAATACATTTTCAACTAGCAGAATAGTACAGAATCACGATACACAGTCTCACTTGTAGCCATGTCTTTTAACTATTATAATATTTCAAAGGGCAAAAATAGGAACTTTTAATTGGCTTTACATCATCAACTGTCACTTTAGCGTGAGGCCCTGTGCAGTCGCAGACTTGGTACTGTCAGTTACCTCCCCAGCCTGAGCTAGCTCGATCACGTCGAGCTAGGTGGGCATGATTTCAGATAGCCAGGCTCCTCAGCCTTTTTGCCCATTTTCTGTTATCTGGGAGTGACGCAAGGCCGGAACGGCGACGGCCGGCTCCGCCCACATTAGGCTTCAAAAATGCTCTTCAGAAACCTACGGGTGACGTCACGGACACTACGTCCATATTTTTTTACAGTCTATGGTTCTCTCACGGCCCTTGGCCTCGTCCTGCTTGGCATATAGCTGAACTATTAGAGTTATAAATTGACTAATATTTCTGGTAAGACTTTTGGGTGGGATGTTGTTATAATTCACAGAAGACAAGAGGAAGTTGACATCAGGTTATAGTGCAGAAGAAACACTATCACAACCAAACCATCATGCTGTTCATTCTATTTTTTCTTTCTTTGGCTCATAACAGGAAAGCATAGGCGGGAGTTAACCAATGACTAAGGAGACGCACTTCCTCTTTAAAAACATTTCAAAAGAATGTCATGAAATAGTTTCAAGTTATGTGTCGCCTATAGCAATAACCTACACATTCCATCATAAACACTCCCGATAAATGATTTGTTATTAAAGAGACCCCAGATAACAACAATATGTTCTAAGAACATTTTCTCTCAACATTATGAGAACAATCATCAAGTACAAATCACATCATGGACTCCCCGAAAACATTATGAAAACATTCGGCAAATAAAAATAACATTATAAGGATGTGCTGAGAATGTTATTCTAAGAATGTTTTCTATATATATATTTAAAAAGTGGGTTGTGGGTTGATGACCATGGGAAAAATAACCAAAGACTACAAGTGTGCTGCTATACTCAGGGAATGAGGACAGCAGCACATCCAGCTCCTCTACAAAGGTACCCAATTGGGGGCGATACATTACCACAAGATGGATTTTAACAGGAGCTATAACTGTAATAGCATGAAATTCAAACAAATTGTTATTGCATAGAGAAGAACTGCTGACAGCATGAGAAGAATGTTAGATATGCTAAATTTTTATTTATATAAAATATATATATATATTAAACAAAATCAGTTACTTGTTTCAGAATGTTCAGAGAACATTACAAAATTATGTTTGCAAAATGGTTAAATTGAATGTTCCCTTAACATGCATATAACCAAGAATTATTTTTTCTAAACACTTAGAGAACATTCAGGAATAACATTTTCATTACTTAATGGGAACATTAGCAAAATGATTTTAGAGCAAATTTTTGTTAGCTGGGAAAGTGTCATCATAGATAATTTGTGACTGACGAGTTTAGTGTGTTACAATTGTCCCCAGACCCCCTACTACTGAAACAGATACAAATGAATGTGTGATCAGAACAAAACTTGGCTTAAAATCTGGAGTCTATCCTCACTGCATCTAGTCAGGTGACACAAGAGTGTTATATGAAGGGAGAAAAGGGAAATGCAGCAGTCATTACAGACACAGTTAGACAACTCAAGATACAGGAAGAGAGACTTTCACAATGGCCACATACGCAAAGGAAAAAGTGGTCTACATTTCAATCGGGTTTTGGCTAATTTTAGGTGAGAATTAAATGTTGTGCTGTCTTCGTTTCTAATGGATCCTGTTTATCATTTTGGAATGACAGATTTTATGCTCAGCTGTTTATGTTGTGTTTACTGTGTTTTATGAGGATAGAACTGATTCAGAAGTGATTTATTGTAATTCCTGGATATTATAACGGTTTGTGTGTTTATTTAGGTGTTGAATGCTTCAGCGATGAGTTAAATTATGTTTTAACTATTAAGCCTGGAGGATCTGTCACCATCCCATGTCATTATGATGAGAAAAACCCACCGCAGAAGAAATACTGGCACTCAGATAATGATCTATCTAATATATACACAAACACAACAGAGGAGAATCTGTCAGTAATTGATCATCCTGATCAGAGTCTCTTTACTGTGACTATGAGAAACCTGCAGAGCAAACATACTGGACACTATTATTGTTTAGTGGAGACTGATGGACAGTCGAGTGCTAGATATAATCTTTATATCAGGGTTGAGTCTGGTATGAGATTTTGTAATTATCTGAATCACATTCTAATGTCAAATTCTCTGACTTCACACATACTGTATGTATTTAATAATCTCAAATGACTCTGTTTTCAGCTCGTGATGTGTCTGTGATGAGCAGCAGTGTATCTGGACATGAAGGTGATAATGTCAGTGTCCAGTGTTTCTACACTTCTGGATATCAGAATAAACTCAAACAGTGGTGCAGAATTAAAGATCAGAGCTGTTACACTGAGAAGAGGACTGACACATCCCAGAATTCATCAGTCCAGATCCGTGATGATGGGAGAAGCTCCTTCACTGTGTTGATGACTGGACTGAGACTCAGTGATTCTGGATGGTACTTCTGCTCTGCTGGAGAGGCACTGAATCCTGTTCATCTCACTGTAACCGAAGCAGAACCAGGTAGGCTACAATTTTTTCTCAATAATTAAATATTTAGCTTCTACATATAAAAATAAAACACAACTAAAATTTCTTTGCTTTCTACTTTTGACAGTAAACCGAGCCACGGACAATCCGAGAGACTCGTTAGTATTTAAATGGTTCTCATTAAAATTAATAATCTTCCTAGAATTATTCTATATTTGTCTGTTTTGTCATCAATGCTCTATTTCCTAAATTTATTTTTCTTTATTGTTTACATAATAATGTCCTTATCACCCTGTTTTTTCTTGCTTTTTCTATCTTTGCAGAGGTGAAACAGAAAATAACAATAATGCCACAGAAGAACCAAATAAGTACTTATCCTGTATTGTTTAAAATAAAATAAAGCTTTAAATTAATTCAAAGACTGGCTAATTCTAATGCTGAAGTGCATTAATAAAGTTTAATAAAGATCTGATGAAAATTTAATTCAGATATGCCTTATTTTCTGTTGCTTTTATTCAGGTGACTTAATCACACACCTTTTCTTCTGAGCTTTTTGAATGAACCGATTTTAAAGTGTTTTCTTGTTTCCCACAGAGATAAAGGTCTTCTGACTGTGTGGCTTCCAGTTTCAGCTGCACTTTTGCTGCTGTTGATTCTGGTCGGTGTTTTCACCTGGAGACGGAAACAGAGACCCAGTCAGTTTGACCTGCACTCTATTCTTAATTTCATTTCATGCCATGTTATCATTTATTTCAACAGCACATATACATAAACTCTGTTAATGTCATATTATTGTTTCCCCTTTTTAAAACAAAGAGCAAGATAAACACCAAAACAGAGAGAGAAACGACAGCAGAACCAATGTAAGTCCTTTAAATTATGAGTTATGAAAATGTTCTGAAAATGTTTGTATGTGTCACACCATCAAAGACTTGTTTTCGTTCACCATTTCTCCCTGCCTTGTTTGTCATCACGGTCACTGATTTGATTTCGTCATTGTGTTCAAGTGTGTGCATGTCATTATCTCCCCTACTTAAATTCAGATCAGTTGGTGTGTCTTTTTGTCGGGTTATGTCAATGTGTATATTGTGTGTGGATTATCGTGGGTTTGCCTGTTGAAATATTAAAGCATGTTTATCTTCTTCATCTTCGTCATGTGTTTTGTCTCTCCCTCACAACAGAATCAAAAGTTAAACGATGAATCGTTGGTGTTTGTTTTTCTTCGTCTCAGTTCATGTTTTTGTTTCGCTTTTTATTTCATCATGGACTTCCCTGCTGTTACTATGCCTTGAGCAGGGAGAACGCTCCCTCGAGCAACATCTGGAGACATTTTTGGATCTGGCTCATCAGACCACTTTCCTGGATGACTGCCTCTGCACGTTTCTTCGGGTTGGCCTCAACACCGCCACTCGAGCTCAGTTGTCCGGGGAACCTCCTTGTGGGAGCTTCGCCAACTTTGTGGAGTGGGTGCTGGTATCCTGCTGATCATTCCTCACCTTTGATGACATCACGAGCCCCACTCCAAACCCAGTGCCCAGCCAGAACCCGTTGGTCGGAAGAAAGCAGTTGGAGCCCACCGTAGACGTCGAGCCCAACACCGAAGCGCGAGGAAGCAACACAATCTTATCTCTTCATCTGTGAATGAAGAGAATCTTCATCTGTCCCCTCAGAACCACCCTGCCTCCCTCTCCCACCACCTTAGAGGACATCCCACATCATCTGACTTTTTCTCCCTTTCTAGCCTCATCCTCAGCCCTCAATCCTGCCATCCACTCCTCACTTTCTTCCACCATTCCCTCTGTGTTTACTCCTCCCAGTGGTGCGGATCCACCTCGGGCCAGCTGTGAACCATCTCAGCCTGGGCAAGAGGAGCCCACAACTCCACCTACAACCTTGGCGGACATCGCTCCTCCTCGACCCGTCTCCCTGACTTCCCTGCACCTGCGCTCCTACCGCCCACCATTCCAGAGAGGACCATCGGCCATTCGGCCTCGCCGAGCTCCCTCAGTCAGTCGGCTCCACCTGGGTCAGACCTTGCATGCCGTCCGCTGTGCTTCGGCCCTCCACCCCTTTGACTACGGCACGCTCAGTCGTCCCTCAGACTCCGTCACCGCCCTCGGTCACCCCAGCTTATCCTCTGTCCTCTGGATCTGCTCTGTCATAGTGTGAGGTTGTTACTGGGGCACGGTTGCAACGGTCTTCAGCGTCGCTCCATCGCCTCGGATCTTCGGCTATGCGGTGGGCTCTTTCTCCAGCGCCACCGCCTCCGGCCATCGCCATGGGGGTGTCAGGACTTCTACCACCATGGTTCTTGTCTCCGTCGATGCCACTATGAGCACAGTTCTGGCTGTGGCCTGGGAACCTGCCATCATGCCCCTGCTCAAGGCTCCTGACTTTCACCACCTTCAGTTCTGTCTCCTCCCGGTCAGCCGTCCTTCTCCAGAACCTCCTCATGTATCCTCTGCCGGTTTCGCCTACCCTTCGCCATCCCTTCGCCATCTCCTCATGCTCCTCCTCTCTACGGCACGAGGACGCACCTTCCGGGAGGGGGCGTTCTGTCACACACACCATAAAATACTTTTCATTCACCGTTTCTCCCTGCCTTGTTAGTCGTCATGGTCACTGATTTGATTTCGTCATGAATCTTCATTGTGTGTTTAGTCTCTCCCTCACAACCTGTGACAGTATGACAATATCTGTGTATTTTTACAGTTTTCCCAATTGCTTTGCCTATTTTTAGTCTCACCATTCTATTTTTATGGGAAATCAAAACCCTATTGCATGTCTGCAAAATGTAGTAACTCGCCCAAAACATTTAATTCATGCTTCAAAACTATTGTGTACGTAAATTGGCCAGTGCCACCAAAATGTAGAAATTA
Organism: Abramis brama; assembly: GCF_963993115.1. Classification (NCBI taxonomy): domain Eukaryota; kingdom Metazoa; phylum Chordata; class Actinopteri; order Cypriniformes; family Leuciscidae; genus Abramis; species Abramis brama. The sequence continues at coordinate 5,067,689 of NC_139969.1, forward strand.
TTTTCCAAGTCAACACTGGAATGTTTGCAATATACAAATGTCTTTTTTGTTCTACTTTTTTGTTGACACTGACTTCTTACTGTACTATGCTAGAATGTCAGTTTTGTTCAGCTAAATGTTATTGTGGATCACACTGAGCATGTTAGATACAGATTTCAAAAGTAAACGTTTATTAATCAATAAAGCAGCACACAGAAAAAATATCCCAGCTAACAAGGAACGTTTGTCTAACAAGCATGTTCTCTCAAAGTTATAAACAAACGTTATTTTAATGTTAATAGAACATTATTTCAGAGTTAATAATGTTCACAAAATGTTAGCACAAAAATATTATTTATACATCATTCATGGAACGTTTTATTTCTGAAATATTACTACTTGTTTCAGAAAGTTCAGAGAACATTCAAAAGTAACGTTGTTTGCAAATGTTTGCAAAATGATAAAATGCAATGTTCCCTTAAAAACACTTACAAAACTGTGCAAAACTGTACAGTTGAATTGGAATAAAATAGAATTGAGCCAAAGCGATTGCTACGATCCACATAGAGAGGTGTCATTAAACTCGAGACCAATCCAAAACTTTTTAGAGCGTTTTAGATTTATATTTTTTTCAACCTGATTTCTCACACCATTACATTGGGTTGGCCATGTTGATTTCTTGATGTATCGTTTTTCTTATTTTCTGTGTGTTTGTGTGAAATGCAGATATACTGTGAACCTGAAGAACCTGCAATATACAGCACTATAAATTATGAACGCTCAAGTGTAAGTAAACCAGACATACCACTAACACAATGGCTCAGAAATATGACATATTAAGAGTAAGTTTTCATAAATATATCATGTTTAATGACAATCCCATTCTCCACAGGATCCCAACAAAGACATAACCTACAGTTTTATTGGTGATGCTCCTGGGAGTAAAGCAGTAAGTTTTACAAAAATATATTATTCCATGGATTTATTGTACCATTACTGGCAATATATTGAAAATGATCTCGCACTTCCAGAAGCCTCCAGCAGGTGGAACAATATACAGCACTGTGGCTCCACACTAACAGTGAGAATGACTGGACTAAGAGCTCTGCAGGAGAGGAACTGAACCCTGAACTCAACTCACAGTGGCACTTCTGAAATTACAGTTTTTCTCAAACACTTTGGCTAAATTCTCGAATTGTCGTGGAAGAGCAATAGGAGGAATGTGTGGTGGTGTTAGGGGAAGACATAATATATTGTGTAAAAATGAACAAAGCAACTATGAATTTTATATAATCAGTTTATATAACATATTTCTTCAAAAATAAATGTAATGTATAAATACAAAGGTTCATTGTCTTTTATTGTACTACAGTATTGATCTTTTCCTACTGTCTGAATCTGTATCTAGAGGTTTTTTTTAATTTTTTTTAATTTTTTTTTTTACAATTGCTAACAATCATTTACCAATACTTAAAGTAGTTGTTCTAATCTCTTAACTCAACAACACCACATTTCAGGGTTGCCAACTTTGGGACTTTGGCTGGAGTGAAACTCTGTAAAACTTCAGTGTGTGTGCGCGCGAAGAAAATTTATGGCAACCCTAACCCTAATTTAAAAAATGTCAGTCCTTGTTTACTTAGTATAAAACCTGATTTATGGGGAAAAAAAGAAAAAACTAATAGAATGGAAACGTGTTTTCAAAATGTACAATTAATTTATTGATTGCACTATAAAAAATTTAAGATAGACGTGATTAAATAACAAACATGTAAAACAACAACATCAAAACAATAAAAAAAAAATTAAAACAAAAGGGGCACATATTAGTTACTCCTCCTCTCCGGAAAACCACAACACAGGTTTCACACATTATAGGCCTGTTGTGCCACAGTGGCAGTGTTGGCCTGCTTCACTACCTCTGCAGGAGGCTCGTATCTGAAGCAGGGTTCAATCCGGTCATGAACGTTCATTGCGTCTGTCACGTGACAAATGAACGAAAGACTCAGAAGGTAAAGTAATTATTTATGTTCCCTGTAAATTATTTTTGACTGCATTATAATGATTTCTTAATTCAGAATATGATAAAGACTGTGTAAGTGGATGTGTTTGGGGAATTTGGCTGTTAAAAGTGTAACATTTAAAGCCCCTTAAATGAACGAAATGACTCGAAAAAAGATTCGTTCATTTTAATGAGCGAGGTAGAACAAGTGAGTCAGTAAAATGATCCGAACTTCCCATCACTCACAGGGTGCCATCAAGTGACAGTCTATTCCTGGTGTCAGTCTTGTTTAGGCCAATAACTGAAAAGGTTCGCTCAGCATCCGCATTTGAGTGTGGCAGGCTCAACACAATCTGGGCAACCTTTCATAATTTGGGGAATTTTAAAATGCCACTTGCCCGATTTGCCAAAACATATTTTGTATCATGAGCCTATTTTTATTGAGCAATTAGCTAGCCCACATAACGCACGTCAGACAACGTTCGCAACTATAGTTGAAGTCTGTACTCTCGGCACACAGACTGATTAGGCAAGGCTACGTCTGTAGTGACAAGGCACAACATTTTATTATCTGCTTACCTTGTCATCCAAACTTTCAAACGCGCATCAGTGGCTCCGACTCCGAACCTATACTCAGTCTGAACTCTCTCTGAACTTTTCACACGCAAACTGACGTATCAGGTGCAAGGTTTTCAGCGAATCAACGATCAGAGAATACTGCAGTGAGAACGTTGTAGGCAGATGTTACAGCTGTGTGCCTTAAACTCCTCTCCTGTCATTAATACGTGGTCTAGTATGTAGTCATCAACAGAAAATTAACGGATTGAGAGGGGAGAAAAATGGATTTTGGCGTGACATTTCTTGCGTGTGCGTGAGAGCGTGAGATTGATGCTGAAAGCGTGAGTGTCCCACCAGATGCGTGAGAGTTGGCAACCCTGACATTTTGTTCATTCATATACCAACACTACATTTCAAAATGCAAAAAAAAAAAAAAAGAACTTTTTCTACACACACTTCCTCTGTGAAAACACTGTGGGAAACTCAATTCAGTATCCCAATATTTAATAATTCTCTCAAAATATTATAGTACTACTTTTATATCCAACAGGAACATATAGTCAATCATAGCATTGTTAAGTTCTGAGAATGTATAATATGCATTTGTTTTTAGCTGTGTATTTTACCATGTGTGGTGTGTTTTTGCCATGTGCTTTCTGTCTTCCTCCCTCACTCTGCTTGCCTTGCAGTAAATTAGCCACAGCTGATGCTTGTAAGTTGTACTGAGCAACCACTATAACTGCGTCCAAATTTAGAGGCCTGTGTCACCTCGGCGCAACGAAGATTGTCCCAATCCGAATGCTCCTTCAAATGTGTCCTTTTTGTTTTCCGTGCAATGAAGGATACATTGGAGGATACAATAGAAGGATACTCTCGTTACATGACACCTTTTCAGCTAAAAACTTTTTTGTGTGTTTTGGCCATTCATTTACACGACACAGGCATTTTGTGGGCCTGAAAATGCAAACTTTAGAAAATCGGTTTCAAAGTGCAGTTTTTTTTTAATGATACCGTTATCGTTTCTGTTGTAGCGACTGAGACAAATCAGACATAATTATTTGTTATATGTAACAAATAATCTTTAAAACTCACTCTGGGATCTATGGTCCCATCCCCCCAACAAGGGCAAGAATGGTCTTGGTAACCATGACTACGATCAGATAAGTTGCTGTTAAAAATGTGGTCATGTGGTCAAGGCAGAGACCATATAGGGAAGACAGAAACAGACCTCAAAACAGACTTTGCTGCATTCATTTTGTTTTATGGTGCTTAATTTAACCCCTTCTGGGTCTTAAATATAGACACCTTCTACCTTATTTTGTTTATTCTCAGGTTAGGTAAAGTCAGTCGAATTCGTTCTAAACAATAAGTATATAAATTTTCATACTTACAATTCAGTCGAAAGACTGCTCCGTGGTTTAGTTCAGCTCAATATTTTGTAAAACAGAGACTTAAGGCAAGCGAGCTTCTTAATTTCAATTATATGTATTTTTTATTAAATACAGGTTAACTAGTTTACATAAACGGTACTAATATATAAAATAAAAATAAAAGTAAATCAAAACCAAATAATTTACAAGCTTTCATCTTCATGAGGCGCAATGGCAAGGCATCTAACACCGGAGAGGCCGTCCTTGGTGAAACAGCGTCTGACTTTGACATTCTTTACAATACTTTTTATAGTCCACACGCCCTCCACACCGATTCAGTCCTTTACAGACAATCTGTCCAATCCGAAGTGTTGAACTGTCCTCCGTTCTGGAAACCCCCTTCTAAACTCCATATATAAAGCTCTTTCCTTTGTTCTCCTTTGTTTGCTGCTCTGGACCCTCTGCCTTTCTCCTGCGTCTCATGCTCCTCATCAAACGGGTAATGCTTGCCATTTCTACTTTGCTAAGTTACATGCTTTTCACTACTTAATGTTACTTCTATCTATTGATTAAATGCTTTAACATGAGTACATTATTGTCGTTTCTTGCATGCATTATTACAATAAAAAGTTTATTACAAAAACAAGATGCAAAGTTTTTCTGAATACAACAGTTCAATAATAAAGACCTTTACAAAATCGTCTCCATTGTCTTTCTTAATAAATCAATTTCACAATAAAGGCTCTTACCAAACAAGTTGTACTGTCTTGTTCTTAATAAACCAGTTTCCAATAAAAGGACTTTTACAAAAACAAGTTGCATCGTCTCATTCTTAATAAACCATTTGTATTGTCTCTTCCTAATGAAACAGATTCCAATAAAAACCTCTTACAAAACAAGTTACAGTGTCTTTTCTTATACAACACTCTATTCTAATAGTTTATATAGTTAGTTAGTAACATACATAATTTATATATGAGAATCACAGATTAATACAGAATAAATTGCATCAATATTTCATTTCTAAAACTACATTGGTGATTAATATCATATCAGCCCATGTATATGAGGCATAATAAAAGAATAAATGGCATGTTTACTTAACAATTTATAGACAAACTGATCTATAAATGCACATGCACCCCAGAAAATTGTGTGAATGATTTACTGTCTTGTGTAGTGTCTTTTAATTCTATATTTTCTTAGAATCTTTCTTAGTTTCTTTATCAGAAACCAATCCAGCTGCACATGCAAATGAGCACGCTTAAACCAAAGAGGTTTATTAATCAACCACAGAGGAATTTTCCCGTTTGGAAATTCCACCTTTCTCATTGGTCAAGCAAACCCAGAGAGGTGGGGCCTTTCTCAGGCTTTATTAGAGACAAATTCACAGTGACTCCCCCTCTTCTCCTGGCCTTCACTGCTGCTTCTTCGGGTTGATGTCTGTGGGGACCCCCACCGTGACCACAGCCTGCTATGCCTTCACTCCCCAACAGAGTCAGACTGTATTTTCTTCAGTCCAACTCAGAAGAAAAGTGCAACTTTACCATCACTGAATGGGCATCCACCTTCGACTTCCTCACTTCTTGGTTGCCCAAGGCCGGCAGATCACAATCTGCATGTGGTCAGCCATGTGCTCATGGAGAGAGAGAAAACCTTCAACCAGAACAGAGTCAAACAAACCACTCAATTTCATCATATCCTCTTCATCCAACGGAGAAGAAAACGATTGCAACTTCCACGTTTGACACTCACCGAACCATCAACATCCTTTTCCAAGAGCTTCAAGAATTGTTTCCACTGCAAACACCATGCAAGTATACATTTAATGAGGTGCTCTGAAAATGATAAGCTGATGGTTCTTTTCATAGTTAAATGGATCTTTTCCATAGTCCCATTTCCTGCTTCCGGTTCCATTCTGTCACTCACCATTTTACCTATGCATGTTTGTATGTGTGTTTAGATTAGTTATGTTTATGATTTAGTTAATAAAACTTGTGCACAATACGTATTTGGTTCTGATTCTCTGCTTGCAACAAAGTTTACTTTACAATTTAGGGTCTTAGTAGTACTGTACAATGAGAAAGGCATTTCCCTATGATATGAATATTTCTTAGAATTAATAAACAATTAACGCTGAGTGTTCACGGGACGAACAGGTGGGTTGATTGTAATATTAATTTTACTACATTAAGTTAATTCTATAAACTGATCCAAATATTCATAATCAATTATAACAAGTTATGATTGATTATTAATATTTCTTTGAGCTAACTCGTTACACCGTGTAAACTACAAAGCCAAAATGGAGAAGCAATGTGTGACAAACTAAGTACACCCTATGATTCAGTTGCTTGTAGAACCACCTTAGCATCAATTACTTGAAGTTATAATTTTCTGTATAACTTTATCAGTCTCTCACATTGTTCTGGAGGAATTTTGGCCCGCTCTTCTTTACAATGTTGCTTCAGTTCATTGAGGTTTGTGGGCATCTGTTTATACACATCTCTCTGACGGTCCCGCCACAGCATTTTAGTCAGGTTGAGGTCTGGAATCTGACTGGGCCAATGCAACACCTTGATTCTCTACTTTTTCAGTCATTCTGCTGTAGATTTGCTGGTGTGCTTGGGATCATTGTCCTGTTGGATGACCCAATTTTGGCCATCAAGCTTTAGCTGTCGGACAAATGCCCTCACATTGGTACCCAGAGGAGTTCATGGTCGACTCAAAGACTGCAAGAAGCTTTTTAACATGGAAAAAGAGGGTAACAAGCACCACTTTAATTTACAGGCCCGCTGTCACACTTACCCTGTAACATGTAACAAGAGTATAATTATATATATATATTAAAAAAATGCCATAGTTTTATTTTTACTTGCCTTGAAACATGTAAGCCCAAAAACATCTGCACTTTTGCAATCAAAAATAAATAAATAAATAACTTAATGTATAAATGCACAGATATGTATACCCTGTGATTTTTTTAAAAAGCCTATACTGTATGTATTGGTACACTATTATTACAAAAAGGTACGCAGATGTTGTGTTCGCTAAATTGCTCCCAAATGTAAGATTGTTTTATCATAATATAGAATAAGTATACCCTTAGTCCTAAAATACTTACAGAATAAATAATAATAACAGCATACAATAACAGTATAAATAATTTGTTAATTCTCCTGGTTGTTACTCTTTTATTCCCAAAACATTACATATTGTTTCCTTATACTAACATGTAAGTACTTTATACTACCAAAAGTTACGCTGTAAATTCTTCTTAATTGCCTATTTTTCATTTCAGACTGCACATATTAAGTGAATAAGTGAATAAAATCAGACAGAGCCATCCGTATAGATTACTATGGTGCCACCAGTGTAGTCCGACTCTTATGATTCAATAATCAATCACTCGTTTAAAAAGACTAAATTTTAGCAAACAAAATGGGATATAATGTAATTTCATTAGCCGATGTTACAGTGTGATGGATACTACAATATTTTGTACTGGTAAGATATTTTATTGAACTGATAGGTATAGATGTGTAACTCTCTAACGGTAACATGAGTTCATTATAAATGTTTGACAATATCAGACAAGCATTCGTTATGTCTAACTTTAATGACTTTTTTGTATTTTCATTGAAAGGCTACTCACTGCAGACCCAATGTGTGGAGCTTGAAGATCCCGCCACACTCTATCCCTACCCATAACCCTATCCATAAACCTAAATAAGGTCAAACTCCAGCCATGATGTCCAGAGAGGGGAGCTGGACGTCATTTGGCTCTGCAGTGAACGCCACTTGTTTCCATTGTGTACAGCTGTGCTGTGAACCACATTATTCCACACAGATGAGCAGAGATAAATCACAAAAAAATTAAAAATAATGTACGCAAAACGCATTTGGTGTAATTGTGTAACCGCTAGAGGGGCAAAAGTTTCATAATGTAGCATTAACTTGTCAACATACTGTACAAATCAAACAGATATTATCTAAATTCAGAAGAACCAAAACTTTTGACTTCGTAAGGAAAATGTTGGATATCCAAAATAAAATATTGTTTATTTCTTTGTTGTAATTACTCAAAAAGCGAAACAATCACACATCATGTTCTCAGGCAGAAAAATGGAGCTTGGTGCTGGTAAAGTGTCATCATAAATGATTATGAGCGTTGGCGTTTGAGTGTTATATGAAGGGAGAAAAGGGAAGTGCAGCAGTCATTACAAACACAGTTAGACAACTCAAGATACAGGAAGAGAGACTTTCACAATGGCCACATATGCGGAGAAAAACAATTATCTACATTTCAATCGGGTTTTGGCTCATTTTAGGTGAGTAATAAATGTTGTGCTGTCTTTGTTTCTAATGGATCCTGTTTATCATTTTGCAAAAACCGTTTTTATGCTCAGCTGTTCATGTTTTTAATTTGTTTTATGTGAAAATAGAACAAATTAAGGAGTGAATTATTGTTAATCCTGGACATAATAACGGTTTGTGTGTTGTGTGTTTAGGTGTTGAATGCTTCAGCGGTTTGTCAAATCGCACCGTAACTGTTAAGACTGGAGGATCTGTCACCATCCCATGTCATTATGATGAGAAAAACCCACCGCAGAAGAAATACTGGTACTCAGATAATGATAAATCTAATATATACACAAACACAACAGAGGAGAATCTGTCAGTAATTGATCATCCTGATCAGAGTCTCTTTACTGTGACTATGAGAAACCTGCAGAGCTCAACACATGATGGGGATTATTATTGTACTGTGGAGACTGATGGAAAACCAACTGTCACATATGAGCTTCATCTCCAGGTTCAGTCTGGTATGAGATTTTGTAATTATTTTAATCACATTCTAATGTCAAATTCTCTGACTTCACACATATTGTATGTATTTAATAATCTCAGATGACTCTTTGTGTTCAGCTCCTGATGTGTCTATGATGAGCAGCAGTGTATCTGGACATGAAGGTGATAATGTCAGCGTCCAGTGTTTCTACACTTCTGGATATCAGAATAAACTCAAACAGTGGTGCAGATATAAAGATCTGAGCTGTTACACTGAGAAGAGGACTGACACATCCCAGAATCCATCAGTCCAGATCAGTGATGATGGGAGAAGCTCCTTCACTGTGTTGATGACTGGACTGAGACTCAGTGATTCTGGATGGTACTTCTGCTCTGCTGGAGAGGCACTGAATCCTGTTCATCTCACTGTAACTGAGGCAGAACCAGGTAAAACATATTTAATACTGTATTTAAAAACTAACAAGGTAAAACTCAATCAATTTTTATTTGGTTATTTTGATAGTAAGTGTGACCACAGACACCGGCACTGAGAAGGACAAGTAAGTCTTAACAAATTCTCATTATTGTGATTAATTCTTTAGCAACATCAAAACTTTGTCTTTAATGCTATAAAACGGTTATTCAAGTCTTTCTTCTATCAAAATAATTTCTTTAATGTGTCTAAATTATACATAATCTAGAGAGAAATGTTTAGTTAATATCTGATAGTGTGCTATTGTCTTTTATCTTTCAGATGGCGTTTCTGTCTTTCACAGAACTAGAGTTTTCTCCACATTGACCAGAAAGATCAGATTATCAGAAAACTGCTGATTCTGCTTTTGCTTAACACTCAGTCAGCCGATTAAAGATCTGTGTGTAGAACCTACATTTGCTAAATGCCTATTTTTTTCTCACCATTTTTCTTCAAATGTATTTTTTCTTTTACCAAAAGCGACATAGGCTACTAACGAGGAACGTACCAAATAAAACTACAAAAATAATAAATATGTTCTTTTTTCTCTCTCTCAATTTAGTCATCATCTTTTGTATCAATATAATATCAGACACATCACAGACACTAATTTAATTTTAATGGTTGCCAGTGACAGTATTTGCATCTGTCATCATGTTAAAGGAACACTCCACCGTTTTTTGAAATAGGGTTTATTCACCTTCTTTCATTAAGATAGGTGGGCAAATGCATTTTTGTCTCGGTGCATGGATTGTCTTAGTTTAACAGGGTTGGCGCGAGCTTAGCTTAGCATAATGAATGGAATCCTTTGTTGCCAGCTAGCATGTCCTGAGTAAAAGTGATTTTAAAAAAAATACCCACCTAATTACTCCTTGTGACCTGAGTATTCACAATGAGTACAAATAGCGATGCAGATTAATCACCTAGTTTTCATTTCAGACTACACATATTAAGTGAATAAGTGAATAAAATCAGACAGAGCCATCCGTATAGATAACTATTGTGCCACCAGTGTAGTCCGACTCTTATGATTCAATAATCAATCACTCATTGAAAAAGACTGAATTTTAGCAAACAAAATGGGTTATTGTAATTTCATTAACCAATGTTACAGTGCAATGGATAACTACAGTGTTTTGTACTGGTAAGATATTTGATTGAACTGATAGGTATATAGATGTGCAACTCTCTAACGGTAGCATGAGTTTATTATATGTTTGACAATATCAGACAAGCATTCGTTATGTCTAACTTTAATGACTTGTGTATTTTCATTGAGAGGCTACTCACTGCAGACCCAATGTCTGGAGCTTGAAGATCCCGCCACACTCTATCCCTACCCATAACCCTATCCCTAAACCTAAATAAGGTCAAACTCCACCCATGATGTCCAGAGAGGGGAGCTGGGCGTCATTTGGCTCTGCAGTGAACGCCACTTGTTTCCATTGTGTACAGCTGTGCTGTGAACCACATTATTCCACACAGATGAGCAGAGATAAATCACAAAAAAATTAAAAATAATGTAACACCCTACTCAGACAGAAGGTTCTTCTTTTCAGAGATATTTAGAGTGATCACACGGGTTCTTTTATTTTGTCTCTCGACTAATTTTGGGAACTCTCTTTAAAACTCAACTCACACTATTTTTCTCTCTTATTGATATGAAGCGCAGAAAATAAAACACTCAAAATGAGTATTTAACAACACCACTAACGTTACCACTATTTAAAATACAAAACCAAAGTAAGGAAATTAATCTGTGATTTTACAATAAACAATTACACATTTATTTTGAAAACAAAGTTATTTGAATATAGAATTAAAATAAAGATCTGCCAATAGAAGAAATACAATTTCCCTAGGGTCTCAAAACACCTAGCTTCACTTGTGACTGAGGAAATGTCACTCAATGCAACACGGAAAAATCACTTGAATATCTCAAATGACAAATGGCATGTAGTTTGGTTTTTAACTACATACATTAACCCTTCAAAACAACAAATGACAAAAGGATCCTCTTACTCAGATGAACCAAAGTTATAAAAAAATAATAGTGGGCCCACACACACACACTCTCTCTCACACAGTCTCACGTGCGCGCTTTCCCCCCTCGTTGCAGGCCTGTAGCGTTGCTTGTGTGCGTTGTGGCCTTTAAAGCAAACTCAGAATTGGCCCCTTCACTCCAAAGAGCACAAAATAAAATTGAATAATACCTGCAAGCTGTCCGTTGGGCTTGGCAAACAAGTGTTTCGCTCTCTGGCGGCTCTCGTGATGTATTCAGTGGCTCCGCGTGTCCCACGTGGCCAGAGGAACTCTGAACCTCACGGTAATTCAGAGCGCTATCTGGTTAGTCGTCATTCTTTACGATGATTATGGCTTTACAACGAGTTACCTCAGAAACGCAGCGTTAAACTGCCATCTAGTCCCCGAAGATCGTATCTCGTTCTCTCTCCCATTTTTGCGACCATCGCGGCAAAACAAAAAGATGCTGTCTTCGTTTTGAAGTCACTTTAAACTCAACAAAACATTTATCTTTCACACCCTCATCTTAAACATTAATCACGAATCACTTACTAACGGTTAGATAGTCAAATAAACCACAATATAGGAAAATCAATACGATCTGGATTTCTCCGTTTTCACCTTCTCACTTAGCTTGTCATCTTTCTCGTCTCCCCCTCACAACAACCAATCACCGCCACGAATACCTCTCTAGGAGGTGGGCTCTGCGATCTCTTATCCAATAACAAAATAAAAGATCAAACTGCTTGTAAAAACCACATTTTCCAGCAAGTACATTTCAACCAAACAAAATAAAAAAACTGAATTTTAAAGAAACAGTCAGCATTAAGATTTGTGAATTACATTTAACATAACATGTCTAGTCTACCTACACTACATTCAATTGCTCAAATTCACCCAGGTTACATAATGTACGCAAAATGCATTCGGTTTAATTTTGTAACCGCTAGAGGGGTAAAAGTTTCATAATGTAGCATTAACTTGTCAACATACAAATCAAACAGATATTATTTAAATTCAGAAGAACCAAAACTTTTGACTTCGTAAGGAAAATGTTGGATATCCAAAATAAAATATTGTTTATTTCTTCGTTGTAATTACTCAAAAAGTGAAACAATCACACATCATGTTCTCAGGCAGAAAAATGGAGCTTGGTGCTGGTAGTGTCATCATAAATTATTTGTGATTGATAAAAATGAGTGTAAAAACACAGATGTAAATGAAAGTGTGACAAGAACATAACTTGAAATCTAGAGTCTATCCTCACTGCATATAGCCAGATGGCGCAAGACGTTTGAGTGTTATATGAAGGGAGAAAAGGGAAGTGCAGCAGTCACTACAGACACAGTAAGACAACTCAAGATACAGGAAGAGAGACTTTCACAATGGCCACATACGCGAAGGAAAAAATTATCTACATTTCAATCGGGTTTTGGCTCATTTCAGGTGAGTAATAAATGTTGTGCTGTCTTTGTTTCTAATGGATCCTGTTTATCATTTTGCAGTTTTTATGCTCAGCTGTTTATGCTTTTAATGTGTTTTATGTGAAAATAGAACAAATTAAGGAGTGAATTATTGTTAATCCTGGACATAATAACGGTTTGTGTGTTGTGTGTTTAGGTGTTGAATGCTTCAGCGGTTGGTCAAATCACACCGTAACTGTTAAGACTGGAGGATCTGTCACCATCCCATGTCATTATGATGAGAAAAACCCACCGCAGAAGAAATACTGGTACTCAGATAATGATAAATCTAATATATACACAAACACAACAGAGGAGAATCTGTCAGTAATTGATCATCCTGATCAGAGTCTCTTTACTCTGACTATGAGAAACATGCAGAGCTCAAAACATGATGGGGATTATTATTGTACTGTGGAGACTGATGGAAAACTGACTGTCACATATGAGCTTCATCTCCAGGTTCAGTCTGGTATGAGATTTTGTAATTATTTTAATCACATTCTAATGTCAAATTCTCTGACTTCACACATACTGTATGTATTTAATAATCTCAAATGTCTTGTGTCTGTGTGTTCAGCTCCTGGTGTGTCTGTGATGAACAGCAGTGTATCTGGACATGAAGGTGATAATGTCAGTGTCCAGTGTTTCTACACTTCTGGATATCAGAATAAACTCAAACAGTGGTGCAGATATAAAGATCAGAGCTGTTACACTGAGAAGAGGACTGACACATCCCAGAATTCATCAGTCCAGATCAGTGATGATGGGAGAAGCTCCTTCACTGTGTTGATGACTGGACTGAGACTCAGTGATTCTGGATGGTACTTCTGCTCTTATGGAGAGGCACTGAATCCTGTTCAACTCACTGTAACCCAAGCAGGTACAATTTTTAATTAATAAATATTTTTCTACTATATTTTAAATAAAACACAACTAAAATTGCTTTGCAGTAAACTTTTAAAATTTTACTTTTGACAGTAAACGGGGCCACAGACAATCCAAAAACAACAAAGAGAGACTCGTTAGTATTGAAATATTTCTCATTAAAATCTTCATATAATTATTCTATATTTGGCTGTTTTGTCATCAATGCTCTACTTCCTCAATTTATTTGTCTTTAATGCTTATAATCATTTCCTTATTGCCCTAGTGATTTTTCTTTCTTTTTTTCTATCTTTGCAGAAGTAAAACAGGAAACCAGAATAATAGTACAGCTGAAGGCATTAAAGAACAAAATTAATACATCTGTATTGTTTAAAATAAAAATAAAATAGAATAAGCTTAAACTAATTCTAAGACTATTTACCTGAAAGGCATTAAAGTTTAATGGCCTGGTGGAAATTTAGTTCAGATGCCTTGTTTTCTGGTGCTTTTATTCAGCTGAATTAGTTCCACAACTCTTTCTGAACTTTTTGAATGAACCGATTTTAAAGTGTTTTCTTATTTCCCACAGAGATAAAGGTCTTCTGACTGTGTGGCTTCCAGTTTCAGCTGCACTTTTGCTGCTGTTGATTCTGGTCGGTGTTTTCACCTGGAGACGGAAACAGAGACCCGGTCAGTTTGACCTGCACTCCATTCCTAATCCTTTTTAAAGTTCATTTCATGCCATGTTATCATTTATCTCAACAGCACATATACATAAACTCTGTTAATGTCATATTATTGTTTCCCCTTTTTAAAATAAAGAGCAAAATAAACACCAAAACAGAGAGAGAAACGACAGCAGGACCATTGACACAGTAAGTCCTTTAATTTACAAGCATGTAGTAATGAAAATGTTCATATGACAATATCAGTGTATACAGTTTTTCGTTTTTGTTAAATTTTTTATTCTATTGACACTCTATACTATGCAAGAATGTCATTTTTGTGTAGCTGGATGCTTTTGTGTATCACACTGAGCTGAATAGAAACAGATAGTAAACAGTTAAATGTTTACTGGGAAAAAAGTCAAACTTGAACACAGAAAAAATATCCCAGCTAACAAGCAATGTTCTCAGAACTTTGGCTAATGTTCTGGCAAAGTTCACTTAAAGTTATAAACAAACGTTCCAACAGTATGTTAATAGAATGTTAATATTCTTTAATAATGTTCTCAAAACTTTCGCTCAAAAACATTATACATTATTATTCTACAAGTTTTGAGAACATTATTAAAGAATATTAACATTCTATTAACATAGGCTACGAACGTTTGTTTATAACTTTGAGTGAACTTTGCCAGAACATTAGCCAAAGTTCTGAGAATACATTATTACATTATTATCATTCTTAGAATTCATTCAAAAGTAATGTTCCCATAATGGACCCTATTCATATTTCCGTGTTTCTCACAAGCATAAGTTGTCATGGGAGATGACAGCAAATATAATTTTTCTATTCGAATTTACTCTTATAGCAAAAGAAAAAATCCACGCATTTTCACGACTTTTCTAAAGAAGAACTTGACACTTTTTAAAACTTAATATGAAATACATGAAAATATGTGTAATAGTATGGAATTATTATTGTGCCAATAAAAATGAATGTAACTTTTCAAGAAACTAATGAAAATATAAATTGAAACTAAATAAATTATCTCTGAAACTGAAAAAGAATAAATCGCAGGCAATTTTTTTTACTTCGTTTTTAATACACTGCATGTTTTGCTAACTATTTCTCATATTTCAATCGCTGATCTGAACTTACAAATGCGCTTCCAGAGTTTTCATTTACGCTTCTGAAGTTTTCGTTTACGCTCCCTGAGTTTTCGTTCGCCGTTCTGACACATTTCTCTCGTGGGGGCGGGGCTAGTAGCAGTGTGTTCTCATTGGTTACTGATTTTTTGATTGACAGCTTCGTGACCTGGAAGTGAAGACGTCAGTGGTGTTTATGTGAGCGTCTGTAATCGCAGCTTTCTATTTCAATTTAGTGATATTAAGTTATGTTTGTTTTTTAATTTTCTGTATTTACCTGCTGCTACTACTTAGTTGGCAGAAGCTTTTAGGAGCACAAGATATCTATTCAGTCTATTCAGGTGTAATTGCACATTAAAGTACTGTAGCCTATATAATACTTAAAATATTGTAGTGTCCAATGTTTTCGGAGAATATTTGTTTATTCCTGATGATTCTTTTGCATGTTAGGCTCTGATTAGGTTCAGCTGTTACAATTTAAAGAGAATACTAGCAAACGTGTGTGATATATTCAGCCGTCAAGAAAGTCAAACTTCAACCAGGTAATCAAGGTTGGCAACCATGGCCATCACACTACTCATCGTTAGCATGATATACGTTTACACCATCAAAATTAATGATCATGAATTAAAGACCTCAAAGGGCATTTCATTACATACGTCACACAAAGAATGTTCTTGTTGCCATTTTTTAAATTGATAATTGTATTTAGTTATTTCATTTAATTAACACTATCTTCTAACATTTAAAATTGTAAATATATTTTAACAATCATCAACCATTTCAATCGTGACTTATACAACCAGTTAAATGAATGTAATTGAAAATATGAATTCAAATAAATGTGCATTCTTTATTGTCACTAAAGCATATACACAAGTATCAGAGTGAAGGTCTTGGATGCAATTATGTTGTGACCGGAATCCACAAAACATTAACTGCATAATATACATGTAATGCACAGTATTCTCATGATATACATTACTATACAAAATGCACAATTACAAATACAGAATACATTTTAAAAATTCATATACATTTGAAATGTTGCAATGATTCTTTGAGCAGTTCCTGTTGCAGTACAATAGCAAAGCAGTGACTGGATACAAGCAGTGCAAGGATAGTCCACCCGAAACATGAGGATTCTCTCATCATTTACTCTCCTTCATGCCATCCCAGATGTATATGACTTTCTTCTTGACATAAACATAGACAAAGATTTTTAAGGAAATAATCCATCTCTGTGAGTCCATAATACAAGTGGATTGTAACCCATGTACGTAAGACAGTTGGTCAGAAGTGATTTTTAATAGTTAAAACAGTCATATTATTAGTATTTTTCTTATCTAGCCTGTTTTGACTTTCAGAAGGCATTGATTCATCCACTGAGGTCGCATGGATTACCTTCACGGTCACTGTGTGTGGTTTTTAAAGCGTCTTTAGGACTCGCAGAGATGGATTACTTTCCTTACAATCTTAATTCGTGTTTATCTGTAGAAAGAAAGTAAAATGCATCTGGGACAGCATGAGGGTGAGTAAAATAAGAGAGAATTGTATTTTTGGGTGAACTATCCCCTCAACATTCATATGCTGGTATTATGTTGGTATGCTAATCCAAGATCAGCATAGATTAATAAGAATAAAGTGAAACCTCTTGTGTACTTGTGAACTATGTTTGTTTTAATCTAGAGGAAATTGAAATATTTGCTAGTTTATATTAAAATAAATCAGGTGTCTGAAGATCAAGATCCCAGTCATTCAAAGGTGATGTTTCTGAACAGAGTAAGATTATTGTCTGATAGGGACAGTGGATCTCTGGTACTATCACTCCATCCTGTGTCAGCATCAGAATTTTGTTTATGGAAAAGTTGCTCCACTCCCTGGAAAATGAGAGAGGAAATGTATTATAATCTAACAATACAAACTGCTTATATATTTAAGGGATTTTACAGTACTAAATATTTACTTCAGAGTCAAGCAGCATTTATCATCTGTAATACTGTTGTGTAACCAGTAGATGGCTGTATTGCCCTATATATAAAAATATGGCTGTGTATTCCGTATAGGCCGCTGTACGTGAGCTGTATTGTTCAGTTTCGTTCCGACAAACGGGGCACTAATTTTTCTTTTGCTCAATATAGTAGTGTCCGACGTTTTGAGCCATTCCTACGCACATTGCTTGATTTTTTCCCATCGGACTTAAGTAAAGGGCTGCGGAACTTTCCCACCATCTTTTCCGACATGAAGAATACACTTTACGGGTGTTAATCGAGCTTGATCGCCGCTATCAGATGAAGATGCGCTGCTTACGTCCTCCTCCATGTTTACATGTGCGTAGTGATATTGGCTTGATTTCGGCTGTGACCTACTTACATTTTCAATGCTGATTGGTTGAAAATCTAGCTCAACAGTTTTATATGTCTCAATACGCAGTCAATATAGTGCGCCAATAAATTACAATTTCTCATTAACTGCAGGATAATGCGTGGAGAACTTTTTGCTTGGATACCTTTTATTAACGTTGAACATATTGAGCAAAATAAAAAGTACTGCCCCGTTTGTCGGAACGAAACCCTATTTCTAGGCCTCTTTTAGGCTACCGACAGCGGCCTACTAGTTGCTGGATGTGTTCAGTCATAATTACTTGCATGTATTAAGTTTTTAATTTGGACATATATTATTATTAAAGACTATTAAAGATTAAACATTTTTCTCAGAAATGTTCATTTGAAGTGCACTTTTTTTCATTATTATTAGTCAAATATGGACACAGAAAAATCATTTTGTTACTCATACTAGATACATATAGCCTAACAGCTTTATCAGTCATCTTTATCACACAAAGGTAATCAGAATAAATATTGCAACCAGGGCGATACTTAAAAATAATTGAGTGTTTACATATTACGAACAGAGACGTGGTCTGGGGTCAAGTCGTGTCTCTCCTCTTTCAAAAACTTTGTATCGCAAATTAATCAGCAATTGAGAAATTCAGGTTTAAATAGCTTTATTGGCATGGTAAAAAGGCTTTACATTGCCAAAGTTGAATCAGGCAGTGATTGACAGCGCTCTGGTCCTATGGCATCGGCCCAATGTTGTTTGGGGTGGCTGGGGGGAAATATGATCTAATCGAAGACTGTAACCGAATGTAGATAAACAAGTCATGTAATGATTGGGCTAACAGTAAAATCAAGACAACACAGCTGTATAATGTTATGGGCTCTCACTGAGCTCTAAAATGCCTCTCCACCGGAAAAAAGCCAGTATTATAAATAGTATTAGTATAGCATTAATGAAAAAAAAAAAAAAATCAGACTTACCAGGAGTAGGCTCCTGATATAGCGACGATGACTAATGATAAATATCATTCGTCTGTTCCTTCTATAAGAAATCATCTCAACAATATAGTGTAGCTGTAAAGGACCATTAAATCTCCCTATCTCCGAAGTGGGTCGTCTCCTTTATCTCCAGCCATAGAGGGCAGTGTGGTCATGGAATGCCTTACTAAAAGGGACTCTTACTAAACCTGAGCCAAATGTTAAACCTGAGCTAAAAAACAAAACAAAAAAATCTTTATTTGTTTGTTTTGGTTTATTAATGTTTTTCGCTGAATGCTTATTGTGACATTGTATTTTTATTGTTGTCTTACAAGAGCGTCAGTTACTTACCTCACATGCTCTTATTTTGAAGTCCGTGAAAGGAAGTTCAGCGGGCGCGCGCGCTGTGTGTATGTTGGCGCACTTTCTATGTGACGCGTCATTCTGATTAAAGCTACCAGGGAAGTGAGATGAGAGTTCTGGAGTAGGTGGGGTGTGGAGTGGAGATGGCAGGAAGTGACGTAGGAGTAGGAAGTGAGATGGAGATGGGAGAGGAGGACGCGGGAGAAATTAACAGTGGAGAATGGTATACAATAGTTCGAAACTTCAAAAGGAAAAAGAAAGACGGAAAACTTAATGATGATAATCGTTGGGATTCGGATGTGGAGAGTGTTGTCAGTGCATCTCAAGCTAGAGGGGAAGAGTTTAAGGTAAAACTTCAGTTTGATTCTCCCGGCTCAGTTAACCCATTGAAATTGACGAAAGCTTTACATGACACCGTAGGTACTGTGAATATTAAACCACTTCGAGATGGTAATTTGTTGATTACTTGTTCTGATGCCAAACAGAGAGATGACATGATTAAAATGACTAATTTGGAAGGAAAGAAAATCAAATGTTTTGTTTGGGGGCAAGAGAAAACAGTACAAGGAGTTATTACAGGGATTTCAACTGATTTAACTACTGAAGAAATCTTGGAAAATGTATCTGGAGCTAAAGTAGTGAAGGCTAGGAGACTGATGTATTTCAAGAATGGAACAAAACAGGAGAGCTTATCTATCTTATTGCAATTTCAGGAAGAAATGCTGCCAACAAGAGTTAAAGTAGGATTCATGAGTTTTCAGGTTAGACCATATGTTCCTCCTCCCCTAAGGTGTTTTAAATGCCAACGATTTGGCCATGTAGCAGCGGTGTGTAGAGGCAAACAGCGGTGTGGTAAATGTGGAGGAGAGGATCATGAATATGGCAAATGTAACGAAGGTACAAAAATCAAATGTTGCAATTGTGGGGGTGAACATAGTGCTGCGTATAAAGGATGTGAGGTGCATAAACGAGCAGCGGAAGTGCAGAGAGTCAGAGTTGAAGGGAAAATGACATATGCTGAAGCCATTAAAGTAACTAATGCAAAAAGAAATGTGACAATATCACCAATAGTGAGAATGGCTGAACAGAGAAAGGGTCAGAGTTCTGAGCAGAGACCGGGTCAGAGTTCTGAACAAAGGCAAGATCAGAGTTCTGAGCAGAGGCAAGATCAGAGTTCTAACAAGGCAAGAAGAGATTATGATAGGCCTATAGCAACCAAACCAAATATTGGAGTGGATAGTGTTGTGTTTGTTGCATTTCTGGCAGAAGTAGTCAATTGTTCAGCTCAAACACAAAGCAGAACAGAGAGGATTAAAATTATCATAAAGGCAGCACAAAAATATCTTAATTTGGGGGAATTAACAGTAGATGCAATAAATGAAACACTCATAGCAGGGACACAGGAAACTCAGTCAACATGTGGAGAATCATAATGGTTTTTGCAATTCTACAATGGAATGCCCGGAGTCTTTGCTCTAATGGACAGGAATTTAAAAAATATATTGAAGAAAGAAGTGAGAAACCTAATGTTATTTGTGTGCAAGAAACATGGCTTAGGCCTCAATTAGATTTTATACTACATGGATATGTGGCTATACGCAGGGACAGGGAAAGCGGCAATGGAGGTGGTGTAGTTATGTTTGTTCAACAGGGAATAGGATACAGGATTATAAATATAAGTAAAGACTCTGAGGCAATTGTAATTGAAGTGTGGATAGGGAAAACGAACATATGGATAGTGAATTATTATAATCCATGTGGGAAGCTAAATAAAGGGGTGCTTGAAAAGATAATTGGTGGAGAAATGCATAAGACAGTTTGGTGTGGGGACTTTAATGCGCATAGCACACTTTGGGGTGGTACACACACTGATTATAATGGAAATGTTGTGGAAGAATTTATAGAAGATCAAGATCTAGTTTGCTTGAATGACGGAAGAGGCACTAGAATAGATGTAACAAGAGGATTGGAATCTCCAATTGATCTTACTCTGGTGTCTAAACAAATAGCAAGAGTTAGTAAGTGGGATGTAATACATGATAACACAGTAGGCAGTGATCATTACCCAATAATCTGTGAAATAGGAGTGGGTCCAATTCAGTTGGAGGAAATAGGTTTCCCTAGATGGAAATTAAGAAATGCTAATTGGGTACTTTATAAAGCGACATGTAGTATGAGGTTAGAAGAAATTAGTCAAAATAGGTATGATAATATAGATGACTTTAATACAAATGTTGTAGAAATCATGTACTCCACTGCAAAAGAGGTTATTGGAAAAGGAAGTGGATTAAAACAACATAAGACAGTCCCCTGGTGGTCAGATGAATGTAATAAAGCAATTAAGACAAGAAATAGAGCTTTTAGGAAAGTTAAAGGATCCTTCTCTTTTAATGACCTAATAGAATACAAAAAGGCACAAGCAGAAGTTAGATGGACAATTAGGAAAGCTAAACGAGATTACTGGAAGCAATTCTGCAATAAAATAGGGAGAGAAACGCATATTAGTCAAGTATGGGGAATGATAAGAAAGATGGGAGGAATTAGGAGGGAGTATACATTGCCAGCTATTAAATATAATAATAAAGTTTTGATAACAAATAGGGATAAAGCGGAGGCTCTGGCGGAGACTTTTGTTAAAGTTCATAGCTCTACAAATCTGACACCTGATGCAAGGAAAGGTAGAGAAGAAGTAATGAGAGGAAACTCTAATATCCTAATGGAAAAGGAGGACTTTAATGGAACATCAAATGTTTTCTTTTCTTTATTTGAACTGAAAAGAGCATTGGTAGGAGTCAAAGCAACGTCCCCTGGTAAGGATGAAATATGTTATAAAATGGTTGAAAACTTAAACCATCAAGCGCAGTTGGTGATCCTGAAGTTATTTAATAAGGTATGGGAGTTAGGGGTATTGCCGTCAGCATGGAAACATTCTGTTGTTATCCCAATTGGGAAACCAGGAAAAGATAAAGGTGTAACAACCAGCTATAGACCTATCGCATTAACATCCAATATATGTAAAATAATGGAACGTATGGTCACAGACAGGTTAACTTACATATTAGAGAGTAGGAATTTGCTAATACCACAACAGAGTGGTTTCCGTAGAGGAAGGACAACTATGGATCCAGTGATATGTTTGGAGGATGAAATTAGGAAGGCTCAGGTTAAAAAAGAAATAGTAGCTGCTGTCTTCTTTGATGTGGAGAAGGCCTATGACATGTTATGGAAAGAGGGTCTTCTTATTAAATTAGAATCCATGGGAATTGGTGGAAGAATGTTCAACTGGATCATGAATTTTCTGAAAGACAGGACTATAGAGGTAAGAATTGGAGTATCTTACTCTAATGTTTACTCTATAGAAAATGGAGTACCACAAGGAAGTGTATGTAGTCCTATTTTATTTAATATCATGATTAATGAGGTTTTTTCAGAGGTTGATGCTAGCCTTGGGAGATCACTATATGCAGATGATGGGGCAATATGGGTAAGCGGTCGTAATGCAGCATTTGTTGAAAAGAAACTACAGACAGCAGTCAGTAATGTTGAGAACTGGGGAAACAGGTGGGGTTTTCGGTTTTCTGTAGACAAAACACAGGTTATTTGTTTCTCTAAGAAACGTAACACTCCTGCAATACAAGTTACTCTTTATGGGCAATCAGTTAAACAGGTACAAAATATAAGGTTTTTAGGTGTATGGATGGATCATAAGCTGACATTTGGTGATCATATACAGAGGAATGTTACCAAATGTAAAAAGGCAGTTAATGTTATGAGATGTCTGGTAGGAAGTGGTTGGGGTGCTAGTATGAACTCTCTTAAACATATTTATATTGCCTTAATTAGATCAACATTTGATTATGCATGCATTACATTTAGCTCAGCTGCAAAATCTCATTTGCAGAAGCTCGACCTGGTTCAAGCACAAGCTCTCCGCCTATGTAGTGGTGCATTCAAGACTTCGTCAATTCCAGCTCTCCAGGTGGAGGTAGGGGAGATGCCTCTATCTCTTAGACGTCTTCAGCTTGCCATGGTATATTGGGTAAATTTGCAGGGACATAAGCAGGGTCATCCAACCAAACCAGTGTTGAACGCATGTTGGGAACATGGAAGGAAGCAGTTTAACAGTTTTGGATGGGTGGGAAACAGTCAAGCTGAGAAACTGGGAATTGTGGAATTACATTACAGCTGTACAGTGGCATTATCTGCTATTCCTCCTTGGATATTTCCATTACCAGTTGTGGACCTAGAAATCGCAAAGATGTTAAAACAATACAAGGAATATGGTGTGATAAATGATCTGGTAAAACAATATCTATGTAGTAACTATAATAATAGTATTCAAATATTTACAGACGGATCAAAAGACCCAAGTACAGGAAAGACGGGAGCAGCAGTATATATACCACATTTTCAGAAATCAATTTTTAAAAGAACTTCAGATTATTTAGCAGTGTATACTGTGGAGCTTTTAGCTATTTTACTAGCACTCACATGGATAGAGGAGGTTGGGCATAATCAATATATCATATGTTCAGACTCAATGGCATCATTAATAAGTATAGCAAATTGCAAATCTGTTTGTAGGCCTGACTTGATTTGTGAAATTTTTCATAGTTTATATAGATTAAAAAATCTTAATATTACAGTGTGTTTTATGTGGGTCCCATCTCACGTAGAAATAGAGGGTAATGAAGAAGCTGATCGTTTGGCTAAAAAGACTCTTAAGTCAGACATACAATGGACAGTTCCATTGAGTAAAATGGAAATTAAGTGTATCATTAAAACAAGAATCAATAGGATATGGCAAGAACAATGGGAAAAGGAGGCAAAAGGTCGTTTTTTATATAAAATACAGAAACAAGTGAAAACAAGGAGGCAGGGTGGTTGGAAACGAAGGGGGGAATCTGTTATCACAAGGCTAAGAATTGGACACACAGGTCTTAATCATAATCTCAATCGTTTAGGGAAACACGCAACAGGACTATGCATTAATTGTGACAGGAGAGAAACGGTAGAGCATATATTAATAGAATGTGAAGCATACAGAACAGAACGAATCATATTGTTAGAACAAGTTAAAGAATTAGGTTACACACATTTATCAGTAGAGGGTTTACTTTCCTTTTCTACATCAAAGCCATCAGCATGGCCAGCTGTCATGAGATACCTTAAAGAAACAGAGCTATTTGATCGAATTTAAGAATAATCAAGAATATATACTTTATTTATTTTTTTTTTTTATTTTTTTTTTTTTTTTTTGTTATTACGTGTTAGTAGAAATCCGCATTGAAGCTCCACACCCCAAACAGTTGGTGGCGGTAATGCAACAAATTGGTATGCCAACCGCCAATAAAAAGAAGAAGAAGAAGAAGATGAGAGTTCTCCAATCACCGAAAAGATAGCTTCAAAAAGGGTTTCTTTCTACTTCGTTCTTAGCTCCTGGCTGATGAAGGGCACAAGGTATTGTTTTAATTTTATGTTGTTTGCTAAATTTTGAGAGACTAAAGTGTTTGTTTCGTTTTCGTTGAAGATGTCAGTGGGTCATTAGCATGTGTAAATCAGTGATATGATATGTAGAGTGTGTGTGTGTTTGATTGTTACTGTCACAAGCAGATCACAGTGTAATATTGCTTCGTTTCTCTTGATTTGAACGTCTGATAGATTGTTTACAGGAAATTAGGCCTTTATTTGGTCATTTCATATATTTTAGGTTTTTCTCTCTGAATTGAGATCGTCAGCTGTACATAAATAATTTATAGTTAATTCAGTTGTCATTTAGTCCATATAGCACTTTAAAAGGAGATTGTTGTAATTAAAACAATTTATAATTCATATTCAGTTTTATTACAGTACATTAAGGCAAGGTTATTACATTAGCCCCTGCTCACTAAAAACTTGAGTTTTCACACTATTTAGGCTACCAAAGCCAATTAGATTGTAAATGTGTATTCTCATGTGTTTATGGACATGTATCATTTGCAGTGAGATGTCTAATGTCTGTTTGTTTGTTTACTTTCATTTAGCTCTTACGGTGTTTTGGAAGGTGTTTTTTTTTGGGAATAAAATTCTTCTTTAACATCAGTTCTTGAGAGTGAATCGCATCTGTTCAGCCGGGAATGCTACAGTAAGAGCTTCACCCAGAAGATCAACAGCTTCACCTCATCTGTCCTCCTGTAAAGAAAATGGACGCTTCTGAAAATAACGACCCAGACCAGCAGGTGGATGCGCCTCATAACGGAATGGAAGAGGAGGAGCTTCACCGTTCTGGTCGACAACGCAACCCCACGGAGAAGATGCGTGCATATAAAAAGGAGGAGTCCCTGAAAAAGGAGAAAAGATTGATTCAGCTATACGAACAATGGAAGGACTGTGCTCGCAACACAAGGGAAAAGCTTAAAACAGACGTTAGTGAGAGCCAACTGGTAGCACTTATTAATGCACTTGAGAAGGGAAGAGATGATGTCATGCACGTCTACCTAGAAATTAGAGATTACATCGCTCCTTCCAGTGACACAAGACGCAGAATCGATACTTGTGAAGCTGTGACGAAAGATATTTCAAAGATTATTTTTGACAGAATAGCATGCCTTGAGGACTTTGATCAAGAAAATGTAAAACAGCCTTCGTGAGTTACTCCGTCACGATTATGCTTGCTCTGTCTATGGATCCACAGTCTCACGCACCACATCATCGAGGTCTACAGCTATGTCAATTGCAGCCAAGCGGGCAGACGCAGCAGCTGAATTAGCAGCCAAAGAAGCAGAGTACTCAATTATACAAGAAATTGAAGCTCGAAAGTGTGAATTAGAAAAACTAAAGGCAGAGAAGGATCTAAAAGCAGCTAGAGCGAGACTGCAGGCCTATGATCAAGAAATGGCACAGGAAGCCAGCATTCATAATTCAGACACGAATACAAGGGAAAAGCAGGATGTAAGCATAACAGTGCAGCAGCATGTGGTTCCATTTCCCATCCAATGTCCTACCAACATCACAGCAACAAGCCCTACTGACATCACCGCAACATCCTCACCTCCAAAATCTGATATATCGTATCTCGCTCAAGCTGTCCAAGATAGCATAGCCCTGAACAGACTGCCAACAACAGAACCACCTGTGTTCAGTGGTGATCCTATCCAGTTCATTGAGTGGAAGGCTGCATTTGTGTCGCTCATTGGTGGAAAGGCCATTTCTTCTGCTGACAAGCTGCACTATTTAAAAAGGTATGTTGCTGGGCCAGCTCGGAAGTCTCTTGATGGCATCTTCTATAGGAGGGCGATTCCACAGTTTAGGGCTAACTGCAAGGACAACAGCCTGCAAAAATCAATCTTCATGGAGAAAGCCATTGTCCTCAGGTTAACATCCTGAGAAAACCTGGGGTACAGCTGTGTGAAAGGCAGGATAAATCTGGCAATGGTAAACTAGTAAACTTTGATCAAAGTTGAGTTGATGTCAAATTTAACGTATGTAACATGGACGGAAAAACAATGTAAGTTCAAGCAGAAAGTGTACTTAATCTAATTCAGTTTAATAAAATCTGGTTGAATCCCAGTTCATGTTTTACTTTGTTCCTAATTTGGTATAGTTATGAGTCATGCGTTGTGTATAGTTCACAAAACTGGTAATAGGACTTCCATGCAGGCAGGGTGGCCATCTAATATTATCTGTTCTATAAACTTAAAGGTGCATTTTTGAGTCTGGTATGTTCATAAACTGAAAGCCAGCAAAATTACTAACAAATACCACAGGTATATTTTTCAAATTTATTTGCCAAATGTAGAAGACAAAGGAACTCCTACAAGTGTGCTAAGTTATAACGTGTGTAACGGGGACGGAAAAAATTAAACAATCCTGCAAGATTGCCTTTGTAACACAAAATAATACCATTTCATGAAAACTGGCATAGAATAGAACAAGAATAGAACAAGTTCATAACACATTAAAATAACCTGTCATCATACTATCAAATTTAAAGATCATACAGATTGTGTTAACGCACTATTAACGTGTTAACTTCGTCAGCCTAAGCTATATTCTTACGAACATTGGACAGAAGAAAAAAATCATCAAAAAAACCAACAAAAAAAAAAACAGAAAAATGTCATTGACGATGTTGACTTTCATGAACAGCTTATTGAGTCAAAAATACGCAGAAAACAACGTTGGAAGTTGGACAGACTGAAAATTTCCGTCTAAGTTACGAACAAGATGTGCAGAATCTGTCAAAATGTATAAAACCACCATTCATGCATGCTCTTTCACGATGAACGACGCTTTCGGTCCGAAACCACTCGCAATCATCCGACTTGCACACTCTTTTATCCTTTCTCACCACAATGATCCCATTTAATGTTTACTTAACCAAAGTTTACCACGTTCGTATCATTTTAACGTTCGTAACCTTTTGGACAGAATCCACAAACTTACCCACATTCGTCGAAATCCGTGAAATCCTGTTAACACTTTCTCACACGCAGAGCGACCGTGACCTAGACAATCTTATTTCTTTGATGAGAACCGTTGAGACATTAGGAGATGGAAATTCAGCGCCAGAATAAAATGTTCGAGCGTTATGATTTTTGGACAGAAAATCTCGGCCCCTGTTTTATCCCGATTTATTAACAGTTTATCATGTAGCAACGCATATGAGAATTTAACCCACACAAGATGGTTGTATCGTTATGCTACTGATAGAACTACATGGAAAAATTATATCTCCGCTTCCTTTAGAATCATAGTTTAACGTGCGTAACTGCTTGGACAGAAAGTGTAACGAACGTTAGTAAATGTTTCCATTGCATCGTGGTGGATTAAGGGAATTCTACTTTCAGTGTTAGTAGTAGTATTTTGTAGAAGACACACCAAAATAAATGTTTTGCGCCAAAATTCAGGATTTTATTAAAGGAAATGAAAGAAATGACTTAGGAAAAATCCAGATGCACTGAATGTCCCACCGTGACATCCGCAATTTCTGGGGACGGAAATAAAATAAAGTCTCATTACACGATAATGCCAAGGCCTAGTGGGATAAAAGTAACTTTATTATTTCTTACATCTATCTTTAACAAAATAGTGAACTAAAAATAAAAAAAATGACAACAACTGGGTATTATTCAATCTATATTGTTCATTACACCCCTTGTGGACAGATACTGTGGAATCGCCCAGGAATGATGATGAGGCCTATAATGATGCATGGAACAAACTGAACCAACGGTATGGACAGCCATTTGTCATACAGAAGGCATTTAGAGAGAAACTAGCCAAATGGCCTAAGATTCAGCCCAAAGATTCTGAAGGTTTCAGAGAATTCTCAGATTTCTTAAATGCATGTCATCAAGCTATGCCTCATGTCAAGGGGCTTGAAATACTAAATGACTGCGATGAAAATCAGAAACTAGTACTCAAATTACCAGATTGGGCAGCAGCACGGTGGAACCGTCAGGTCACGCAGACACTGATTGAGACTCATGACTTTCCAAAGCTTATAGATTTTGTGAACTTCATGTCCATGGAAGCAGAGATTACTTGTAATCCAGTCACCTCCTTTAGCGCTCTTCGTGCCTCTGACTCCCCTTCAGAAAAGTGGATCCTCAAGGACAGCAAAAGGAACAGAGCTAACGTCTTTCACATCCAAACAGCTACGGATAACAAACAAAATGATGACAACAAACAAAGGCCACCTAATGGAAGCTTAAAAATGTGTCTCTTCTGCAAAGACATCAAGCATATGATTCACAATTGTACTAAATTTGTGGCAAAGTCATTAGAAGAGAAACGGAAATATGTGAAGGAGAACAATCTCTGCTATGGTTGCATGAAACTAGGCCACAGTGCAAAAGACTGCCGTCACCGTCTATCCTGTGACACCTGCAATGGTAGACATCCAACGTGTCTACATGATGAAAACTACAGAAGGAAAGCAAACTCTGCACTAGCCTCAAACCAAGATGACACTGAGACAACTACTACTACATCTCACAAAGTAGATAATGGTGAGTCATCCACCAATACTTCAATGATTGTGCCAGTGTGGGTATCAACCGAGAGAAATCCAGCCTCTGAAAAACTTGTTTATGCACTGCTTGACACCCAGAGTGATACTGTGTTCGTCGATCGAGAGCTAAGCAAACAGCTACAAGCTGACTCCTGTCCTGTGAGATTGAAGTTGACAACAATGACTGCAAAGGATGTTGTCATGCCGAGTGAAAGAGTGTCAGGTCTCAAAGTAAGAGGCTATAGCTCCCCCGTTGTCCTCAACCTGCCAACTGCTTATACTAAGGACTCCATTCCAGTGAACCGCACTCACATCCCTACTTGTGACACAGCACGACACTGGAAGCATCTCTCTCCAATAGTGGACAAAATTCCACCTCTGCAGGATTGTGAGGTTGGTCTCCTGATAGGCTACAGCTGTCCAAAGGCTTTGGCACCAAAACAAGTGATATTAGGTGGCGATGATGAACCCTATGCAGTCCATACAGACCTAGGTTGGAGCATTGTTGGTCGCTTGTCTTCACACCATGAATCGCAAAGCTTCAACACCATCTGTCATAGAGTCAGCATTAAAGAGCTCCCCCCAGTGACTCCAGCGGATGTTATTAAGGTATTGGAGTCTGACTTCAAAGACGCTGGTGAAGATAATAAAACTGTCTCACAGGATGACATCCTCTTCTTAACCAAACTGCAGCAAGGCATAAGGAAGAACGACCACGGGCATTACGAGATGCCTCTCCCCTTCAAAGAGAGACCTCACTTCCTTAACAATAAGCAGCTTGCCATCGTAAGGCTCAATCATCTTAAAAGGAAATTACAGAAAGATGAACGGTACAAGCAGCATTATGTAAGGTTTATGGAAGAGGTCATTGAGAGAGGTGATGCAGAAGAAGTGCATGATGAAGGAAAGGATGGAGAGAAGTGGTACATCCCTCACCATGGAGTGTATCACCCTAAGAAGCCAGACAAGCTCCGTGTTGTCTTTGATTGCTCTGCCAAGTACCGGGGAACCAGCCTTAATGATCACTTGCTCCAAGGCCCAGATTTAATGAATAAGCTGACTGGTGTTCTTTTAAGATTCAGAAAACATCCCGTTGCCCTTATGTGCGATGTTGAAAAGATGTTCCACCAATTTCATGTGGAAGAAGCAGATCGAAACTATCTCCGCTTTCTCTGGTGGAAAAACGGAAACTTTGCTTTACAGCCACAAGAGTACCGCATGAAGGTCCATCTTTTTGGTGCAACCTCATCACCTGGATGCGCCAACTATGGTCTGAAACACCTCGCAAAGGAGAATGAGTGCATGTATCCTCTTGGCTCAAAATTCATCATGACAGACTTTTATGTAGATGACGGTGTCACCAGTGTAGCCAGCACAGAAGAAGCTGTCCAAGTAGCAAGAGAATCTCGACAACTGTGTGCCTTAGGTGGTCTTAGACTACACAAGTTTATTTCAAATGACAGAGTTGTCCTGGATAGCATTCCTATTTCTGAACGAGCCATTGATGTAAAGGCACTTGACCTCAACTTTGATGACACACCTGTAGAAAGAGCTTTAGGGATCCACTGGCACATTGATTCTGACAGATTCAGATTCTCTATTGACCTCAAAGACCAGCCAGCAACACGCCGTGGCATACTATCCACAGTTGCATCACTGTATGATCCACTGGGCTTTATTGCTCCTTTCTTGCTCAGTGGAAAATTAGTGCTACAGGAAATGTGCAGAAAAGGAACAGGCTGGGATGACCCCCTTATTAAAGAATTGCAGCCAAGGTGGGAACATTGGAAAGCTGATCTTGAGAACTTGGAAAGGATCAACATACCCCGCTGCTATGTGCCTGCAAACTTTGGAAAAGTCATCAAAAGAGAACTTCATCACTTCTCTGATGCCAGCAACAGCGGATATGGCCAGTGTTCCTATTTGAGACTTACCAACGAAGAAGGAAACATCCATTGTGCACTTGTTGCAGGTAAATCTAGAGTTGCTCCCATTAAGGTTCAGACTATTCCCAGACTTGAACTCACAGCTGCTGTCGTCTCAGTTGCCATGAGCAATATGCTCAAACAGGAGCTGGAATATCCAGACATAGAAGAGCACTTCTGGACCGACTCCCAAGTGGTTTTGGGATATATTAACAACGAAGCACGCCGCTTTCACACGTTCGTAGCGAACAGAGTGCAGAAGATACACCTCAGCACTACTTCTCAACAGTGGAGATATGTTCCCACCAATGAAAACCCTGCTGACCATGCGTCAAGAGGTTTAAATGCTGGTGAGATTCTTACGTCCAATTGGTTGACGGGGCCAAAATTCTTATGGAACAAGTATATACCTCCTGTTGCGGATATTGACACAGCACTAACAATTGGAGATCCTGAAGTAAGACAGGCTCAGACACTGAGTGCAGAAACAGCAGAACTTAAGCATCAGTGCCTCTCAGACCGCTTGGCAAAGCTGTCTTCATTTTCTGGAGCTGTGCAAGCTGTGGCTCGCCTCGTCCGCCGAGCCAAAGGAGATAAGTCCAGAAATCACAGTACAGTAGCTGAACGACAAGATGCTGAACGCATCATCATTAAGGACTTGCAGAGAAACACCTATTCAGAGGAAATCAAGTTCTTGAGAAAGGGGGCCCAGCTGTCACCTCGTAGCAAGCTGTATCATCTTGATGCCTTCCTTGATCAAGGAGTACTCAAGGTGGGAGGAAGACTTTGTGATGCGCTCCTACCTAGTTCAGTCAAGCACCCAGTTGTCATTCCTAAAGATCACCACATAACAAAGATGATAATCTCTCAATGTCATGAGAATGTCAAGCACCAAGGAAAAGGCCTCACAATAAATGAGATCAGATCACAAGGCTTCTGGATTCCAGGAATGAGCAGAACAGTAGCATCCCATGTGCATCACTGTGTGACATGTCGTAAGCTCAGGAGACCAACAGAAGAACAAAGAATGGCAGACCTCCCTTCAGAACGTACAAATCCATCCCCGCCATTTACATACTGCGGTATGGACTGCTTTGGTCCCTTTGCCACTAGACAGGGTCGGAAGGAACATAAAAGGTACGGCCTCATCTTCACATGTTTCAGCTCCAGAGCTATTCATATAGAAATGCTAAATGACATGTCTACAGATGCCTTCATCAATGGCCTGCGCTGTTTTGTTGCATTACGGGGAGCAGTGCGCCAAATCAAATGCGACCAAGGCACCAACTTTGTAGGAGCAAAGAATGAACTGAGAAATGCTCTAAAGGAAATTGACACTAATCGTCTGACAGTGTTCTTAGCTGAGAAGCAGTGTGACTTTGTCCTAAATGCACCCCATTCAAGTCATGCAGGTGGGGTATGGGAGAGACAAATCAGAACAGTGAGAAATGTTCTTCGCTCAACTCTCTCACAGTCCTCTGACAGACTGGACGATGCATCACTGCGGACATTCTTCTATGAAGCTATGGCGATTGTTAACAGTAGACCACTCTCAGTTGACAACTTAAACGACCCCAAGAGCCTTGCACCTCTCACCCCAAATAACCTGCTCACTATGAAATCCATTCCAGCACTACCACCTCCAGGCAGGTTCGTCAGAGAAGACATTTATGCAAGGAAAAGGTGGCGTCATGTTCAGTACCTTGCAGAGCAGTTTTGGAGTCGTTGGCGTAAGGAGTATCTATCCAACATTGCCACCAGGCAGCGCTGGCACACAGCAAAGAGAAACCTGCAAGTGGGAGATATTGTCATGGAAAAGGCTGAAGATCTGCCCAGAAATGAGTGGCGGCTGGCTAGAGTTACAGAAACTACTACAGATAAAGACGGGCTTGTGAGACGAGTCAAGGTATGCCTTGGTGACCGGAATCTGGGGAAGGATGGTCGTCGACTCCACAAGCTGTCTGTCATTGAACGCCCAGTACAGAAGCTGATCCTGTTGCTAGAGACCATCTAGCTGCTTCTAAAAACAACCACGTGTATCCTTTTTATCATATTACTTAAATGCTGATATACATTCACCATAGTATGGGCACTTTGTCCGTTTCTGAGTTAAAGGTAACATTTTTATTTGAAAATCATTCGTAATTTATAGTCCTTGACGTTATACAAATCACTCATGATTTGGTGGGAGTGTAAAGGACCATTAAATCTCCCTATCTCCGAAGTGGGCCGTCTCCTTTATCTCCAGCCATAGAGGGCAGTGTGGTCATGGAATGCCTTACTAAAAGGGACTCTTACTAAACCTGAGCCAAATGTTAAACCTGAGCTAAAAAACAAAACAAAAAAAATCTTTATTTGTTTGTTTTGGTTTATTAATGTTTTTCGCTGAATGCTTATTGTGACATTGTATTTTTATTGTTGTCTTACAAGAGCGTCAGTTACTTACCTCACATGCTCTTATTTTGAAGTCCGTGAAAGGAAGTTCAGCGGGCGCGCGCTGTGTGTATGTTGGCGCACTTTCTATGTGACGCGTCATTCTGATTAAAGCTACCAGGGAAGTGAGATGAGAGTTCTCCAATCACCGAAAAGATAGCTTCAAAAAGGGTTTCTTTCTACTTCGTTCTTAGCTCCTGGCTGATGAAGGGCACAAGGTATTGTTTTAATTTTATGTTGTTTGCTAAATTTTGAGAGACTAAAGGCCTCATTATACTTCTGCGTCGGACCTACGCCGGAGCCTATACGCCGTAGGCAACGTGTTGGTTTTAATTTATACTTCTGTGTCGTTGTCCGCGTTGACGCGCACCTAGGGAGCATGTGAAACCCCGAGGGAGGGGTTCTGGCAGACCAATCACAGCGCTTGTGTCCGCGTAGAATTGACGCGTTGTTACATTTTTGGAGAGGTGCACGTCAGGGTACGCCGTAGGGTACGCGCGCTACACACAGCCTACGACGTAGCTACGGCGGCAGTTCGACGCAGAAGTATAAATAGGCCTTAAAGTGTTTGTTTCGTTTTCGTTGAAGATGTCAGTGGGTCATTAGCATGTGTAAATCAGTGATATGATATGTACACAGTGTGTGTGTTTGATTGTTACTGTCACAAGCAGATCACAGTGTAATATTGCTTCGTTTCTCTTGATTTGAACGTCTGATAGATTGTTTACAGGAAATTAGGCCTTTATTTGGTCATTTCATATATTTTAGGTTTTTCTCTCTGAATTGAGATCGTCAGCTGTACATAAATAATTTATAGTTAATTCAGTTGTCATTTAGTCCATATAGCACTTTAAAAGGAGATTGTTGTAATTAAAACAATTTATAATTCATATTCAGTTTTATTACAGTACATTAAGGCAAGGTTATTACATTAGCCCCTGCTCACTAAAAACTTGAGTTTTCACACTATTTAGGCTACCAAAGCCAATTAGATTGTAAATGTGTATTCTCATGTGTTTATGGACATGTATCATTTGCAGTGAGATGTCTAATGTCTGTTTGTTTGTTTACTTTCATTTAGCTCTTACGGTGTTTTGGAAGGTGTTTTTTTTGGGAATAAAATTCTTCTTTAACATCAGTTCTTGAGAGTGAATCGCATCTGTTCAGCCGGGAATGCTACAGTAGCAGCAAATAAATACAGATATAAACTTAATATCACTAAAATGAAATAGAAATCTGCGATTACAGGCGCTCACATCCACACATAAACACACCACTGACGTCTTCACTTCCAGGTCACGAAGCTGTCAATCAAAAGCTCAGTAACCAATTAGAACACACTGCTACTATGCTACTAACTCAGGGAGCATAAACGAAAACTTCAGAAGCGTAAATTAAAACTCTGGAAGCGCATTTGTAAGTTCAGATCAGCGATTTAAATATGAGAAATAGTTAGCAAAACATGCAGTGTATTAAAAACGAAGTAAAAAAAATTGCCTGCGATTTATTCTTTTTCAGTTTTAGAGATCATTTATTTAGTTTCAATTTATATTTTCATTAGTTTCTTGAAAAGCTACGTTCATTATTATTGGCACAAGAATATCTCCATATTATAGCTATATCACAACACAACAACTTGAATAATTCTGTTTTATACATTAACTCCAACTCCCCCGCCATTTCTAGATTTAAAATGAATCGCGCACAAGGACTTGTCACCCTGGGTCACATGACCACAAACGATTAAATTACTTCCTTGAAGTGACCATCGCAACAGAACAGTTCCCTTTGCTAACGGACTTGTGGAAAGGCTCGTGAAGGGATTCAGTTGTTCACTTTCGTTTGGAACGCTGCTACACATGGCGTCCCCTTCCCGTAGTGCCCTTCAAGGGTGCAAAAAAGCAGTTTGGAATTCATACAGCATGTGGGCTAAGTTTGGAATGAATCTGCAGTGGTCAGGTGGTACAGCAGTCACGTGGTAAAAGTAGGAGCTCTCAGACAATTCACATCTTACTACCTGCAATTACGAGCTCTATGAGGATGTGAACAGATGTTTCCGTTGTTTACAAGTCGGATGTTTACAAGTTTAAATCATGTAATTGTGGTAATTACGACATGACGTGAACGCACCTATTTATTTTCCTTCATGTAGCCTAAACTGAAAATTCATATACATGCCTTTTTTAAGTTCTTATATGGTGAACAGAAATTGTGTCACCTTTGTTTATAGCGCTTTATACAAAACAGCTTTGCAGTGACAACAGGGAAATGCTGCATTTCGACTGTTGTTCAGCTAAAGTAAGTTCAGTGTTGATTCAGTTCCGTTGTAAAGATCATCAATTACTAAATTAGTTCATTTCGTCTATAAAGCAGTTCTGCAAAACTGATGTCATCGTCCAGTTCAGTTCAGTTCTCATCCAACGGCGTCAGTACAGTCAGATCAATAATATTGCTGAATATTAAGTGTCCCCAACTAAGCAAGCCAGAGGCGACAGTGGCAAGGAACCCAAACTCCTTCAGGAGACAGAATGGAGGAAAATGTTTTATTATTGTACAAATTGTAAACAATTGTAGGCCTACTGTTTCACGTGTCAAAACGTGTTCAATTTGCATAAATGAATAAGAATTTAAAATCTGCCATGAACAAGTAAATAACTGTTCAGAGATCTGAACTTATTGTTTTGAAAAAAAAAAAAAAACTAATCTCATTTGAGAATTGAGCAACGATCCCCATAACACATTAATCTCCAGGCCAGTCAAAAACTTTTTAGAGTGAAATACGAGAAAAGAAAACATATATAAGATATCATGTGTTGATATCTCGATATTTCTTTTTCCTAATATCTTTTTCTGTGTGTTTGTGTGAAATGCAGATCTACTCTAAACCTGAAGAAGATCCTGTGATATACAACACCATAGATGATGAATGCCCAAGAGTAAGTAAACCAGACATATTACTAACACGATGTCTCAGAAATATGACATTTTAAGAGTAAGATTTCATGAATATATATAATTTTCAGTTGCGATCCCTTTCTCCACAGGATCCCAACAAGGACGTAACCTACAGTACTATTGTTGATGCTCCTGTGAGTGAAGAAGTAAGTTTTACAGAAATATATTATTTCATGTGCAGTATTAATTGTACCGCTGGCAGTATATTGAAAATGATCTCGCACTTCCAGAAGCCTCCAGCAGGTGGAACAATATACAGCACTGTGGCGCCACACTAACAGCAACATTGAGGATAACACAGGAACAGAAGGCTTTTTTTTAGCTTGCTTTACGTGATTTAAATTATGAACATCTAACAGATCCACAGATATAAACACATTAAGTTAACTTTACGTTTGCTTGATCCCCCTCCTTCCCCTATTTTTTTTAAAAAGGACCCATATGAACAGATGCAAGGTTTCAAGAAAAAAGCGCTATACAGACTGTAAATAAATCTATTTGGCGAGTTCATAACTAGCCTTCTTTGACTCTTGAAATGGGATGTCTTTTTTAACAGTGTTATATATTTTGTACTTTTTTACACGTGTTCAATTTGCTTAAATGCAAAAGAATTTGAAATCTAACATGAACAAGAAAGTAATTGTTCAGAGGTCTGAACTTATTGTTTTAAGAGAAAAATATCTAATTTGAGAATTGAGCCAAAGCGATTGATACGAGACTCTCTTTGTTTCCCTCCTCTGGTTTACACGGGTTAACAAATGATAAGATCCACATAGAGAGGTGTCATTAATCACTGACACCAACAGTGAGAATGACACAGGAACAGAATAGGACTAACTATCACAAGAGTAGTTTTTTAAGGCTTGCTTTACATGAACATCTAACAGATCACAAACACATTAAGTTAACTTTACGCTTGCTTGATCCCCCTCCCTGCCCCATTTTTTCAGAAGGACCCATATGAACAGTGTTATACGGATCGTAAATTAATCTATTAGTCGAGTTCATAACTAGCCTTCTTTGAAATGTGATAGTCTTTTTTAACAGTATTTATGTATTTTGTAGGTATATATTTGTGTGCGTATCATTTCTTCACTTTAAAAAAAATACTTTGTTTACTTGTACAGTATTCTGTTTCCATTTGCATTTTTACAAACATGCACATTTTAAAATAAAAAAAAGTTTTGTAGTTCAAAAAATATTTTGACTCCTTTCCTCTGTGGACTTTTCAGTGTGTGTGTGTGTGTGTGTGTGGTTTAGGTATGTTATGGGGACAAAGTGTACCCGAAAATACCAGAAAGTTTTGATCTTGTGGGGACATTTTTTTTGGACCCCATGAGTAAAACAGCTTATAAATCATACTAAACTATGTTTTATGAAAATGTAAAAATGCAGAAGGTTTTCTTAGATGTGTAGGATTGTTTTGGGTTAGGAGATAGAATACAGTTTGTACAGCATAAAAATCATTATGTCTATGAAAACCCCCCATAAAACATGGAAACCAATGTGTGTGTTCGTTCTCCAAATGTCCCCACAAAGATAGAAAATTGTGTCAAATTTTGACATTGTGTCAAGTTTTCTGTGATGGGTTAAGTTCCTATTGGCTCACTGAGGAGTTAAAGGCCACCGTCGGAGTGACCTCCCTCCTCTCTCTTCTCTGCGTCTTCTGGTTGCTGTTCGAGTGTGAACTCACCCGTCCTCAGAGCTCACACACCACATCAAGACACAGGCCTCAACACATCAAGACATGTGTAACTTCCTCAACCCATTAGAGAGTCAAATTAAAATTGCAAGTTCATCATCATTTCTTTGTTTAACATGGAAGAAATTGATTGCAACTTCAACACCATTGACTCAAGAATCAAGTCATCAAGCATCAAGTCTTTATTCTGAGACTGCATCCAGACGCTTGTTCAACAGAACATCTACTCTCCACCTACTGACATAATGGGATTTAAAGTTTGGCTGGAGACCCAAGTTTGCTTTGAAGACGAAAAAAGTTCCAAGTACAATGTTCTCTCACCATTCCTGATCTCTACTCAACACATTCGGTTGGTCTAGTGGCTGTCAGAGCAGAAACGAAAGCTACTGCTCTCTGTGTGTTTTTCTGGTTTCTCCGGTCATATGTTAATATGTAAATTGCGTGAGCTTATTTCGTCCATTAGATCGAAAGATCTGAAAAAGTCCATACATTTATAGACCCTCCCCTCGAAGAAATCAGGACAGAAGTGTTTGAAAGTGGACAAAAGAGACGGATTAAAACACCAGGTGTAAACATGTATGTGTCTCCCTCGTCTACTTGTGATCCGATCGACCAAAACATATCTTAATACCAGCTGTAAACAGGGCCAAAGATACTGAAACCTAACGTGTGTGTGTGTGTGTGTGTTCTGTTTTGTTTGCCTTTGGCTTCATGTTCTATTGTCCTCAGGGTTCGAAATGACTTAGGACTCTTGGGGGGTCCCCTAAAATTTAATTATTAAATATTAAAAATTCTGAAGACTACCTTGCTACACTATATACTGTAGGCAAAATTATATGGACCAATGTTGAAGGTGGGATAATGGTCTTGGGATGTTTTTCATGGTTTGGGCTAGGCCCAGTATTGTAGTGGTGTCTGGAGAAGTGGCTATAATCTAACAGGTAAACCTCTAACTCTGGAGCAACAAAGTTACAAGTTATTTTTCCTCTTTTTCTCTCCATGATGCAGGATTCTAAATTAAGAAAAATAATATTAGCTTCCTAGATAGCTTACCAAGCTCTCATGTATATACTCATTCATGCTCAAATTCACTTTAATCAACTCACAAGTCCTGGTTATCTTTCGTAATCACTGACTGGACAAGTAGGTTGTTAAGCTAGCTTTGAATAACTAGTCTAGCTGCTAGGTCTTCTATGGAAGCTTGTTTTCGCCAATTAAACATTTTAAAAGATAACTGCGACTTTTTATCTCACAATTGCTAGTTTACATCTCACAATTCTGACTTTATTTCTCAGAATTGCGTGATATAAAGTCAGAATTGCGAGACATTTAAAGTCAGAATTGTGTGAAATAAAGTCGCAATTGCGTCTTATAAAGTCAGAATTCTGACTTTTTTTCCTCGCAATTCTGACTTTATAACACATAATTGCAAGTTTATATCTCGCAAATCTGACATCTTTTATATAATTTAATATAAAGTCCAATTCTAAGGGAAATATATATATATATATATATATATATATATATATATATATATATATATTATTTTTTTTAACTCAGAATAGTTTATATCTCGCAATTCTGACATCTTTTCTCATAAAGTCCAATTCTAAGGGAATTTTTTTTTTTTTTTTTTACCTCAGAATAGTTTATATCTCGCAATTCTGACTTTATAACACGCAATTGCGACTTTATATCATGCAATTCTGACTTTATATCTCCCAATTGCGTATTATAAAGTCAGAATTGCGAGATATAAACATGCAATTCTGAGAAAAAAAAGTCAGAATTTCAAGTATATTTCTCGCAATTGCGAGTTTATATCTCGTAATTTTGACCTAATAGCACACAATTGTGACTTTATAACCTGCAATTGCGACTTTATATCACGTATTTCTGAGATAAAAAGTCAGAATTGTGAGATTATAAAGTCTCACTTTTTTATTTTTCACTCTGTGGCGGAAACAAGCTTCTGCTGTTAGCTGGCAGATGATTTGGCTTCATATAAGTTAACGTTTCAGCTAGCAAGAAACGTTGACAAACGCACTCTTCTAATCATTACACTGGGTATCTAGTTAATGCAACTTTTGATATAGGAACTCGAACTCCTAATATTTTACTATAAGCAATTATGGAGATATAAACATAATCGAAGCACTTACAGGATTTTCACTCAGGATTTCACTCTTTGTGAGGTTTCGTTTTGCCGCGTTCAGCTACAGTGAGTGCGTGTCTGCGGGAGCACCACAACAACAATTTGTGACGCTCTAGCAACTCACACGGCTAATAGCTGCCCTGATTGCTGCCTCGCGCTAGGAAATAAATTAATTACTGTTATAAATATAAATCGTCACTAAAGACCTATAATTTTCACAATCATTTTTAATGTTATATATATTTGTAGGGGACCCCCCAAAATCCAAAAATAAATTCTTATGGGGGGTCCCTAATGACTTATGGAGGGTCCGGGACCCCCCCAGACCCCCCTCATTTCGAACCCTGATTGTCCTGTCTTGTTTTGTAATGTGTAGGGGAGACCTGAAATGAACGCTTCCAATTTTTCCAACTAGGAACAACACACACAAACACACAAATAGTGTTCTGCTGTTGAAGCTGGTGCACATTTGCTCATTTTATTCAGTTTTGTTACACACACACACACACACACACCAATTACGTTAAAAAGCCTGTGTTGAATAAAAAGCTTTCAATATATATATTTTTTTACATTCCTAATGTTACATATCACCCCGGTGAATATCATAATGTTACATCTCACCTCAAGGTATGTTTCAACTAACCTGGACTATGCGGTGTATTGTAACATTTCACTCCTCGTTTGAAACTATAAGCCACACCTTTTTCTGTTTGTGTTGCAAAGATAACAGCCATGTCATTTAATAGCTGACACTTGTAACTACTAGTTCCTGAATCACATTTTGAACGGGCTTAAAAATAAAAGACACAGACAGAACACACACACACACAAAAAAAAAAAGGAAGGAGGGAGGACAAGCATATGACATTTCACCACAGAGTTGTGGTCACTAAAAGATATAAAAGCATAATATATAATTTCTATAGGCTATAGGCCCATGCAATTACTTGTTAATTATGTTAAAATATGTAATTACTTTTATTATTTATGCTACTTTGCTCACTTGCTGACGCTTATTTTATGTGGTTTCAGGCGATGATATTTCTGCTCTGAAACGGAAACAGGAGGAAACAGAGACACTTCAAGAGACCAGCTCCTCTCATACACACACACTCCACTATAGCACACACACTCCACTATAGACATGATTTACCTTCTGATTCTCTCTGGGATTTTACTTTACATCTCAGGTAAGAAAATATATATATATATATATATAATTTTGTTTAAAGTATTACTAAACCATTGTACAGTCTGTTGTTAAATTTTTAAAATGGTTTAAATTATAATTCTACTATATACATCATGTGCAGTTTGTGTTTTATGTTTTCTCCCATACGTTTATTCTTGTCTACAGGTGGTGCTAGAGTTAATACACTGGAACTTAATATAGCAGTGAAATCTGGATCATCTGGCATTATTCCATGTGTGTATGATAAACAACATGAAGGAAACCGCAAATATTTGTGTTGGGGGAGAAATTGGGGCACTTGCCATATATATGCAGGAAAGACAGGAAAATATTCCATCACTGATTATCCAGACCAGAGTATTTTTACAGTGCGATGGGACAAACTGGAGATCTCCGACTCTGGATGTTACTGGTGCGCTGTGGAGATTGGTGACTATGGCACTGTAGACGCTGGTTATAAATTGTATCTGACGGTCCAATCAGGTAAAAAACTTCTTTCCAAATTACAATTTACGAATTACAGTTTTTTTTTTCTGACAATGCAATTTATTAAACTAGAATAAAATATAAATATGAAGCTATAAATAACATTATAAATAATGTAAAAGGTAAGTGTTGTTGTTGGGTTATATATTTATTATAAATATAATAGCCTATAATACAATATAAAAATGAAATAATGAAGCTATAAATAACATTGTAAATAATGTAAAAGGTAGGCTAAGTGTTGTTGGGTTATAATATGTAGGCCTGTACACACAAGTAAACCGAATTACACCTTTAAAGTATTGGGTTTCAACTTACTCAAATATCTATATGTAAAAAAGATGTGATTAGTTTACAGATTTATAAGATTAGCCTATATACTCTTTATCATAGAAATGGACCATGGTGAACATATGTAGACAGTTTGTGAACCCCTTTAAAGGCACAATATGTAACTTTTTTGCTTTAAAAATACCAAAAATCACTATATCTATGTTATATATTTTTTTTAGTTGTGTACGTACATTATCCCGACTGTTTCCAACAACTTTCAAACCAGGAGAAATTTGTAATTTAATTCGAAGACACGTCCCGTTTCTTTATTTCCGTTTTGTCGCCGTCAATCCGCGTTGTCCCTGGTTTCCGCTCATACTGCCATGAAACAGGCCCTGAAAGAGGCACGCCACTTCCGACGCATAAGTTGTGATTTATAAAAACAAACTTGACGGGAAATTTTGCGCACCTGCACGCAAACTCTGACCCATGCGTACAAACGTTTTGGAGATGGAGCAGTTTGGCGACACCGATGGTGAGCTGGAGATTAGTGTCTTTTTAGACAGAAAATCTAAAGAAAATTAATCATCTACAGAAAAGATAATACAAATATAATTTCACTCACCAAGCCTGTCACTTGAAGCAAATATCCATCCCTTCTTAAATGTCCGTGCCAGCGAGCGCGTTGGGCCGTTTAGTGAAACTGACGCAGTTTAAATAAATAAAATAATGATTTAAACTATGTTTTACTTCTGATATAAACATTTAGATTAAATATGCCATTCAAATTATGGAGTTAAACACTTAAACATGAAATCATTACTGGGAAGTTACAACATTTTTTATATTCAATCAATAGAAATATTTGTTGTGGATGCAATGTTTTTTTTTAACACTTTTCCTGTGGCGTGCTGTGTTTTAATGTTTTAACCACAGAGATAATTGCTTATCATGATAATACCAGATTGTCTGAGAAAATAGTTTCGTGCAAATAATGTCCAAGGTCTATCCGTTTCCATTAAAAATAGAAATCAATTAAAAATACAATTCGGCCAGTGGAAAATATTGAGAAAAAACTTTCTCTGAAATGTATTTTACTCTATTTGATTTATGTATTCAAAAACAAGGCAAGGATAGGCAACTACTTGATTTTTATTAATGTAATGTGTCTTGTACCGTTAAACGTTATCACATGGATGAATAATTATATGCAAATGATATGCAGATGAGGATCTGCATAGTAAAACTAGGCGTTGTAAGCTCCATATGGTTATTTCGGAGTGGAGACGCATGTGCGCACAATCTTCCGCTGACTGGGATTTATAAAGTGAATTCTGCGCAGGTTCTGGCGTACGAACGGTTTTATAAGTCTGAATATTTTTTTTTGTGTACGCCATTTTTGGCTTTTGGGCGCACGTACACTTTTAGTAAGGATCCTATGCACAGTTTTATAAATGAGGCCCCAGATCCCTCTGATAGTAACCAAGGCGACAGACGTGGACAACTGTTAGTTCGCAATGTCTATTTGCACGCTGTTGTTGTTTCGTTCAAACATTATGGACCATGGCAAGCAGACTTTGGATAAAAAAGGAGAACTAAAACGAGAATCAATATCAGCGCGGTGTTTTCGAGATGCCTAGAGCTCCACGTCCGAGACTTCGACCGCTCCTACATGTACTTTATTAAACAGGTGAGCACATTTACATAAAACTAATCAATGTTATATAGTTCAACAATGATAAAATGTTAGAATATGATCTGTATGTTATTCTAATGTTGATCTAGCTTACTGCTAGTCTCATACAGACAAACTAACACATACATTTCAACACATTTAAATGCAGTTTAGTGTGATAGTGTAATGTTAGACCAAGTGAAACAGCGCTGCGTTACCTCACAAGTTTAATTTGTCTAATAAACTGACCTGTGAGTTGTAATTCTGCACTTGCGTGTAGTTCGGTAGAATGAAATGTCCATATTCCTTTTATATCCGCGGGACTCGCGTCGCGTGTGGAGCTGATAGCTGTCTCTTAGCAATCCCGACCTGCTTCATATCACAGTCATAATAAAAACATCGATGTATTTACTCATCCATAAACATTATTAGATCGGTCGGCTTGACGTTGACGACAAGATCCATAATTCTTAGCAAATGTTGCGTCATCAAACTACGCCTTTGTTATTGTAAGAAAAAAAATACATACTGTATGTTTAAGAGAGTTTAATATAACTTTCAAAAAGTCCAGTACAAACGTTACTGCCACTCATCAACGGCAGCTGTCACAGTTGGCGACAAGAACAATCCTCCGTAGGCTAGACCGTCCCATTTAACAACGTTCAGTCCGACCTTCGTGGCCTTCGAATGATCCAGCCTTCGAATTGTGACACAGCAGTTGTTAGCCAACTATGGTCACAAGTTCTATGGT
Source organism: Abramis brama (assembly GCF_963993115.1). Taxonomy (NCBI): domain Eukaryota; kingdom Metazoa; phylum Chordata; class Actinopteri; order Cypriniformes; family Leuciscidae; genus Abramis; species Abramis brama. The sequence goes on from NC_139969.1 coordinate 5,112,245, forward strand.
CGCAAGAAGCAGCAAAAAGAACCGTTTGGGAATCGGACAACATTGGTTCTGCTGTATGTTTTAGGCTTGTTCGACTTGAAGCGGCGCTGCACAGACCGATCAGTGTATGACATCAAAGTACCGTGACAGCGATTCAAAAGCATACAGTGTCGTCTGCTAATCGCTCTCGCTATGCATTCATGTCATACACCGATCGGTCTGTGCATCGCGGCTTCAATGTGAACAAGCCTTTTAACTTACTAAAAAGAATCGACTCGTAAAGTCATAAGGCTCGTTTGAGATGCGTCTCGCCTGAATATAGGCAAGAGTATGCGGTTACAGTGATGAGGAGTGAAAAAAGTGCAGGCAAGATAGATGACATGGCAAATAAACAAATAAACAATTCTGAATAAGAGACAAATTGACTAATTTTATTTTCTCTTAAGTTAAGGCCAGCAGTCATACAGTCACACAGAGTGGCAAAGATGAGATGGCAAGTTTTAAAGTTGAGGCACTCACTCACACACAGATATATAACATCTAAAACTTTTTGTATAAAATGTATATTTGCAACAGTTATGTTAACAGCAATAATAAGAAATGTCTGTTGTAAGAACAGATATTCAGCTGATGGACACCGTCTGCATTGTCATAGGAACATCCCAGGTGAAAATAATGAGGAAACTAGTTCGTTGCTCCCTTCGCCAAGTGGCACCGCTACATAATGGCACACAAGTGCCGTGCTCACTCCAAAGTCCCCACTTGAAGGGAGTAGGGCATAGGGATTGCTCACGAGCAATAAGCACGTCCCAGCCAGGTTCATCATTTGCGTTGTGTTCTGTGCTATTTGTAGCGCGTTTCGATATTTGGTTGTGTTGTGAACTTTTGCAGCGTGTTTCTGTATTTGGTTGTGTTGTGAGCAGGGCCTGAAGTTAACTTTTTTGACCACCAGCCACTGTGGCAGGTGGATTTAAAAATCCACCTGCCACAGTGACTTTTTACCAGCCAGTTTTTTTTTTTTTTTTTTTTTTTTTTTTTTGCCTCATAAAAGGTGAAAAAAAAAAAGGAATTGAACAAACATTTGTTCTTTAACTTGTAAGAATACACATTTAAGTGCTGTCAAGTTATTAACGAGATTCATACAAGTAATAATAACTCTTCGAATACAGATATAGACCTAGTGCAGCTCGTATGTAAACAAATCACACGCGGCTGTGTTGATGGCTGGGCAGCTGTTAGTTACAGCGTTCAGGAACCGTTAAGCAGAACTAAATTAATATTGTTATTACTGGTAAAGTTACCGGGTAGGCATTTTCTCACCGGGGCCCAACTCCCAACATCTGTGCAATTGTCATTGTAATGTAGCTTATGTCAGCGTTGCATTATCTCATCTCATCTCACCAACAGTTTAATACTTAACTCACATATTATTCAAACGTAGTCAGAGAAGGGCCTCATCGTTCTCTCCGATCACATATACGTTCCGAAACACTCAAACTGCGCTGCTTTCACAGATGCTTTCTGTACTCCAGTAATATGCCGCCACATTTTTAGCTAAAATCCAACGAAATGGCTGACTTCGTTTAAATGTCAAAGAACAACAGTTGAAAAAAAAAAAAAAAAAACCCCGCAAAGACCCGGCCCCTTTAGTTACTGTTGCTATGTCCGTCAAGCTACACCGCGCTCACGCCAAACCATGATCTCATTCAATGAAAAACACATCGCGCAGCAGAGACACTGACAACACGCTGACAGACAAGACAGTCCAGGTTACTTTTGATATTAAACAAAGTCTCAACGTTAAAATTTGGTCATTTTTAAAGAAATTTAGACAATACCGTTTTTTGGCTCTGTAATGTGTCTTGACAGATCGCTGCGGTGCCTCAGTTAAAGCTGCTCGTGAACCGATCATCTCTTCCTTCTAGTTAATTTATAGCATCAAATAAACATGAATGAACATAAGAAGGAATGTAGTTTTAACTGCGGAAAGATGTCAGTAGGCCTACTCAGTACACTCCGTTTTTCAAGTTCAAATCATCCAACGTTGAACTCTCCTGACTGCTTTGTCGGACAAAAAAAAGGCGGATTCGGCGGATTATGATTGGCCAGATCGCCGTCAATCAAACTCCCCGCGAAGGGTCGATTCTCATTGGCTACCTGCCAATGTGGCAGGTAGATTGACAGTGTTACCCGCCAATTGCAGAATTCACCCGCATTTGGCGTGTGGTCGGGTGTTAATTTCAGGCCCTGGTTGTGAGTATTTGGAGTACACGTGTGTTATAAAACTGATGAAGATGTTTTCTTAAAGGGGTGGTATAATGCCCTTTTCACAAGATGTAAAATAAGCCTCTGATGTCCCAATAGTGTGTATGTGAAGTTTTAGCTCAAAATACCCCACAGATATTTTTATATAACATGTTAAAGTTGTCACTTTTTGAGGGTGAGCAAAAACACAACCGTTTTTGTGTCTGTTCCTTTAAATGCAAATGAGCTGCTGCTCCCGGCACAGGGGGCGGAGCTTCAAGAGCTTGTGTCCTTTTACCTCACACAGACACGCACTGAAAATTTCAAAAACTTTTAGCCTTTTATGTTCAAACCGGAGTCAGAAAGATGGAGAGACTCAAGAAGTGACAACATGTACAGTAGACAACATTTCTGAATGGTTAGTTGGTGAATTTATGTAACTTATGTGTAGTTATCTTCTAGTCATTGATTAGCATATTCTGTCTTGATAATCTATAAATAAAAGAAAATATCTCCCTTTGCATTGAACTTTGAGCGTTGTAACTTTGCAGATGTTGTTTATGCTCAAACAGCAACATTACACACCAACTAAAGTTGGAAAAGTGAAATCATAATAAACCACCCCTTTAATTTGCGGGTGTTTTTCTATTTGCATGTGTGTTCTTCAGTTGCAGTGTGTTGAGCTCTCTCGGCCACCGTAGGGCCTCCTGTCACGTACCAACACGCTTTTACCATTCCAATTAGAATAGGGATTGTGTGTGCTCTTTTACTGTCCATATGATGACACACGCATCTTAAAGATAAAACTTCTCGTAGTGGATCAGACACCTTTGATATCAAGGGTGGATATCGCAGGATTCACACTTGTGCACTTTGTTGCTGATAAAGTGTTGCTTAAGTTCTGTTGCTTTTATATGAAAATAAATATGATGAACGAGACACCCAAAGTACTTGTTATTTATTTCCATTTAAAAGATATGTTTATTAGGCCCACAGATATGTTTTTATTTATTTTTACAGGCCTAAATACAGTGCTATGTATAAGTTTAGACACCCATGCTAAAGTTGACTAAAAAGAGGAATAAAAAAATCATCTTTTGGAAATTGAACTTAATGCCTTAATTAAAAAAATTAGGAAAAATCCAACCTTTAAGGACACCAATTTTCTTTGTGAATGAATAATGTATCGTAAATAAATTTATGTTCTTCCTTAAAATACAGGGTGCATAAGTTTGGACACCCCATGTTAAATTCCCATAGAGGCAGGCAGATTTTTATTTTTAAAGGCCAGTTACTTCATGGATCCAGGATACTATGCATCCTGATAAAGTTCCCTTGGCCTTTGGAATTAAAATAGCCCCACATCATCACATAGCCTTCACCATACCTAGAGATTGGCATGGTTTTATTTCAGTTAGCCTAATAGCTGGTTTGATTTGCATTGAGAGATGATCTTATGGAAAGTACTCCATGCCAATCTCTAGGTATGGTGAAGGCTATGTGATGATCGCACTGTCAGAAAGTTTAGGAATAGTCACACATCATTTATACACATAAAAGCAGGATCAGGGTTTTAAAATCAAACACTGTAAAAGAAAACAATATATTACGGTTGTTTAAACCAATGAACATTAAGCTGTGTCGTCAGCAAATCGTTTCCCATCGTGCTTTTACTCAGCGCAGTCGGTGGAGATCAACTGCAGAATCCGACACGTCCGCCTCGCCTTCGCAAGAGTTTTTTTACATAGCCTACGTCAGCAGGACATCAGAGCCTTTTATACAGTCTATAGTACAGGACCACTCGGACACATTTCTAACCGGCATTTCACGGTGATCACCGGTGATCGCTTCTGCGCAGATTTTGCTCTTCTCAAACAAGCCTATTCATTCTGGAGTTGGACTGGTTGCTCTGTAGCCTATTTTTTAATGCACTGAAAAGAACCGTCTCATAAGAGTGATTTGTTCTGATCACATTACTCGCTGAATGTGGTTTAAAAAAGCAGTTAAGCGGTATCAGTGCAGGAGACATTTTTTGAATACGGAAACAAAAACTTTTTTTTGTTCATTTTTAGTATTTTAGAACAGCATTCCTGCATATCAGTTGAAGAATTAACTTTCTATAGTACAGGAACCAAACTTCTAGCCTGACTACGTCAGACTTCTTACTTCCGCTCAATTTCAGTTTGCTTCTGTACTCAGTCTGAGATAGCGACCTATCTCCCAGTTTTCCTCCGGCCTCAAAACAGCCGGCCAATCAACGAACAGAGGGCTGGCTGAGAGCCGTGACGTAGACGCTGATTGTACCGTGGATGCGTAGATTTACTTCACATAATCTGCAAAAGTTGTTCACAGCCATGTTCACTCTGGTATTTCGCTCGATGGTTTTGTTTTCGCATCACACATGTGTTTACAGTGGAAGTTAGATGCGGCTGAGCCTGCGCATAACACACATCATAACCAAACGTTATGTGATTGGCTTACGGGTAACCAATGATTTTAAACTTCAGACAACCCCCCCCCCCCCCCCCCCCCCCCCCCCCCCCGCCCTCGAGAAAGAAAACTCTTTTCAATTATGCCCTTCCAGACTCTGTCTACGAAGCAAAGCGAAGTAGCAGAGTTTGGTATTACCAGGCTACCAAACTTCCACATTTTTCGGTTCTGTGACTGTAACTGTTTAAAAATAAAACCAGTTTTGAATAAAGTGTGTTACTAACCAACCATATAGTAAACACTTACAAATATCAAATAAATCAATATCAAGGGAATTTAGATAGGCCTATTTACATTTTATAGCCAATAAGACAATTGATGGACAAATCGTATTGTCTTTTTGACTGTTTTCAGCTCCTGATGTGTCTGTGATGAACATCAGTGTATCTGGACATGAAGGTGATAATGTCAGTGTCCAGTGTTTCTACACTTCTGGATATCAGAATAAACTCAAACAGTGGTGCAGATATAAAGATCAGAGCTGTTACACTGAGAAGAGGACTGACACATCCCAGAATTCATCAGTCCAGATCAGTGATGATGGGAGAAGCTCCTTCACTGTGTTGATGACTGGACTGAGACTCAATGATGCTGGATGGTACCTCTGCTCTGTAGGAGATCTGCAGGCTCCTGTTCAACTCACTGTCAATGAACCCAAACCTGGTAAGATCACAAATCAGTTCACCTATAAAAATGGTGACACTCTTAATGGCCTAAAAATAACTTCATGTTTTTCTCCTTTCAGTGACACATATTCCAACAACTACACCATCTGACCCCGAGACAGACAAGTAGGTGTACTTTTTGACCATTTAAAAGAATCAAATGCATCTAAATACTTTTGTAGCCCAGAAACCTGTTGATCCTGTTCCCAAAACTGGTCTACATGATTTGTTCACAATTTGGACTGATTAGGTATTTTTTAAGGAAAGAAGTACAGGAGAAGAGCATACAAGCCTACATTGTTTTTGTGTTCCACAGCAGAAAGAAAGTATACAGTATATATACAGGTTTGGAATGATAAGACTTAATTGTACTTTCATTTTTGAGTGAACATATTTTTCTCTCTATTTTTACATTGTTTTGCAGGTACACAACTCAGACATCTGCAAACAGAAATCCTACAAGTGTGATTGAAATAATAACCAGTAAGGAGCAAATGAACTGGGTTAATCAGATCAAATATTTTTAATGTGTTTAATTACCAATTATGAAATGACATGTGTAATAATTTATCCATCAGAAAAAAAAATACTCTGGAGACAGTCATTGTTTAGATGCACTGCATACAATGGAAGCCCATTTCAGCCACATACGGGAAAAAATAATGCTTTAGTAAATCATAATTATGACATAAAAGTAGAATTTATGACAAAAAAAAAATTATGCTAAAGTCAAAATTATGAGATAAAAAGTCATAATTGTGACATAAAAAGCTGAAATTCTAACATAAAATGTTAGAATTATGACGTCATAATTATGACATAAAATGTTGAGACTGTGACATAAGTCAAAATTATAACATAAAAAGTCATAATTACGACATCATTTTTAATTATGACATTAAAAAGTATGAAAAACTTATAAAATCATGCTTAATTCATAATTATAACAGAAAATTATGACATAAGTCTAAATTATAAGAAAAAAAGTCACAATTATGACATAAAGTCAACTTTTTATGTCAAAATTATGATTTACAAAAGCATTTATTTTTTCCTCGTGTGGTGGAAACGGGCTCCCATAACAAACAGCTTCGTTCATTAATGATAACACTCTGATCAAACTCTGTTTCTGTTGTTGGCAGCAGTTATGATTACTGATTTAAGACCTGAGACACGCATGTAAGTGTGAACATTGTTATTCAGTCATTCATAGCAACTGATACCAAACTATTACATGTCAACATGTAATGTTAATTTTAATTGCAGAGATGAAGCTCATCCATCTCTAACAACAACAGCCTCAGCAACTATTAATACAGAAATACACCGCCAGGATGAGCAAAACAACTATTTAAGGCATGTAAATTATTTAATTTGCTTATATTGCATCTATAAATTAGAAACAAAGCTTTAACAGATGAATTTGCTGCACATTAAAGTGAGAATAGTTCTGTATGATAAACACACATATGTCTCTCCATTACTGCAGGCATGATGTGATTCTGCTCATGAGTCTTGTAGCGACGCTTGTGCTGTTCCTGCTTGTTTTTCTCGCTGTAATAGTAACCTGGAGGCTGAGAAAGAAGCCGGGTGAGTTTTCTCTTTACACTTCTGGAGGACTGACAGTATATTATTGTGCTTCATTTACAGCTATTTAATAAAGAAATCAATAAATGGGCATAATATACTGTATATATGGATTACAGTATGTGAGAAGAAAGAGGATGTAAAGTGACTCGAGAGGCATCAAACTAGCACAATTACAAAAACGGGAACAAAAAAAACAGATCAAATTTAGTTTTGCATCATGATACACACATTTGACAACAAAAAGATACAACTAACCAATCAGAATCAAGTATTTTATATCTTTTGTATATGCCATTCATAAACCCTGTCAACTGTAATTGTATAATCTTAAAAATAAAGGTTCCAAAAGCTGGTTTTCACAACAATACAAAAAAAAGGGTTTTCTTTAACAGTGTCTATGGAAAATATTATGATATTTAATCTTCATATCTCACTCTGACAGAGAGGGGTCACATTAGAGAAGAAGAACATTTTAACACCACCAGTAATACAGTAAGTAGTTTACACACTGATGGAATTCAGAAATCTTTAGAAAATAATCTAAATCTGTGATTGTGTTTGATGCAGACCGCCTCTGAAAACCAGATGACATCCATCAGTCCAGCAGCCGCTACTGTAAGTCATTAGTCCTCTCTGTAGACATTTACTGAGATGATGATTGAAAATTAATGATCATCAGTTGTGTTTCTTCACAGTCTTCTGCCTCAGTGGACGGCTGTTCGGTGATTTACAGTTCTGTGATCTTTCATAAGGCAGTAAGTGTTGTCTTTGAATGCTCTGAATGACTGAGTCACACTGCAGTTTGGGCTGGGACGTCCTGTTTGTCCAAATCAAAAGGGAAACTTGTTTTAGGATGGGGTGCTGGGGGAGGGTTGGTCAACACATTTGATTAAGAAACAATATCATGTCTATAAAACACATCAAACTCCACGTTGCACAACAAGAGTATTGGTGAGAAGAACACTTGTTACACAAAATTACACACTGGGATATTTAACTGCACATAACATTAGTGACATCATCGATACTGCTTGCAATAATGCAATGGGAATTGTCTACGGGAAGTAAATTTAGCCTTTAAATAAAAGGCTTTTGAGCTGTTGTTTACACTGCCACATACAATAAAAGTGCATGCACAGCGACAGGAAAATTAAAATTAGCACAAAAAACTTTTGCCTACCTTGCAGAACACTGAAGGTGGACTTGGATTTTCTATTTTGAGATACAGTTTCTTCACATCATTTACAGCTCATGTCTGACTCAAGAGGAAGGATTGGGATAGGCTTATCCAGTTTCGAGAAAGAAAACCTCATGCTAAATGAAATGAATCCTAGTTGGAAAGTGTTTATTACAAATGAATTACTAAATGATAAAAACGAAATAAATGGAAATCCCCAGAATTCTTATTCTTAAGCTGATCATGTTTATTCACAGGCTTTATCGTCAGTGGATCCAGAGGGCGACGTGATCTACAGCTCTGTGAAAAAACCTCGAAAGGCTGTGAGTTCATATCCATACACACCCTGCTCCTTCTTAATGACGTTCTGAGCAAATGAAAGTAATTGATTGTAAATGAATAATAAATCTATTTGAACCATTTCAGTTTTTAGTTAGTGTAAACCTGTTAAATGTCACTTTGGAATAAGATTGCTGAAGTAAAAACACTTTTAAAAAAGTTACTTTAAGTTTACTGTAAAGAAAATGTTCTGTACTTAACTTATTTTATGCAAAAATATATATTTTATAAAACAATTTGGACTCTGAAATTGCTAAAACAAAGCCACATACTAACCAAGCTGTGTTCCAAAGTTGGCTATAGGCCTACTAAAAATAGTTTTAGGGATGAATCTTTGATTTGGGAAGGAATTAGGAATGAACTCGGGGACCATGACAATACTATGCGTGTCAGGGGAATGTGTTCGGGAGAGACCTGGACAGTATTGGGCACCGACTCGGAACCGTGCTCCGTGGCTGAAGGGATATACACATGACTGGACACTAGGATGTCCCCAAGGGCTGCTGAGGTGTCTCTCAGGGTATCACTGGCGTGCTCAGGGATAGACTCGGGAGCGCCCTCCTGGGCTGCACTGGCGTGCTCTGGGGCAGCTTCCTCCAAAGCGGCGGGCTCCGGACTGACAGGAGCAGACTCGACTTGTTCATAGGCTGATGCAGTGATCTTGGTTGCTCTCTTCCTTCGTTTCTTTGGAGTCAGAAGACGATCTAGAACTTGACTCAAAGGTGGGAGAGAAAGTTTGTCACTGCAACCAGACTCTGGAGGTACTGGAACAGGCTTGACAGACTCTGGGATGACTGCAGTGGTCTTGATTGACTCAGTGGAAACTGCAGGAACAGTCTCAGCTGATACCAGGCTGACTAGAACTGACTTGACTAGATCTGGGGTGGCTGGACTTGACGGACTCAGGAGTCACTAGAGTGGACTTGACAGACACTGAACTTGGGGTGCCCTCGGGGGCTTCAGGAACAAACACTGGACATGGCTCCGGGGCTGGAGCCGACACTGGAACTTGCTTCAGGACCTCCCGGGCCAATGCGCTAGGGGCCTCTAAAAGGACATTTGACTTGCCAACATGGGACCTCCTTTTCTTCGGCTTCTTAGGGCATGACAGTTTGTGCTTGACTGGCTCTGGACTGGCATTCTTGTTCAAAACAGATGAAATGAGCTGCTCTGGAACTTGAGCGGGCTCATGGACTGTAGGAGACTCTGGACTGTGCTCAGGAGTGGCCTGCGTGGCAATGACAGCAGGCTCCTCGGAGACAAACTCCATGACTGTTACAGGGAAAGCAGGCCGCTTGAGAATCACCTCTGGGTCCAGGACAGTGAGAACGGGCTGCTCAGGAACGGCCTCCTTGGCCATGATGGGCTCAATGAGAGCCTCTGGAATGGTCTCAGTGGCCAAAACTATGAGACTGCGCTGCTCTGGAATGGACTCCTCTGGGTAGACTGGAACGGTCTCTGCAGGCTCTGGGGTGACTGGAACTGGCTTGGGAAGATCTTGAACTGACTCGATGGAGACAGAGACTGATGCAGCAGTCCGAGCTGCCCTCTTCCTTCTCAACCTTCATTTTTCAGTTGGATTCAAAAGTGCAAGAGCTTGACTCGACGAAGAAGGATGGGTAAAGGTGGTCACTACCGTCAGGCTCTGGTGGTGTCAGGATCCTCCAATCCTTGCGATGATGCAGGTAATTGGTAAAATTCCAAAAGTCCAGGATCCTTACGCTGCCTTCACACTGGCAGTTGAAATCAGCTCCGATACGGCTACGAAACGACCGGAAGTCATTCATTTCCTATGGAGATTCGCAGACCGCATGCGAATGGGTCCGAAGCGGGTCCGAACGAGTGCGGTACGAAAAAAATCGTGTCCGTTGGTCATCCGGATGCCTTCAAAAAATTTAACTCTTGCGAAAGGCTACGGACGGTTCCTATCCGACAATTCCAGCGGAAGTTAGCGTTGCTATGGTACTGATAAACAAACCTGAATTCTTAACTTTTAATAAAATAAATAATGATTTTATAACGATAAGTTGTCATGTCATTTTTTTATTTTCATGATTTTCTAACGTTATTAGGGCAGTTAATACAATTAAAAGTCCACTATATCACATTTAGCAGACCTGACATGTCAACGTCCTGGGGAACTTTCCTCCACGCAGCAGCCTGTCTCTATAACCCCCTCAACAGAGAGATCATACAGAATTGTACATTCTGACACTGACAAAATCAACCGTTAATCTCTCCGCCATTTTAGTTCTACTCGCTTCCGACGCTTTTCAACGGTGTAGTACGACGTCCGCTGGGGGCGTATTGTGTATTACGGAGCTGATTTCAACTGCCAGTGTGAAGGCGGCGTTAAATGCTCCATCTCCCACTGAGGAAGGGGATCATCCAGACAGTGGTTGAAAGCCTCTTTAAGAGCTGCATCATGGTACTCCAATCCCCTAGCCATTGTCCAGAAGAACTGGGCGAAGGATCGTACCTCACGGCCCTGCTGGCGCAGCGATGCCAACCGCTGCTGGAGTGCTAGTCTCTCCTGAGCTGTCGCGGGGGGAACAACACGGATGCTCATTCTCCTGGGTCCGATTAGGGCTGGTTCGTTATGTCAGGATTCAGAGAGGGAGGACCCAGGCGCAGAATGAACAGGGAGTGATATTTATTGACAAAGACAGGTAGAACAGATGCTAATACTCAAAACACCACGTATAGCAGGCGGGCGACCAGGATACAAATACACCGGAGAGGATGAGTGATATGAATAATCCTGTGTGGATGCCAAACGGGAACTGGAATGAAGAGAACTCCAAACGATTTCCAGAAGTTGTCAATTTCTGTGGTAACTTCATACAAACATTGAACACAGACAACACACCAAAACAAACCAGCAAAGACATGAGGAAAAGAGGCACAATATAAAGGGACCAGAGCACATGACGATCAGGTGAGCACAATTAGTGAAATGAGGGCAAGACGTGAACTAAACAAGGGGGCGTGGTAACAGGAAACAAGGAGGCAGGACAAGAGGAGCACATGGCAAACACAAACAAAGACAGAGCCATGTGCTCAAACACAAGACAAACACAGAAACATGAAACCACGACAACACAGACAAGGCTTCCAGGGCAGAACCCTGACAGTTTCGAGAAAGAAAACATCACATGCTAAATGAAATTAATCCTAGATGGAAAGAACTGGGTTTAATGCCCACTTAGAATTTATATTTAAAGTTTTTATTACAAATTAATTACTAAATGCTAAAAAGGAAATGGAAATCCCCAGAATTCTTATTCTTAAGCTGATCATGTTTATTCACAGGCTTTATCGTCAGTGGATCCAGAGGGCGACGTGATCTACAGCTCTGTGAAAAAACCTCGAAAGGCTGTGAGTTCATATCCATACACACCCTGCTCCTTCTTGCTCCCTCTACGTTCTGAGCAAATGAAAGTAATTGATTGTAAATTAATAATAAATCTATTTGTACCATTTCAGTTTTTAGTTAGTGTAAACCTGTTAACTGTCACTTTGGAATAAGATTGCTGAAGTAAAAATACTTCAAAAAAGTTACTTTAAGTTTACTGTAAAGAAAATGTTCTGTACTAAACTTATCTTATGCAAAAATATATATTTTACAAAACAATTTGGACTCTGAAATTGCTAAAACATCAAAGCCACATGCTAACCAAGCTGTGTTGCAATGTTGGCTATAGGCCTACTAAAAATAGCCACCAAGTGTCACGGTTTGTTGTAAACATGCGTATGAAGATGAAGGATCAAAAGTCTTTAATATCAGCAACAGGACCACAGGATAAACTTCTGCAAAGTATTGATGAGGCCGAACAAACTGAACAAAGAGAGAAAGTACTAGGCTGAATCCGAAATCGCCCCCTATATCCACAAAAAGGGCATTATTTGAGGGGACAGCCATTTGTAGTGGTGTCCGAAACCATAGTGGACATTATTGAGTGCACTTATTCAATCCCATAATGCACCGCAATTAGTGCAATAAAGAGTGTACAACCGATGTATGCTCAACGGCTGTCCGAATTCGCTCACTCCTTTTCATTCTCTCCCTCAAGTGAACAGTGTTAGTGGACTAACGTAGGGAATAGTGAATGAGGGATTAGGGGACGATTTCGGATTCAGCCCTAGAGATCCTGAGGTGCACACCGCTGAACTACCGTTTTCATCATAAGGCAATGTCTGAGTTGAACAAGATGAATACTGAGATCACTCAATGTGCTGCAAATGCAACTGAAGAAAACACAAGCAAATAGAAAAAAACACCAGCAAATAAAGAAAACATCATCAGTTTGATAACACGTGCTGCAAATACAGACACGTATTTAGCGTTGAGTGCGTTTTGAGTTTTTGCAGCACGTTTTCTTAATTTGCTGGTGTTTTTTTCTATTTGCATGTGTTTTCTTTAGTTGAGCTCTCTCAGCCACCGTAGTTTAAGCTTTCGAATGATACATAATTTAAGATGAATAATAAAATATGTGATAGGAAAAAAGGCAATAAAAAAGAGCACTAAGCATCCCACTGGTGGGACACTGACAGTTAACAGGTTGTATGCAGCTAAAACTGTAAATGTGTCAGCGTTGTGTGTGTGTGTGTGTGTTTAAAGTTGGCTTTTATAGTTGAAACAAAATGAATAATTCCAGTCTTGCATAGAAGTGCATTTCATTTCTCTGCATCTTTACATCACAGGGGCATTCCAGAATGGATTATTGACCAAATGGAGGACAAAAGTGACACAACAACACGTTAGAAAGAGCTGAAACCTTCATTTTTATTTTCATGCAAGTCCAAATTAGGCCTACATAACTTGTAGGCTTACGGAAATGCAATTTTGTTAGTAGTTATTAAATTACAGTTCATTTAAGTTTGAATTAATTTTAATGGCACAATAAATAAGGACATTAAATTCTCTGCGTAAAATTGCTCATATAGCCTAATACACATCTGTCCTGTAAGTGTGACGCCATCTGATGGTGAATTTTATCTACAGTTTTACCATGTACCTCTTCATCTGCTCAAATTTATATCAACAATTTTTAAAACCAAGTAATGTATCATTCGTAATGCCTTGACCTGTTCAACAATCATCTCATATGTGTGATGTTCTCATTGTAATGTTTTCATTTTTTCTTTAAGTTCTGATGTGAAACTTCCTGAAATTTTTAAAGGAATAGTTCACCTAAAAATGTAAATTCTGTCATTAATTTCTCACCCTCATGTCGTGCAAACCCGTTCGACTTTCGTTCATCTTCGGAACACAAATGAAGCTCTTTTTAATGAAATCTGAGATCTTTCTGTCCCTCCATTGACAGCTACGCAACTACCACTTTCAAGCCCCAGAAAGGTAGTAAAGACATCATTAAAGTGATCCATGTGACTCCAGTGGTTTAACCTCAGCTTTATTGAAAGTGGAAGTTGCATTGGCTGTCAATGGAGGGACAGAAAGCTCAGATTAACCTCAGAACTAACCCTTTAATATCTGCCTTTAGATGCTATAGAGACCATGCAGCGCCGGTTCTCTGTAATATTCTGCAATTATGGGTACATTAACTAAGTTAAATGGTTTAATCAGTTCAGTCTCGTGTGTATCATATAATGTATTTATATTGTTACTGACCAGCATAGTTTAGCAGTTTAATGATGATTTTTATTGGGTATATATTTGTAATTCAGGCATTATTTGAGTGTTTTGTTCTACTGTGCTGTATTCTATAGAGTCTCTGTCTCCCTCATCTGGTTCTGTTTGGGATCTACACCCCTGTAATGGGCTAATGATGTGGGTTGAGATGATCAGTGGAGGCAGGTGTTTCAGGTTCATGAGAAGCCTTAAAAACCCTCAGATTGTGGCGTTCCTGGAGGAGAAGGAGGGGGTGAAGATATTTGCTGGGTTTAGTCAACTGGTGTGTTGTGTGGCTGTTGAAGGAATCAGTGTGTTTTTATTGAAAGAGTGGGATGATATTGCCCCCCCAAAAAACAAGGTTGGAAAAACAATGAGGGATACAAATGCTTCCCTTTGCTTTTTTGGCTTTATTTTGTCTAGTTTCAAACAGTCAGTGAAGCAGGGTTACTTGTCTTTTTTATATTTTTAAGCCTGGAAACAAAGTTTCAGTTTGTCTTTCAACATGAAAAATGTGTACCCTTTAAAAATCTTTTTAATGCACTAACAAATGCTTGCCCTCTATATGAACCTGACCAGTTAAATAAACCGTGTTTGAACAGTCTTTTATGGGTTGTTTTAGTCTGTTATACAAATGAGTCTTATTTGCATTCGTCATTATTTTGCTTGTTGAATTACTTTGGATTTGTACTTTGTACATGTTTTTATGGTTTTGAATTTATCAGTGAATATGTATAATAACTTTTTGAAAGTCATTCGAATTAAGACAAAAAGCTGTAGAAAATGCCTGCAATTATTACCCAAGATAAAAGGTACAGACTCATTCTACAATGACCAATATAGTGGGGCATGTTGTCACAATGGATCCTGCTATTTCAAAGAGAAATTTAAATGGTAAAACGATTATGAAACGGCAAAGATTTTATTTTGGCCAGCCAATGTTATAAATGTATCCATTTATTTGACATAACTGTGATAACTCTCACTGTGTCACAACCACCAGCTGAGGGCACTCCATCATTCTGCTTTATCTCACCATGAACTACATTTCCCATAAACCATTGCCTGGATAATCATGTTCTGATTACTTCCACTTGTGTGTTATCTTGTTCACTTTTGTCTATTTAAGCTCTGTGTATTCACTCTTACTTTGTGAAATGTCTTGTTGCACTGCAGTTCTGAGTGTTATCCTAGTCTCCTGTGTCTTGGGTTTTTGATTCTCTGCCTGTGTGTTTGACCTTTTGACTGTAATATGTATTATGATTCTGGATTGTCCCAATAAATCTGCATTTGGATCTTCACCCCAAGTCTCTGAGCAGTTCATAACACCCTGAAATTGATAATGTATGAAAAGGTTCTCAATTCTGCTTTTTATATTACATCCCTGACTCTTGTCTGAATGTGTGTCAGTGATGTTTCGTTGGGCTTGATACCCAAACAAGAATGGAATTGTGATTTTAGTTTGGAGAATGAAATAAGATGCTTGTATATGTTCTGTTCTGCCTGGTTTGTATGATGCATGAAACACACCATGCACTATATATAAAACATCTCTTTATATGAATTAAGGGTCAATAATATAAGGGCTTCAGTGTTTTGTACATTATTTGTGCATATTTCTTTGGGAAGTGTTGTATTGTAAGGCTGCCTCAGCTCTTTGCTTTTATCTAAACCTTTTCAAGTGTATGTTTAACTAAAATACTCTTTTGTCAAGCCATTCCTATAGCAGTTTAAGTGTGTGTGTGTGTGTGTGTGTGTGTGCGCGCAGGATTGATGATGTCTCTGCTGACTTCAGTTTTCATTACATCAGGAACGGCTCATTATCAGAGGCAGAAAGTCAGATTTTCATTTCAGGTTCTGTCTTTTACTCATTCGGACGGTCACATGGCTCTTCCTCTGATTCTCCTTGGTGTTTTACTTTACACTGCAGGTAAGAAAGAAATTACATTCTACCCTCAAAACATGTTTTTGTGTTAAACTAGCCTGTTCTTCTGTTGTTTCTTTGTATACTTTGATTGATTTCACTTCTTAAAGACAGCAGGGTGAGCAAGTACTGCATGTAGATTTGATTATAAGTTTGTCTATATAATATATTCTACTTTACAGCAATGTTCAGTTTATATCCAGCCGTGGAAGACTTGAACATTGCATAAAAACCTTTAAACAGCTTAATAATAATAATAATAATGTTCACAAATGTACCATTTCATTTGATGTCTATATCCCACTATTTCTAAAATCACCTTCCTCAGACCATGATTTAACATTTTCATATTGTCATATTATGTTACATTATATTGTATTAAACTTAAAGCTGCAGTAGGAATCTTTTTAGAAAACGTTGACTTAGCCTGAAAATTTGAACAAGCACAGCTTACAGGTCACTCCCCCTCGCTCTCTGCTGCGCTACAGCCCTCCCTCCACTGCTCCTCCCCCACAAGCAACGGAGCCTGCCGTGAACGCGCAGACTAGTAAACATGCAGGGCCACTGATGACGGCGGACAGTTATCGCACATTCACTGGTAGGGACGAAACATCAACAATATGCTTTAAGGCTGATTTATACTTCTGCGTCGGACCTACGCCGGAGCCTCTACGCTGTAGGCAACGCGTTGGTTTTCATTTATACTTCTGCGTCGTTGTCCGCGTTCACGCGCGTAGAGGAAGCATGTGAAACCCGAGGGAGCGGTCCTAGCAGACCAATCACAGCGCTTGCGTCCGCGTAGAGTTGACGCGTTGTTACATTTTTGGAGAGGTGCACGTCAAGGCCTCATTATACTTCTGCGTCGGACCTACGCCGGAGCCTATACGCCGTAGACAACGTGTTGGTTTTAAGTTATACTTCTGCGTCGTTGTCCGCGTTGACGCGCACCTAGGGAGCATGTGAAACCCCGAGGGAGGGGTTCTGGCAGACCAATCACAGCGCTTGTGTCCGCGTAGAATTGACGCGTTGTTACATTTTTGGAGAGGTGCACGTCAGGGTACGCCGTAGGGTACGTGCGCTACACACAGCCTACGACATAGCTACGGCGGCAGTTCGACAGAGAAGTATAAATAGGCCTTCAGGGTACGCCGAAGGGTACGCGCGCTACACACAGCCTACGACGTAGCTACGGCGTGAGTTCGACGCAGAAGTATAAATTGGGCTTTACACTGACTATGGCCTGCCCATACTTTGACTACAAACTTGGTCCTCAAGTCATTGATCGTATTTTGCGATACATGTAATGTAACTTCATAACGTTGCACTCTTTCTATATAAATAGCTAGCAAGATAATAGAATGGTAACGTTACAGTATGTAAGTAACGTTAATTATTCTAGCGATGTGTAATGCTAAATAAGGTTTGCTAGTACATTATTTCAGCAACATGACAAGCCAGTGAATTAGCAGGTTTCAATTGTTGCTTTGCACAGTGCTTGACATTTTATCTGTATGCTATGCGGCTAGAGTTTTAACACCGAGTAAATGGGCTCTGACGTGCTTGTTTATCGTCATCGGTCTTTTTCCGTTTACCTGTCTTTGTTGTAGAGGTCTTCACGGGTCCAAAAATTCGTGCCCGAACCCGAAAGAGACCCGTAATGTGCTACACCGAACCGACCCGGACCCGTCTATTATTTCAAAAGCTAGACCCGGACCCGTGCAGATCCGAGAAATGCCTAACCGGACCCGACACGGACCCGTCTATTATTTGAAAGCTGGACCCGAAACCGCCGGGAAGACACAGACCCGACTGGACCCGATTGTCACATATTCCACCTTAAACTGCTATTACAAGTCAATAAACCTGTTGCGAAAAATACAACTTTTTGTCTTACCTAATTTAAGGAGCCGAGGTAGCGTAGTCTCCCTTCCTTGTAACGTTAACGTTACCTGACTGGCTGTGATCATGTATTAATCCTCCGACAAGAAAGTTATCCATGTTATTCCTCTCGTTATTTCAAGTCCAAGCTTAATCCACTCATTATTTCAGCTTCAAAAATCCACTTGATGTCACGGTGACGGATGACAAATGCAACTTTGCACAAGTAGCCTAACTTACATTCTGACTCGAGTTAACTCGCATAATAACTTTGACTGTTTGCCCTTTTGAACTATAATAACGATTGCTCGTTCAGTGCCATGGCCGCTGACGTTATTTATTTGCTATCATTTCCGTGCTCTCTGCTCTGCATCGAGTCTGAATCTGACCACTAAAACTTTAAGATTAAACAAGACGGTTAATTTATATTGTAAAATCTAAAGCCCCTCACTGAAGCTCTGGTAACTGGTTGCCATAGAAACATGACACGCGCTTGAGACTGCACATGCGCGCTAGCTGGATCAACCTAAAATATGCTTTTTAACGCAATTTATTTTGAGTGTTCTAATTTTACAAGTTGCAAGTTACAAAAAAACACAAAAAAAAAACACAAGCAGTGTCTAATCACGGCCTGGTTTTCTCAGAGTCTGATCTGATGACTCCGATCGTATTACACACAATGTTAAACAGACCCGGGACCCGAAGTAATAGATTCGGACCCGACCCGGACCCGGCTGATCATTTAAAATATAGACCCGAACCCGTACGGGTCCCGGGTCAACATGTCTCGGGTTCACTGTGAAGACCTCTACTTTGTTGTATGAGCAGGTGCCACTCGAGAAATTGGCAGTTTTAGTTGTTTGTCCGCCATTAGCACAGCTGCGGCACACCGGCAGTCTTGATTTTGTGCGAGAGAGGGGGGTGATCAGCGTGTACACAAGCTTGATTGACACTGCTAAGACACTCCTCCTGGCTCTGATTGGTTGTTTCTTACCGGGAGCGGTGTATTTCTGCAAATGGCAATAGGACCACTGGGAGGAGCCAGAGGAGCTTGATTTTTTTCACAGATTATCTGTCTCATATTCTACTGTCAGGAAATAATGACAGTTTTAACAAATATGTAAAAAATACATTTTTACAAAAGTTACCAACTGCAGCTTTAAAAAGTCCCCCTTTCCATATTTCACCTGCTGTAAGTTCAACATCATCAAACACGCTCATAAGTTAATGGAGGCAGGAGGTCAAACCAAATAAAAACCACTGGACACGCTGAACAAATAATTATTTGATGCATATATTTTTTATTTAATTTGAAATTGTTTTAGCTATTTCGTACCAGTATTATCATTAAAGCTAAGAGTTCTAAAGTAGTGGTTTGAGAAAACTTGTTTATAACATATTTGTGTGTGTGTGTGGTTTAGGTATGTTATGGGGACAATTAGTGTACCCGAAAATACCAGACATTTTTTATCTTGTGGGGACATTTTTTTTTTTGGACCCCATGAGTAAAACAGCTTATAAATCATACTAAATTATGTTTTTTGACAATGTAAAAATGCAGAAGGTTTTCTTAGATATGTAGGATTGTTTTGGGTTAGGAGATAGAATATACAGTTTGTACAGTATAAAAATCATTATGTCTATGAAAACCCCCCATAAAACATGGAAACCCATGTGTGTGTTCGTTCTCCAAATGTCCCCTCAAAGATAGAAAATTGTGTCAAATTTTGACATTGTGTCAAGTTTTCTGTGATGGGTTAAGTTCCTATTGGCTCACTGAAGAGTTAAAGGCCACTGTCGGAGTGACCTCTCTCCTCTCTCTTCTCTGTGTCTTCTAGCTGCTGTTCGAGTGTGAAATCACCCGGCCTCAGAGCTCACACACCACATCAAGACACAGGCCTCAACACATCAAGACATGTGTAACTTCCTCAACCATTAGAGAGTCAAACTAAAATTGCAAGTTTATCGTTAATAACTCAGGATCCCTACAAGGACGTAACCTATAGTACTATTGTTGATGCTGCTGTGAGTGAAGAAGTAAGTTTTACAGAAATATATTATTTCATGTGCAGTATTAATTGTACCGCTGGCAGTATATTGAAAATGATCTCGCACTTCCAGAAGCCTCCAGCAGGTGGAACAATATATACAGCACGGACCAAATGAACAGATGCAAGGTTTCAAGAAAAAAGCGCTATACAGACCGTAACTCATAGGCGTAGATTACGCGGGGGACGCGGGGGACGTGTCCCCCCCACTTTTTATAAAATGTAAATTCGTCCCCCGCACTTTTTCATAGGGCAAGTGTGTCCACGACAAGCTGAGGTTTTCGCGGGTGTGTATAGCCTACATCGAGATTTAAAATCCAAAGAGTCAAGGATAGTCTACATACGTGACTTTCACGTTTCCATGGTAATCAGTCACTCGTGCATCACGACACGCCCATGCTCGCACCCGCGCGGCCGCGCCCAATCCATTTTTTTCATAGAGGTCGCAATGAGTTCAAAACGGCAAAAAACTCTTCAATCCTTTTTCACGAAAAAGTCAAGCACTGTAAGTAAGTTGTCATGTGGTATCCGAATTGTTTTGCACAATAATGAATAACTCTGGCTATTTCTCTTGTTGAATAATTAACAAGTTTTGTTGTAAATTGAAAATATACTACCCGCACAAACGTGCACTTATTTTCAATCTTTTTTTATTCGTAATGTCTATTATTTTCACAGATGTTATCAAAGCCCTTCAAATTAGAATGAACATGGTGATTGCGAGTTTGTATTTTCATGCATTAACAGCCTGCTTGAATCAGGCAGCGTTGTAACATGTGTACATGATGACAAACTTTAAGTTCTCTTGAAAAAGCCTAACCAGAAAGTTTTAAAAGCTTGAAGTTTGAAGGTTTTCAATTGGAAAGTTTTAGTTTAGTAAGACAGATAGATAGATAGATAGATAGATAGATAGATAGATAGATAGATAGATAGATAGATAGATAGATAGATAGATAGATAGTATAATATTAATAATAAATAGGGAATCACAGATAATGCAAGGATGATTCTGATTTAATTTCATTTAATGTCAAGTGGCGATTGATAGCCTATAGTTGATAATACACTGATGGTAACAAAGTTTCACTGTTTCAATTTGAAATGAAAGATGGAGCATAGGCTACATTTAATAAAATTAAGGAAAAAATGCCCTTTATAAAGGTAAAAAAAAACGTATTTCTGGTGAGTGTTTTCCAAAAGTGATGTAATGAAACATTGACAATTTAAGTTTGAAGGGAGCCTCTGTTTAGTCTATAGGAAATGTAATTTTGCCAAAAGAAGAACTTTTATTTTAAATAAATGTTATTTTTAAAGCAGCCTACTTCAGTGTGATATTTTACCATATTATCATGCTTAACACTGAGAATTTGAATAATTGTAATCTGATGATCAAATATCATAGGTTTGGGTGGTTGGCGGGTGGATTATTTATTTTTAACAGCAGATTCGGGTGACTCAAAGTGCACCAGATTAATGAATTTATCTTTAAAATGTAAAAAAAATCTTCCAGGGGGGCATGCCCCCGGACCCCCCTAGAGGTACCGAGCTCCACCCACAAACACAGTAGGCTATATGATGGTCTACGAAACATACAAATTTAATTATCTTATTATTAAAATACATGATCAGGATTTTACCACCTCTGCCTAGTTTTGAGCCAGGAAAAACCCTGCATGTGCAATATAAAGTACTGAACATCTTTCTTTCTTTCTTTCTTTCTTTCTTTCTTTCTGTTTTATTGCTTTAAAAATAAATAGCATATTAAGCCAATTAAGCAAAAATCTGTCAACAAAAGTTGGAAAAAAACTGGTATTACACTTGACATTCTGTCCCCCTCACTTTTGAAATGATGGCTACGCCCCTGCCGTAACTAAATCTGTTTGGCGAGTTCATAACTAGCCTTCTTTGTCTCTTGAAATGGGATGTCTTTTTTAACAGTGTTATATATTTTGTACTTTTTTACAAGTCTAAACGTGTTCAATTTGCTTAAATGCAAAATAATTTAATATCTGGCATGAACAAGAAAGTAATTGTTCAGAGATCTGATCTTATTGTTTTAAGAGAAAAATATCTAATTTGAGAATTGAGCCAAAGCGACTGATACGAGACTCTCTTTGTTTCCCTCCTCTGGTTTACACGGGTTAACAAATGATAAGATCCACGAGAGGTGTCATTATTCACTGACACCAACAGTGAGAATAGCACAGGAACAGAATAGGACTAACTATCACAAGAGTAGTTTTTTCAGGCTTGCTTTACATGAACATCTAACAGATCAACTTTACGTTTGCTTGATCCCCCCCCTGCCCTATTGTTTCAAAAGGACTTTTTTAACAGTATTTATATATTTTGTAGGTATATATTTGTGTGTGTATCCTTTCTTCACTTTTAAAAAAATACTTTTGTATAGTATTCTGTTTCCATTTGCATTTTTACAAACATGCACATTTTAAAATAAAAAAAATAAAAGTATTTTGTAGTTCAAAAAATATTTTGACTCCTTTCCTCTGTGGACTTTTCTGTGTGTGTGTGTGTGTGTGTGTGTGTGTGTGTGAGAAAATACCAGACATTTTTTTTATCTTGTGGGGACATTTTTTTTGGACCCCATGAGTAAAACAGCTTATAAATCATACTAAATTATGTTATTTGACAATGTAAAAATGCAGAAGGTTTTCTGTGATGGGTTAAGTTCCTATTGGCTCACTGAAGAGTTAAAGGCCACTGTCGGAGTGACCTCTCTCCTCTCTCTTCTCTGCGTCTTCTGGTTGCTGTTTGAGTGTGAACTCACCCGGCCTCAGAGCTCACACACCACATCCAGGCCTCAACACATCAAGACATGTGTAACTTCCTCAACCATTAGAGAGTCTGTTTATCCTGAGACTGCATCCAGACACTTGTTCAAGGGATACTTCACCCAAAAATGAAAATTCTGTGATCATTTACTCTTCCTCAAGTTGTTCCAAACCTGTATGACTTTCTTTCTTCTCCTGAACACAAAAGAAGATATTTTGAAGAAAGTCGGTAACCAAATGTCTGATGGACCCCATTGACTTCCATAGTAGGAAAAAAAACTCCATTAAATTATGGAGTAGCCTAATTGAAAATTATTTTAGTTAAATAGGCCTATTTGTGGAAATAAATATGTAATATTTGAGTTACATAAAAGCTTATTATTTGTTTTCTTCCTAATTGTCCTTGAAATAGTGGTCAAGAGCCCCTCCACCCCCCAACACAAAAATGGTTTGGCCACTAATCAAAATTTGATGTTGTCATTTGATTTGAAGTTCAGTTCAGTTCAAAATGTCCGGTCAGCTCAAGTTCGGTGCTCAGAAAAGGAAAGAAAAGAGGAGAAGAAGAGAAGAAGAAAATAGAGCCCTGGGAGATTTTCTAAACAAATATTTAAAAAAAGGTGGTGACGGTGAAGCTGTAACTAGTAAAGTCAACGTAGAGCAAGGTAAGAAACAGCGCAGCCAACGTTTACGAGAGTTGTCAGGGGTTTTCCTGCATTTAATTTTTTTTAAGCAATTTTTTTTTTTGTCCTGCCAAAGCCTTATTTGATCGGTGAGTTATGTAGAATAGAATGAATGACTGCTGCGCTTGACAGGGCGATAACGAGCAGAGAGAGCCCCGGCCGCCCGCGCGCACTCTCACGTCTTCAAACAACACGAGCGCTGTCTTGCGCTCTCTCCCACGCGCATATTAATCAGTCAATTGACACGATAGTAAAAGGTCGGAAGACCGCAGTTTCACGTGGAGCATTTGGAGTTTTTTTCTCTTGAATTAACGCGGGGTGTGAATTGTGCAAAAAAACCTTTGCCTTATCTTTTCCAAAAAGCGTTCCGCCCATTCAGCTGACATAAACCACAATTTCAGTAAACGAAAAAACCTATCCAGTGATGAAATGTTTTCTGTGTTGACACAAATCTTGTGCAATGTCCTAAACACCCGAGATAATCACACAATGCGTGCCATATACGCAAACGAATGACTCCTTTGAACCATTCACTTTAATGAATGGTTAAAACAACTGATCTGTCCAACACTGAATTGGTGTATAAAAAAATCGGTCACACTTTACAATAATGTTTCATTTATTGCGATGTCTAAGCGTTTTTTAGGCCATTTTTTTTGTCACATACAGCAAACATCTCCTCACCATCCACTAGCTGCCTGTCCCCTGAACACACTGTAAAAAAAAAAAAAAACGCAGTCTCTGTAGACAGCCCAGGCTCCACAAACGGCAAGAAAAACCAACTGGGCTCACCTGCACCACAAAACATAACAAACTGCTCCAGCCAATAACCGACAAGAAGGATCTAGGGTGGGGTTTGGGGGGTTAGTGCGCGGATGAGGAGGAGGGAGGGTCCAGCTAGCCTCCATTTTGTTTGACAATACTTTAAACGTCAACTAGAAGTGACGTCACCCAACATCACTTAGAGCACCTTTAAACTATAGTTAATTACATTAGTTAACATACTATTAATAAACTGCACTTCTACAGCATTGTTAATTTTCATTTTAATATTTAAGCTATTAATAGCCTACATTATTGAAATCAAAAGTTGTATTTGTTAACATAGTTAATGCAGAGGAGAGGAAGAGCAAGGGAAAAGGAGACATCTGGGGGGGCCTTTTGACGGCCATTCAAAAGAATTCATTCATTCTTTTGAATGGCCGTCAACAGAGACATCAGTTTTTTTGTCTGCCCATATACTGTATGTATCTCACTGTATCTGCATGTGGTGAACAGTGCCGGTGGAGCTGAGGTCAGTCTCTGTGTGAATGTGTTGCTTCTTTACTGACTCGTGTGTTTTTGTGGTTGGTTTCTGTCCAAAGGCCACAGTGCAGATTCACACTCACACATTATTATTTTACTTGCACACTCACTACAGGAACCAATGTAGCCACAACACATTTTTAAATATTCCTGAATACATTTTAAATACATAATTGTGAATTATTTTAAGGAAATATGAGACACTGGGGATGGTTGCAATACTTTTTTATCTCAAACTTTAATATATTTTTTTCCTATATTCTTTGCTATGAATAGTGTTTTGAAATATTTTGAGTTGTAATATTTGAAAACATGTACAGTTTAGATTTTGTATGCATTTATTTTGTCAATCAAAATGTCCAAGTTTTATATCAAATTGAACAAGAGAATCTGCTTATTCAGATTATACCACTACTACAGTATCTTTTAACATGCTTTAACCTGTTCACAAATCAAATTAGCCATAAGGAAAATGTTGATTGTTGTTGTGTTGTGGCTAGTTTGAGTTTGCTGCTGCTACTTTGCTCACTTGCTGACGCTTATTTTATGTGGTTTCAGGCGATGATATTTCTGCTCTGAAACGGAAACAGGAGGAAACAGAGACACTTCAAGAAGTCACAAGCTCCTCTCATGAACACACACTCCACTATAGACATGATTTACTTTCTGATTTTCTCTGGGATTTTACTTTACATCTCGGGTAAGAGAATATATATATAATTTTGTTTAAAGTATTACTAAACCATTGTACAGACTGTTGTTAAATTTTTTAAATGGTTTAAGTTATAATTATCATGTGCAGTTTGTGTTTTATGGTTTCTCCCCTACGTTTATTCTTGTCCACAGGTGCTGCTAGAGTTAATACACTGGAACTTAATATAGCAGTGAAATCTGGATCATCTGGCATTATTTCATGTGTGTATGATAAACAACATAAAGTAAACCACAAATTTTTCTGTCAGGGGAGATATTGGGTCATTTGCAGTATATTGGCATTTGGAGCAGGAAAGACAGGAACATTTTCCATCACTGATTATCCAGACCAGAGTATTTTTACAGTGCGATGGGACAAACTGGAGATCTCCGACACTGGATATTACTGGTGCGCTGTGGAGATTGGTGGCCCTGGCACTGTAGACGCTGGTTATTATTTGTATCTGACGGTACAATCAGGTAAAAAACTTCTTTCCAAATTACGATTTACGAATTACAGTTTTGTTTTCTGACAATGCAATTTATTAAAATAGAATAAATATGAAATGATTAAGCTATAAATAGCGTTATAAATAATGTAAAAGGTAAGTGTTGTTGTTGGGTTATATATTTATTATAAATATAATATAATACAATATAAAAATGAAATAATGAAGATATAAATAACATTGTAAATATTATAAAAGGTAGGCTAAGTGTTGTTGGGTTATAATATGTATTTCTTTACACACAAGTAAACCGAATTACACCTTTAAAGTATTGGGTTTCAACTTACTCAAATATCTAATGATACATATGTAAAAAAAAAAAAAAAGATTGAAAGTGCAATTTTGACTTATATTACTAAGATGCGATTAGTTAGTTTACAGATTTATAAGATTATATAGTTTACTCTTTATCATAGAAATGGACCATGGTGAACATATTTAGACAGTTTGTGAACCCCTTTAAGAGAGTTTAATATAACTTTCAAAAAGTCCAGTACAAACGTTACTGCCACTCATCAACGGCAGCTGTCACAGTTGGCGACAAGAACAATCCTCCGGCTAGACCGTCCCATTTAACAACGTTCAGTCAGACCGTTTCACACATACTCCTGTGCAGTACCACAAATACATACTCACTATGTTTCAAATCCATAAGTTATCAGCAACTTTTATTTTTTAAAAACAATTTGTCAGCATTGCGATTCTCTTTGTATATAATAGACATATTCATGTTTAAACACAATTTAAACAACGTATTATTCAATGCATTGCTTCTATATAGATTATTAGTTCCTCAAGCAGTGGTAAAATATTGAATCATGTAGGCCTACTTAAAATCGCATAGGCCTACATTTTAAATTAAAACTTAAAGGGATACTCCACTGTTTTTCATATTAAACTATGTTATTCCCTTAACTAAGACGAGTTGATACATACCTCTCTCATCTCAGTGCGTGCACTTAATCGCTCTGGCGCGTGGCGACACTCTGATAGTACTTAGCTTAGCCAAAGTCCTTTTAGGCAGTCTCTGGTTTACCCCAGTATATTCAATGGCATCTAACAGCAATGAATTTAGAAGTGACCTAACACATCAACGTTTTCCCTATTTAAAAACAGTTACACGAGTAGTTATATGACCAAGTATGGTGACACAAAATAAAACGTGGCGCTTTTCTAAGCGGGTTAAAAAGGATAACTATGTATGGCGTAATAGCACTTTTGGAAGTACTTCGACTCGGCGCAGTAAAAAGTCACGCCTGATCCTCTTCGCGCCACGTTTTATATTGTGTCACCATACTTGGTCATATAACTACTCGTGTAACTGTTTTTAAATAGGGAAAACTTTGATGTGTTAGGTCACTTCTAAATTCATTGCTGTTAGATACCATTGAATATACTGGGGTAAGCTAAGTGCTTTCAAAGTGTCACCGCGCGCTAGAGCGATGAAGTGCACGCACTGAGATGAGAGAGGTATGTATCAACTCGTCTTAGTTAAGGGAATAACATAGTTTAATATGAAAAAACGGTGGAGTATCCCTTTAAAATTGATAAAAACAGCAAATTCATACCTTTTCTTTTGCATAATTTAAATCTGTATACAATAAATCTTGCATGTCACAAATAACTTGTTTTTCCACCTCCACGAATGAGTGTCATTCATTATGTCGCCTTGTTGCAGTAATTTTCCTTGCTTTACCCCAGTCTTAAAGTAAAAAGATGACTGTGAAAAATAGCAGTATTTAATTAAATGCATTTATTATGATATTATATTGTATTTAATCAAATGCATTTATGATGAAATTATTTAGCCTGGTTAAAACCAGACCATTTTCAGTAGTAACTGAGGTCTGGCAACGCTTCATTAATAACTCATTTCCAAAGGGGCGCCACCAACGGACGTCGCTCAAATGCCTCTGGGCGCAGTTGGATAGACCTAAAACCAATCAGAGCGATCGCCATCGTGTAAAGCCCGCCTCAATGTTTCTGATCGGCTTGAATGGGCTCTTTGCCAGACTACTTGCAAAGCAAATCTAAACTTGCCGGAAGTTTGTCTGGGTTTTCCCAGGCTAGAAATTACTACATTTTCATGTCAATCTGTGTTCATTTTTACCACAAACATACGCTGTCACTTTAATTCAGCATTTGCAGCACAGCAGAAATAGACTCGGTGCAGAAACGATCGCGGCACTGCTGTATACGCACCGCTCCTGCAATGTCTACTGCATTGGTCAGACTTGATGACTGCAGCTACGACAGCTTGTGTTCTCAATAAAGAATGCTGCTGAAGAAAGAACCAAGTCTCCTGGTCTCTGCTTTGATGAAGGAAAAGTTTCCAACACATCTAAAACTTTTTTGTATAAAATGTATTTCTGTCAGGACCACTACCGTCAAATATGATTGACAATTAGCATACAGTTTGGATTGGCGGTATGGTTCCATTCTGGGCGAGAACTCCCTGCGCATCCATGCAGCCTAGCATGGATAAGAGCAGGGAGAGCAGCAATAATCCCCCTTGGGGTAAACAGAACAGAACCAACATGAAAGTTTGCAAATATATTTAATTCAAGTTTTTAAAGTACAACATTATTCAATAATTATTCTAATTCAAGGGGAATCAGAATGTCAAATCCTGACTGGGCAAGAGGAGGAGCTGGGGATGGAGGAGGGTAATGAGCTCCTGAGAAACGCCATAGCTGCTGATAATACTGAAGGAGCTTATATATGTATATGGTGATAGGCGTCGTATTCCTATAGGTAGATGTGGATCAGCTGAGGGTCAGCTGATGTGAGCTTGACTAACGTGACCTGCCAGAACTAACGCTACGCTTGATATTTGCAACAGTCATGTTAACATACACACATTAACAGCAATGATACAAAATTTATGTTGTAAGAACAGATATTCAGCTGATTTACACCAACTGCATTATCATAGGAACATCCAAGGTGAAAATAATGAGGAAATTACATTCTTTGCTCATGCCAAGTGGCAACGCTACATAATGGCACACAAGTGCCCTGCTCACTCCAAAGTCCCCACTTCAAGGGCTCGGCCCTTCAAAGTTGTGAGTATTTGGAGCACACGTGTGTAAACTGATGAAGATGTTTTCTTAATTTGCGGGTGTTTTTCTATTTGCATGTGTGTTCTTCAGTTGCAGTGCGTTGATCTCTCTCAGCCACCGTAGGGCCTCCTGTCACGTACCAACAAGCTTTTATCATTCCATTCCAATTAGAATAGGGATTGTGTGTGCTCTTTTACTGTCCATATGATGGTCACACACATCTTAAAGATAAAACTTCTCGTAGTGGATCAAGTGGATCAGACACCTGTGATATCAAGGGTGGATATCGCAGGATTCACACTCGTGCGCTTTGTAGCTGATAAACTGTTGCTTAAGTTCTGTTGCTTTTATATGAAAATAAATATGATGAACGAGACACCCAAAGTACTTATTTATTTCCGTTTAAAAGACATTTTTACAGGCCTAAATATGACAGCAATCACATAACTCATAGAGAAATCGCACTGTCAAGTTTAGGAATAGTCACACATCATTATATACATAAAAGCAGGATATCAGGGTTTTAAAATCAAACATTGTAAAAGAAAACAATATATCACGGTTGTTTAAACCAATGAACATTAAGCTGTGTCGTCAGCAAATCATTTCCCATCGCTTTTACTCAGCGCAGTCGGTGGAGATCAACTGCAGAATCCGACACGTCCGCCTCGCCTTCGCAAGAGTTTTTTTACATAGCCTACGTCAGCAGGACATCAGAGCCTTTTATACAGTCTACGGTACAGGACCACTCGGACACATTTCTAACCGGCATTTCACGGTGATCACCGGTGATCGCTTCTGCGCAGATTTTGCTCTTCTCAAACAAGCCTATTCATTCTGGAGTTGGACTGGCTGCTCTGTAGCCTCTTTTTTAATGCACTGAAAAGAACCGTCTCATAAGAGTGATTCGTTCCGGATCACATTACTCGCTGAATGTGGTTTAAAAAAGCAGTAAAGCGGTATCAGTGCAGGAGACATTTTTTTGAATACGGAAACAGAAATTATGTTATTTTTTGTTAATTTTTAGTATTTTAGTACAGCATTCCTGCATATCGGTGAAAGAATGAACTTTCTATTACAGGAACCAAACTTCCACAATTTTCGGTTCTGTGACTGTAACTGTTACCAACCGTAACAAGTAAACAAATATCAAATATATCAATATCAAGGGAATTTAGATAGGCCTATTTACATTTTATAGCCAATAAGACAATTGATGGACAAATCTCATTGTCTTTTTGACTGTTTTCAGCTCCTGGTGTGTATGTAAAGAGCAGCAGTGTATCTGGACATGAAGGTGATAATGTCAGTGTCCAGTGTTTCTACACTTCTGGATATCAGTATAAACTCAAACAGTGGTGCAGATATAAAGATCAGAGCTGTTACACTGAGAAGAGGACTGACACATCCCAGGATTCATCAGTCCAGATCAGTGATGATGGGAGAAGCTCCTTCACTGTGTTGATGACTGGACTGAGACTCAGTGATTCTGGATGGTACCTCTGCTCTGTAGGAGATCTGCAGGCTCCTGTTCAACTCACAGTCAATGAACCCAAACCTGGTAAGATCACAAATAAGTTCAGCTGTAAAAATGGTGATTCTCAATGGCCTAAAAATAATTTCATGTTTTTCTCCTTTCAGTGACACATATTCCAACAACTACACCATCTGACCCTGAGACAGTCAAGTAGGTGTACCTTTTGACCATTTAAAAGAATCAAATGCATCTAAATACATTTGTAGCCCAGAACCCTGTTGATCCGGTTCCCAAAACTGGTCTAAATGATTTGTTCACAATTTGGACTGATTTGATATTTTTTAAGGAAAGAAGTACAGGAGAAGAGCATACAAGCCTACTTTTTTCTTTTTTTTTTCACAGAAGAAAGAAAGTATACAGTATACATACAGGTTTGGAATGATAAGACTTGATTGTACTTTCATTTTTGATTGAACATATTTTTCTCTCTCTTTTTACATTGTTTTAAGGTATACAACTCAGACATCTGCAAACAGAAATCCCACAAGTGTGAATGAAATAATAACCAGTAAGGAGCAGCTGAACTGGGTTAATCAGATCAAATATTTTTAATGTGTTTAATTACAATTATGAAATGACATGTGTAATCATTTATCCATCAGAAAAAAATACTCTGGAGACAGTCGTTGTTTAGATGCACAGCATACAATGGAAGCCACATATGAAAAAAAAAAATATCATGCTTTAGTAAATCATAATTATGACATTTATGACAAAAAAATGCTGAAGTTTGCTGAAATTATGAGATAAAAAGTCATAATTATGACACTGAAATTCTATAAAATGTCAGAATTATGACAAATGTCTAAATTATAAGATAGAAGTCATAATTATGACATAAAATGCTGAGACTGTGACATAAGTCAAAATTATATCATAAAAAGTTATATCATAATTATGACAATTTTTAATTATGACATTAAAAAGTATGAAAAACCTATGTAACTTAAATCATGCTTAATTCAATTATAACAGAAAATTATGACATAAGTCTAAATTATAAGAAAAGAATGACATCAAATGACATCTATTATGACATCAAAAGTCACGATTATGACAAAAAGTCAACTTTTTATGTCATAATTATAATTATGACCGCCGCTAGCGTAGCTAGCGAAAGCGGTCATATAGGGATTGTCAAAGTTTTTTTTTTTTTTTTTTTCCGTCATCTTACTGAATTTTCCGTCAACGATACCAGGGACACCGAAGCACCGGGGAACATGAAATTTGGTGGGCATGTAGCCCCACTAGACTTCTAAGGAAAAATTTCGTTTGGTCCCCGGGGGCCACTCCCCCCCCGCGCTGGGCCCCCCCAAACCCAAAAAAATGCAGTTTTTCCTAAATAACTACCTGAACCGTGGCACCGAGGATGAAGAAATTTTTATGGTATGTTGGTCTACTAGACTTTTACGGAAAAATTTCGTTTGGTCCCCGGGGGCCACTTCCCCCCCCGCGCTGGGGCCCCCGTAAATTTTTCGTCAACGATACCAGGGACACCGAAACACCGGGAAACATGAAATTTGGTGGGCATGTAGCCCCACTAGACTTTTACGGAAAAATTTCGTTTGGTCCCCGGGGGCCACTCCCCCCCTGCGCTGGGCCCCCCGTGAATTTTTCGTCAACGATACCAGGGACACCGAAACACCGGGGAACATGAAATTTGGTGGGCATGTAGCCCCACTAGACTTTTACGGAAAAATTTCGTTTGGTCCCCGGGGGCCACTCCCCCCCCACGCTGGGCTCCCCCAAACCCAAAAAATGCAGTTTTTCCTAAATAACTACCTGAACCGTGGTACTGAGGATGAAGAAATTTTTATGGTATGTTGGTCTTAAGGGCCCACATCAACCTAGCCCATAATCGATTGTCAAAGTTTTTTTGGTTTTTTTTCCCGTCATCTTACTGAATTTTCCGTCAACGATACCAGGGACACCGAAACACCGGGGAACATGAAATTTGGTGGGCATGTAGCCCCACTAGACTTTTACGGAAAAAAATCGTTTGGTCCCCGGGGGCCACTCCCCCCCCGCGCTGGGCCCCCCCAAACCCCAAAAATGCAGTTTTTCCTAAATAACTACCTGAACCGTGGCACCGAGGATGAAGAAATTTTTATGGTATGTTGGTCTTAAGGGCCCACATCAACCTAGCCCATAATCGATTGTCAAAGTTTTTTTTTTTTTTTTTTTCGTCATCTTACTGAATTTTTCGTCAACGATACCAGGGACACCGAAACACCGGGGAACATGAAATTTGGTGGGCATGTAGCCCCACTGGACTTTTACGGAAAAATTTCGTTTGGTCCCCGGGGGCCACTCCCCCCCCGCGCTGGGCCCCCCCAAACCCAAAAAATGCTGTTTTTCCTAAATAACTACCTGAACCGTGGCACAGAGGATGAAGAAATTTGTATGGTATGTTGGTCTTAAGGGCCCACATCAACCTAGCCCATAATCACTCATTTGTGATTTGCGCCCCTCCCATAAAAAATGAAAATGCAATATTATTCTGCTTTAATCGCCCCTATCTTCAGTTGAGATGTTCAGAACTGCACCATATTTCATGTGTATGATTAACTTGACATCCTCTGGGGGTATCCTCTGCTAAGTTTCGTAGAATTTCATCCATGGGGGGGTATAAAATAAAATCATTTATGTGCACATTTAGTGACTGTACACTCATCGGCCTGTAGATGGTGGTGTTGAGCGAAGGGTTGCTGGTTTAGGATGATACTGTCACACACACACATGCAGGAATACAAACAAATGCAAGCATGCACACACACTGACATCCACACGCACAGACACACACCCATACACACACATACAAATCCACATGCACAGACATACACACACAAACACACACGCGCACACACATGTACTGTACGCACGCATACATACACGCACAGACACACAAACACATACACACACACACAGACAGACATGCACATACTACTACTTTTTTTAGGTATATATATAAACACGCAATACAGCCAAATTGCTCCACGTCATTTATTTTTGTGGAAAGCCAGTGCAGGCCTGAGCGGCGGTCATATTTTGTACCGCCATGCGGTACTTCTAGTTTACTAAAGCATTCGTTTTTACCTTATGTGTTGGAAACAGGCTCCCATAACAAACAGCTTCTTTCATTAATGATAACACTCTGATCAAACTAAGAAACTTGTTTCTCTGTTTCTGTTTTTAGCAGCAGTTATTATTACTGATTTAAGACCTGAGACACGCATGTAAGTGTGAACATTGTTATTCAGTCATTCATAGCAACTGATACCAAACTATTACATGTCAACATAGGAATGTAATGTTAATTTTAATTGCAGAGATGAAGCTCATCCATCTCTAACAACAGCCTCAGTGACTATTATTACAGAAATACACCGCCAGGATGAGCAAAACAACTATTTATTAAGGCATGTAAATTAATTCATTTGCTTATATTGCATCTCTAAATTAGAAACAAAGTTTTAACAGATGAATTTGCTGCACAATAAAAGTGAGAATAGTTCTGTATGATAAACACACATATGTCTCTCCATCACTGCAGGCATGATGTGATTCTGCTCATGAGTCTTGTAGCGACGCTTGTGCTGTTCCTGCTTGTTTTTCTCGCTGTAATAGTAACCTGGAGGCTGAGAAAGAAGCCGGGTGAGTTTTCTCTTTACACTTCTGGAGGACTGACAGTATATTATTGTGCTTCAACAGCTACTTAATAAAGAAATCAATAAATGGGCATAATATACTGTATATATGGATTACAGTATGTGAGAAGAAAGAGGCTGTAAAGTGACTCGAGAGGCATCAAACTAGCACAATTACAAAAACAGGGACAAAAAATGGGTCAAATTTACAGTTTTGCATCATGATACACACACATTTGACAACAAAAAGATACAACTGACAAGAATCAAGTATTTTATATCTTTTGTATATGCCATTCATAAACCCTGTCAACTGTAATTGTATAATCTTAAAAATAAAGGCTCCAAAAGCTGGTTTTCACAACAATACAAAAAAAGAGGGTTTTTTTAACAGTGTCTATGGAAAATATTATGATATTTAATCTTCATATCTCACTCTGACAGAGAGGGGTCACATTAGAGAAGAAGAACATTTTAACACCACCAGTGATACAGTAAGTAGAATACAGTAATATAGCAGCCGCTACTGTAAGTCATCAGTCCTCTCTGCAGACATTTACTAAGATGATGATTGAAAATTAATGATCATCAGTTGTGTTTCTTCACAGTCTTCTGCCTCAGTGGACGGCTGTTCGGTGATTTACAGTACTGTGATCTTTCATAAGGCAGTAAGTGTGGTCTTTGAATGCTCTGAATGACTGAGTCACACTGCAGTTTGGGCTGGGACGTCCTGTTTGTCCAAATCAAAAGGGAAACTTGTTTTAGGATGGGGTGCTGGGGGAGGGGGGTCAACACATTTGATTAAGAAACAATATCATGTCTATAAAACACATCAAACTCCACGATGCACAACAAGCGTATTGGTGAGAAGAACACAAAAATACACACCGGGATATTTAACTGCACATAACATTAGTGACATCATCGATACTGCTTGCAATAATGCAATGGGAATTGTCTACGGGAAGTAAATTTAGCCTTTAAATAAAAGGGTTTTGAGCTGTTGTTTACACTGCCACATACAATAAAAGTGCATGCACAGCGACAGGAACATTAAAATTAGCACAAAAAACTTTTGCCTACCTTGCAGAACACTGAAGATGGACTTGGATTTTCTATTTTGAGATTCAGTTTCTTCACATCATTTACAGCTTTTGTCTGACACAAGAGGAAGGATTGGGATAGGCTTATCCAGTTTCGAGAAAGAAAACATCACATGCTAAATGAATACTAGTTAAAACTAGGTTTAATGCCAACATACAATTTATATTATGTTTATTACAAATTAATTACTAAATGCTTAAATGGAAATCCTCAGCACCCCTGCTTCCCATTGCCCCTTTTTGTAAATTATCACTATTTTTGCATTTCTGTTATGTGACATTTGTAGCACAGAAATTACAGACTAATGGTTGTGATACAGAACTCTTAAAGCTGATCATGTTTATTCACAGCCTTTATCGTCAGTGGATCCAGAGGACGACGGGATCTACAGCTCTGTGAACTTGAAAGGCTGTGAGTTCATATCCATACACACCCTGCTCCTTCTTAATGACGTTTTGAGCAAATTAAAGTAATTTGTGAAAGTAAATGAAAGTCATTGTAAATTAATAATAAATCTATTTGTACCATTTCAGTTTTTAGTTAGTGTAAACCTGTTAACTGTCACTTTGGAATAAGATTGCTGAAGTAAAAACACTTTTAAAAAAAGTTACTTTAAGTTTACTGTAAAGAAAATGTTCTGTACTAAACTTATTTTATGCAAAAATATATATTTTACAAACTCTGAAATTGCTAAAACATCAAAGCCACATGCTAACCAAGCTGTGTTCCAAAGTTGGCTATAGGCCTTCTAAACTGAATACTGAGATCACTCAATGTGCTGCAAGTGCAACTGAAGAAAACACAAGCAAATAGAAAAAAACACCAGCAAATTAAGAAAACATCATCAGTTTGATAACACACGTGCTGCAAATACAGACACGTATTTAGCGTTGTGAGTGCGTTTTGAGTTTTTGCAGCACGTTTTCTTAATTTGCTGGTGTTTTTTTCTATTTGCATGTGTTTTCTTTAGTTGAGCTCTCTCAGCCACCGTAGTTTAAGCTTTCAAATGATACCGAATTTAAGATGAATAATAAAATATGTGATAGGAAAAAAAGGCAATAAAAAAAGAGCACTAACCATCCCACTGGTGGGACAAGTTAAGGAATAGTTCACTTTAAAATGAAAATTCTGTCATCATATACTCACCCTCATGTTGTTTCAAACCTGTATGAATTTCTTTCTTCTGCTGAACAGAAAGGAAGATATTTAGAAGAATATCAGTAACCAGACAGTTTCTGGGTCCCATTGACTTCCATAGTATATTTTTTTCCTATGGAAGTCAATGGGACATGAGGGTGAGTATATGATGACAGAATTTTCATTTTAAAGTGAACTATTCCTTTAACAGGTTGTATGCAGCTAAAACTGTAAATGTGTCAGCGTTGTGTGTGTGCGTGTTTAAATGTAGTTGGCTTTTATAGTTGAAACAAAATGAATAATTCCAGTCTTGCAAAGAAGTGCATTTCATTTCTCTGCATCTTTACATCACAGGGACATTCCAGAATGGATTCTTGACCAAATGGAGGACAAAAGTGACACAACAACACGTTAGAAAGAGCTGAAACCTTCATTTTTCTTTTCATGCAAGTCCAAATTAGGCCTACATAAATTGTAGGCTTACGGAAATGCAATTTTGTTAGTAGTTATTAAATTACAGTTCATTTAAAAAAAAAAAACTAAGTTATTTTACTTTTTAGTTTATTAATGTTTTGTTTTGAATTAATTAATTTTAATTGCACAGTAAATAAGGACGTAAAATTGCTCATATAGCCTAATGCACATCTGTCCTGTAAGTGTGACGCCATCTGATGGTGAATTTTATCTACAGTTTTACCATGTACCTCTTCATCTGCTCAAATTTATATCAACAATTTTTAAAACCAAGTAATGTATCATTCGTGATGCCTTGACCTGTTCAACAATCATCTCATATGTGTGATGTTCTCATTGTAACTTTTTAACATCTCAGTGATGTTTTCGTTTTTTCTTTAAGTTCTAATGTGAAACTTCCTGAAATTTTTAAAGGAATAGTTCACCTAAATTAGCCTGGCTAACGTCAGACCAAGTCTCATTTGAGACTTGGTCTGGGAACCACGTGTTCATTTTCTCGTATTTGAGGCGTGGTTTACGAATGCCCAGAGCCGTTTATTGGGTGCTATGAATGTCTATCAAATGCGCCTGTACGTAGCTCATAGCCAATCGTTTCAATTATACCAGATGACGTATGTAGAGCGACAGAAATTCGACGAGGAAAAAGACGATGGGTCAAAGATTTATTTGTACACGATGGCGTTTAGCGAATATTACCGTTTGTGCAAGATAAACATGAGGGTAGAAGGTAACGTTGAGTCTGATGCCATGTTGGATCCATAGATATAAACAAACTGCTTCGGTGTCGTCATTGTCTTGCTGCTCCCTCCCCGTTCTGTGATTGGTTCCCTTTTTCAGGGGAAAATCTGGTCCATGGTGTCCAGGCTGCCTAGCAGCGTGAATAAAATCGCGCTGCGAGCAAGGCAGCATGGGGAAACCCAGGCTACACCTAAATATGAACATTTTAATTTCTCACCCTCATGTTGTTCCAAACCCGTTCGACTTTCATTCATTAAATTTCACACATTTCCGAGGATTTATCACACATTTCCGAGGATTTATCATGGACTGTACACACGGACACTGTGGTGAGAAAGGCAAGACAGCGCCTTTATCACCTCAGACAGCTCAGGAGATTCAAGGTCTCCCAACGGATCCTGATTTCCTTCTACTCTGCTGCTGTACAGAGTATTCTGACTGGAGCTATATCTGTTTGGTACGGTAGCAGCTCCTGTAGGGACCGGTGAGCCCTGCAGAGGGTGGTGAAGGCCACTGAGCGGATCCAGGCAGACGCCTGCGCTGCCACAAAACACGTACAGAGAGGATGAGGAACAGTTTTTTCCCTGCGGCAATCAGAGCCCTGAACTCTGCACTCTGAACTTTTTAAACTTTTAATACACTTTCAACACTTTTAAAAACAGCCATTGAATTTTAACATTTGTACATCTGTCTGTCGATCTAGCTTTAACTTATATTATAATAATATTTTTTTCTTTCATAACTATTATACATTGATTTTATTACTATTGTATATGTAAATTAGTCATAATCATAACTTAATTATAACTTAATATTAATTTAAATATAAACTTCCGCTAAAACCGCTATTGTACTTTATTGTATTTATTGTTTCTATTGTATTTTATTTTTTAGTTACATTGCATTTATTTTTATTACAATTGAGCACAGAAGTACAGTGCGTGTCACAAAAACATTTCACTGCGCATCTTGTATGTGACAAATACAACCTTTGAACCTTGAACCTTCATCTTCCAAACACAAATGAAGCTCTTTTTAATGAAATCTGAGATCTTTCTGTCCCTCCATTGACCACTACCACTTTCAAGCCCCAGAAAGGTAGTAAAGACATCATTAAAGTGATCCATGTGACTCCAGTGGTTTAACCTCAGCTTTATTGAAAGTGGAAGTTGCGTTGGCTGTCAATGGAGGGACAGAAAGCTCAGATTAACCTCAGAACTAACCCTTTAATATCTGCCTTTAGATGCTATAGAGACCATGCAGCGCCGGTTCTCTGAATATTCTGCAATTATGGGTACATTAAGTTAAATGCTTTAATCAGTTCATTCTCGTGTGTATCATATGATGTATTTATATTGTTACTGACCAGCATAGTTTAGCAGTTTAATGATGATTTTTATTGGGTATATACTTGTAATTCAGGCATTATTTGAGTGTTTTGTTCTACTGTGCTGTATTCTATAGAGTCTCTGTCTCCCTCATCTGGTTCTGTTTGGGATCTACACCCCTGTAATGGGCTAATGATGTGGGTTGAGATGATCAGTGGAGGCAGGTGTTTCAGGTTAATGAGAAGCCTTAAAAACCCTCAGATTGTGGCGTTCCTGGAGGAGAAGGAGGGGGTGAAGATATTTGCTGGGTTTAGTCAACTGGTGCTTTGTGTGGCTGTTGAAGGAATCATTGTGTTTTTATTGAAAGAGTGGGATGATATTGCCCAAAAAAACAAGGTTGGAAAAATAATGAGGGATACAGATGCTTTTTGCTTTTGTTGGCTTTATTTTCTTTAGTTTCAAACAGTCAGTGAAGCAGGGTTACTTGTATTTTTTTAAATCTTTTTAAGCCTGGAAACAAAGTTTCAGTTTGTCTTTCAACCTGAAAAATGTGTACCCTTTAAAAATCTGTTTAATGCACTAACAAATGCTTGCCCTCTATATGAACCTGACCAGTTAAATAAACTGTGTTTGAACAGTCTTTTATGGGTTGTTTTAGTCTGTTATACAAATGAGTCTTATATTTGCATTCGTCATTATTTATTTTGCTTGTTGAATTACTTTGGATTTGTACTTTGTACATGTTTTTATGGTTTTGATTTTATCAGTGAATATTTATAATTACTTTTTGAAAGTCCTTCGAATTAAGATAAAAAGCTGTAGAAATGTAAAAATCCTGCAATTATTACCCAAGATGAAAGGTACAGACTCATTCTACAATGACCAATATAGTGGGGCATGTTGTCACAATGGAACCTGCTATTTCAAAGCGAAATTTAAATGGTAAACGATTATGAAACGGGAAAGATTTTATTTTGGCCAGCCAATGTTATAAATTTATTCATTTATTTGACATAACTGTGATAACTGTCACTGTGTCACAACCACCAGCTGAGGGCACTCCATCATTCTGCTTTATCTCACCATGAACTACATTTCCCATAAACCATTGCACTGCAGTTCTGAGTGTTATCCTAGTTTCCTGTGTCTTGGGTTTTTGATTCTCTGCCTGTGTGTTTGACCTTTTTCCTGTAATATGTATTATGATTCTGGATTGTCCCAATAAATCTGCATTTGGATCTTCACCCAGAGTCTCTGAGCAGTTCATAACACCCTGAAATTGATAATGTGTGAAAAGGTTCTCAATTCTGCTTTTTACATTACATCCCTGACTCTTGTCTGAATGTGTGTCAGTGATGTTTTGTTGGGCTTGATAC
This sequence comes from Abramis brama, assembly GCF_963993115.1. Lineage (NCBI taxonomy): Eukaryota > Metazoa > Chordata > Actinopteri > Cypriniformes > Leuciscidae > Abramis > Abramis brama. The sequence goes on from NC_139969.1 coordinate 5,152,593, forward strand.
CCAAACAAGAATGGAATTGTAATTTTAGTTTGGAGAATGAAATAAGATGTTTATATAAATTCTGTTCTGCCTGGTTCGTAATATGCATGAAGCTCACCATGCACTATATAAAATATCTCTTTTTATGAATTAAGGGTCAATAATCTATAAGGTCTTCAGCTTCAGTGTTTTGTACATTGTATTTGTGCATATTTCTTTGGGAAGTGTTGTACTGTAAGGCTGCCTCAGCTCTTTGCTTTTATCTAAACCTTTTCAAGTGCATGTAAAATACTCTTTTGTCAAACCATTCATAGAGTGTGTGTGTGTGTGCGCGCAGGATTGATGATGTCTCTGCTGACTTCAGTTTTCATTACATCAATGAGTAGAAACAGGAACGGCTCATTATCAGAGGCAGGAAGTCAAGATTTTCATTTCAGGTTCTGTCTTTTACTCATTCGGACGGTCACATGGCTCTTCCTCTGATTCTCCTTGGTGTTTTACTTTACACTGCAGGTAAGAAAGAAATTACATTCTTAATCTTCCCTCAAAACATGCTTTTATATTTGTTTGTGTAAACTAGCCTGTTCTTCTGTTGTTTCTTTGTATACTTTGATTGATTTCACTTCTTAAAGACAGCAGGGTGAGCAAGTACTGCATGTAGATTTGATTATAAGTGTGTATATATAATATATTCTACTTTACAGCCACTGTTCAGTTTATATCCAGCTGTGTAAGACTTGAACATTGCATAAAAAACCTTTCAACAGCTTAAAAAAAACAACAACAACAAAAGAACTTCCAGTAACCGTACAGTTGCAACACTCATTGTTGACTTGGAAATTTTTAAAATGACAGTATTAAAATAAATCACTGGAATGTTCTTAACACAAATGTACCATTTCATTTGATGTCTAATATCCCACTATTTCTAAAATCACCTTCCTCAGACCATGACTTAACACTTTCATATTGTCATATTATGTTACATTATATTGTATTAAACTTAAAAAGTCCCCCTTTCCATATTTCACCTGCTGTAAGTTCAACAACATCAAACACATTCATAAGTTAATGGAGGCAGGAGGTCAAACCAAATAAAAACCATTGAACACGCTGAACAAATAATTATTTGATGCATATATTTTTTATTTAATTTGAAAATTGTTTTAGCTATTTCGTACCAGTATTATCATTAAAGCTTAAAGTTCTAAAGTAGTGGTTTGAGAAAACTTGTTTATAACATAACTTGTTTAAATCCTCGGAAGTGTGTGTGTGTGTGTGTGTCTGTGTGTGTGTGTGTGCGTGCGTGTGTGTGTGTGTGTGTGTGTGTGGTTTAGGTATGTTATGGGGACAAAGTGTACCCAAAAAAAAATACCAGACATTTTTGATCTTGTGGGGACATTTTTTTTTGGACCCCATGAGTAAATCAGCTTATAAATCATACTAAATTAGGTTTTTTGACAATTTAAAAATGCAGAAGGTTTTCTTAGATGTGTAGGATTGTTTTGGGTTAGGAGATAGAATATACAGTTTGTACAGTATAAAAATCATTATGTCTGTAGAAACCCCCCATAAAACATGGAAACCCATGTGTGTGTTCGTTCTCCAAATGTCCCCACGAAGATAGAAAATTGTGTAATATTTTGACATTGATAATGTAAAAATGCAGAAGGTTTTCTGTGATGGGTTAAGTTCCTATTGGCTCACTGAAGAGTTAAAGGCCACTGTCGGAGTGACCTCTCTCCTCTCTCTTCTCTGCGTGTTCTGGTTGCTGTTCGAGTGTGAACTCACCCGGCCTCAGAGCTCACACACCACATCAAGACACAGGCCTCAACACATCAAGACATGTGTAACTTCCTCAACCATTAGAGAGTCAAACTAAAATTGCAAGTTCATCATCATTTCTTTGTTTAACATGGAAGATATTGAGCAACTTCAACACCATTGACTCAAGTATCAAGTCATCAAGCATCAAGTCTTTATCCTGAGACTGCATCCAGACGCTTGTTCAAGGGATACTTCACCCAAAAATGAAAATTCTGTGATCATTTACTCTCCCTCAAGTTGTTCCAAACCTGCATGACTTTCTTTCTTCTCCTGAACACAAAAGAAGATATTTTGAAGAAAGTCGGTAACCAAATGTCTGATGGACCCCATTGACTTCCATAGTAGGAAAAAAAACATACTATGGAAGTCAATGGGGACCAGCAACTGTTTAATTACCAACCTTCTTTAAAATATCTTCTTTTGTGTTCAGCAGAAGAAAGAAAGTCATACAGGTTTGGAACAACTTGAGGGAGAGTAAATGATCACAGAATTTTCATTTTTGGGTGAACTATCCCTTTCAACGGACCGTCTACTCTCCACCTGCTGACATAATGCGTAAACATTATGGGAAGTGCGCTAGCCAGACGGGATTTAAAGTTTGTCTGGAGACCCAAGTTTGCTTTGAAGACGAAAAAACGTACCAAGCACATACTGAAACCTAACGTGTGTGTGTGTGTGTGTGTGTGTGTGTCTCTGTGTTGTTTGCCTTTGGCTTCATGTTCTATTGTCCTGTCTTGTTTTGTAATGTGTAGGGGAGACCTGAAATGAACACTTCCAATTTTTCCAACTAGAAACAACACACACAAACACACAAATAGTGTTCAATTGTTGAAGCTGGTGCACATTTGCTCATTTTATTCAGTTTTGTTACACACACACACACAACACACACACACACACACACACACACACACACACACACACACACACACACACACACACACATCAATTATGTTAAAAAGCCTGTGTTGAATAAAAACCTTTCAAATTAATTTTTTATACATTTTCTAATGTTACATCTAATGTATGTTTCAACTAACCCGGACTATGTATTGTAACATTTCATTCCTCGTTTGAAACTGTTGCTATACTGTATTCTGGATATACACTACTTTTTTCTTTTGAATGGCCGTCAACAGAGACATCAGGTTTTTTTTTTTTTGTCTGCCCATATACTGTATGTATCTCACTGTATCTGATGTCCATGTGGTGAACAGTGCCGGTGGAGCTGAGGTCAGTCTCTGCGTGAATGTGTTGCTTCTTTACTGACTCGTGTGTTTTTGTGGTTGGTTTCTGTTCAAAGGCCACAGTGCAGATTCACACTCACACATTATTATTTTACTTGCACACTCACTACAGGAACCAATGTAGCCACAACACATTTTTAAATATTCATGAATACATTTTAAATACATAATTGTGAATTATTTTAAGGAAATATGAGACACTGGGGATGGTTGCAATACTTTTTTATCTCAAACTTTAATATAATTTTTTCCTATATTCTTTGCTATGAATAGTGTTTTGAAATATTTTGAGTTGTAATATTTGAAAACATGTACAGTTTAGATTTTGTATGCATTTATTTTGTCAATCAAAATGTTCAAGTTTTATATCAAATTGAACAAGAGAATCTGCTTATTCAGATTATACCACTACTACAGTATCTTTTAACATGCTTTAACCTGTTCACAAATCAAATTAGCCATAAGGAAAATGTTGATTGTTGTTGTGTTGTGGCTAGTTTGAGTTTGTTGCTGCTACTTTGCTCACTTGCTGATGCTTATTTTATGTGGTTTCAGGCGATGATATTTCTGTTCTGAAACGGAAACAGAGACACTTCAAGAAGTGACCAGCTCCTCTCATACACTCCACTATAGCACACACACTCCACTATAGACATGATTTACCTTCTGATTCTCTCTGGGATTTTACTTTACATCTCAGGTAAAATATATATAATTTTGTTTAAAGTATTACTAAACCATTGTATAGTCTGTTGTTATTTTTTTTTAATGGTTTAAGTTATAATTCCACTACATCATGTGCAGTTTGTGTTTTATGTTTTCTCCCATACGTTTATTCTTGTCCACAGGTGCTGCTAGAGTTAATACACTGAAACTTAATATAGCAGTGAAATCTGGATCATCTGGCATTATTCCATGTGTGTATGATAAACAACACAAAGAAAACCACAAATATTTGTGTTGGGGGAGAGATTGGGGCACTTGCAGTATATTGGCATATGCAACAGGAAAGACAGGAAAATATTCCATCACTGATTATCCAGACCAGAGTATTTTTACAGTGCGATGGGACAAACTGAAGATCTCCGACTCTGGATATTACTGGTGCGCTGTGGAGATTGGTGGCCCTGGCACTGTAGACGATGGTTATTATTTGTATCTGACGGTCCAATCAGGTAAAAAACTTCTTTCCAAATTACGATTTACGAATTACAGTTTTGTTTTCTGACAATGCAATTTATTAAAATAGAATAAATATGAAATGATTAAGCTATAAATAGCGTTATAAATAATGTAAAAGGTAAGTGTTGTTGTTGGGTTATATATTTATTATAAATATAATATAATACAATATAAAAATGAAATAATGAAGATATAAATAACATTGTAAATAATATAAAAGGTATAGGCTAAGTGTTGTTGGGTTATAATATGTATTTCTTTACACACAAGTAAACCGAATTACACCTTTAAAGTATTGGGTTTCAACTTACTCAAATATCTAATGATACATATGTAAAAAAAAAAAAACTTTTAAAAAAGATTGAAAGTGATTCCAATTTTGACTTATATTACTAAGATGCGATTAGTTAGTTTACAGATTTATAAGATTATATAGTTTACTCTTTATCATAGAAATGGACAATGGCGAACATATTTAGACAGTTTGTGAACCCCTTTAAGAGAGTTTTATATAACTTTTAAAAAGTCCAGTACAAACGTTACTGCCACTCATCAACGGCAGCTGTCACAGTTGGCGACAAGAACAATCCTCCGGCTAGACCATCCCGTTTAACAACGTTCAGTCAGACCGTTTCACACATACTCCTGTGCAGTACAGTACCACAAATACATAGACATTTTTACAGGCCTAAATATGACAACAATCACATAACCCATAGAGAAAGTTTAGGAATAGTCACACATAATTTATACACATACTGTAAAAGCAGGATATCAGGGTTTTAAAATCAAACGTAAAAGAAAACAATGTATCACGGTTGTTTAAACCAATGAACATTATGTGTCGTCAGCAAATCGTTTCCCATCGATAACGTTCCCATTAAGTTATAAAAACGTTATTTCTGAATGTTCTAGAAACGTTCAAAGCGTCCACTTTTTTAGACGTTGTATTAACGTTATTTCTTAGTTATAAGAACTTTATTCAAAACGTTATTAGAACGTTCAATTCTCCTGTTATATAAACGTTGTATTAACGTTCTTGCTTGGTTATAAGAACGTTATTCAAACGTTATTAGAACGTTCAATTCTTAGGTTATAAGAACGTTTCCATAACGTTCCCATTAAGTTATAAAAACGTTATTTCTGAATGTTCTAGGAACATTCAAAACTGTAATGATGCTGGCTGAATCAAAGGAGGAATCAGGATCCATGTGCAACAGCTTTAATTAAACAGACTCAGAACTAGACAGACATAGACTTAGACTAGGGAACATGACTCAGGAACAGGAACAGGAACAGGGAACAGGAACAGGGAACAGGAATCAGGAATCAGGAATCAGGAACAGTACAAACAACATTACAAAGTCAAGAACCCACAAACACTGACACAATACACAGGGTTTAAATACAGAGACAAACAAGCTAAACAAGATAACAAGGGGGCGTGGCTAATCAGAAACACCTGAGGAAACTAATCAACATAACGGGGAACTGTTAAACAAGGGACAAGACAGGGGAACACAGACATGAATCATGACATAACCCCCTCTCTATGGGCGGCTCCTGACGCCCAACAAAACAAAAAAACAATAGTTCAGGAGGGTGGTGGAGCGGAGGCGGACCCGGGGGCGGGATGGAGGGCCAGGCCCATGGAGCGGCAGAGGGCCTGGAGACTGCGGCAGGACGGGAGGCCAGGGCGGATCAGGCTGTGCAGGCGACCAGGGCGAAGCAGGCATTGCAGGCGAACAGGGCGGAGCAGGCAGTGCAGGCTGTGCCGGCGACCATGGTGGAGCAGGCAGTGCAGGCGGCCAGGGCGGAGACGACCCTTCAGGCGGCCAGGGCGGAGCAGACGGTTCAGGGGGACCAGGCGGACCTGGCGGTTCAGGGCTACAGGGCGGACCAGACAGTACAGGAGACCATGGCAGCGTGGCCTCCATGATCCTATCAGGGGACCTCCTGCCCCCCCCCAAAATTTCCTTGGGGGCGGCTATGGGGTTATGGGCAGGAACAGACACCGGCTCAGGAACAGACACCGGCTCAGGAACAGACACCGGCTCAGGAACAGACACCGGCTCAGGAACAGACACTGGCTCAGGAACAGGAACAGACAGCGTGGCGGCGGCCATCTCTGCTGAGGGCTCAGGTTCAGGCGTGGCGGCAGCCATCTCTGCTGAGGGCTCAGGTTCAGGCGTGTCGGCGGCCATCTCTTCCGGAGACACTGGCTCGGCGACGGCCATCTTGTCCGAAGACACTGGCTCGGCGGAGACCATCTTGTCCTGAGACACTGGCTCGGCGGGCGTGACGTGAACAGTCTCTGGATCGGCAGAAGTGACGTGAACAGTCTCTGGATCGGCAGACGTGACGTGAACAGTCTCTGGATCGGCAGACGTGATGTGAACCGTCTCTGGATCGGCAAACGTGACGTGAACAGTCTCTGGATCGGCAGACGTGATCTCAGGAACAGAAAGAAGCTCAGGAAGCATGAAGGCGGCCATCCTGGGTACCAGAATTAGGCGTGGCCGCCTTCTTGGCTGGAGACTCCCCAAAGCTGCTGCTAGATCCATTTTTGGTGGGTTCTTCTGTAATGATGCTGGCTGAATCAAAGGAGGAAGCAGGATCCATGTGCAACAGCTTTAATTAAACAGACTCAGAACTAGACAGACATAGACTTAGACTAGGGAACATGACTCAGGAACAGGAATCAGGAACAGGAATCAGGAACAGGAATCAGGAACAGGAAACGGGAACAGGGAACAGGAACAGGAACAGGAACAGGAACAGGGAACAGGAACAGGAACAGGGAACAGGGAACAGGAACAGGGAACAGGAATCAGGAATCAGGAATCAGGAACAGTACAAACAACATTACAAAGTCAAGAACCCACAAACACTGACACAATACACAGGGTTTAAATACAGAGACAAACAAGCTAAACAAGATAACAAGGGGGCGTGGCTAATCAGAAACACCTGAGGAAACTAATCAACATAACGGGGAACTGTTAAACAAGGGACAAGACAGGGGAACACAGACATGAATCATGACAAAAACGTCCAGTTTTTTAGACGGTGTATTAACGTTATTTATTGGTTATAAGAACATTATTAAAAACATTATTAGAACGTTTAATTATCTTGTTATAAAACGTTGTATTAACATTATTGCTTGGTTATGAGAACGTTATTCAAAACCTTATTAGAACGTTCAAATCTCCTGTTATATAAACGTTCTCTTAATGTTTTTCTAAGATTATGAAAACTAACGTTCTTAAATCATTACATTCACTTGTTTAAACATTCTCAATGTTTTTGCATATAATGTATATATGACAATCATTTTATGAAAGCACCTTATTAAGAACTTTCAGATTTTAAAATTAAGACAAAAGATCTAGAAAGATAATTAAAATCAAAAAGACCCATGAATCATGTCTATAATATGTGTAATGTAGTCCACTGAAGGCGAGCTGAAGTGAACCAAAGTGTAGTTTATTTCAAGATACAGATACAATTGAAACCGACTTGGGTTAAATTGAAATATGAAATTAACATGAAAATAAACCTGGACTAAAACATAGAACTGATTAAACTTCAAAATAATGAAACATGAAACAAAACTAAAACTACCTCTTTACCTAACCCTAACCTATCAGCAAGCTAAAAAAAAAAAAAAAAAAAAAATTTTTTTAAATGATTATCCACGATCACATCAGCTTCCACTTCCGGCACATCGGACTGGACTGGACTAAACCCTGAGAGGATCTCCGGAGACACTACAGGGAGAAAATATAACAGTGTTGTATTAAAGTGTGGTGAGATTAGTATGAAAGCACTGGGATGCTGTACTTGCTCATGCAGAATATCTAATTAGATTTTCTGACCATTTACAAAAAGTTTAATCTGCTTTGGAATATTGGGTTCGCCACGTCTTTTAAATTCGAACACATTATTCTCTATGAGTGTACACACACCGGCGGCAACTAACACAGTGTTGTTCTCAGTGAAATATGTTATTTAATAGGCGGCATCTATGCCGGTGAACCGAACAATGGTATAATGATTCAGTTCGACTCCCAAGACAAGACGATGTTCACCCGACTGGCCAATAGGAACGTGGCCCCGCCCATGACACAATTTTCACAGTGAAAGCAGAATCCTGACACGAGAGCAAGAAATTCCATCGAGAGCAAAGAAAAGCATTTTGAGAGAAACACTTTTTTTTTTTTGAGAAAATGTTTTCACACTGATAGCAAAAAATATATATTTGAGAGTTTTTTTCAAAGTATTTTGAGAGAGATTTTTTTTCTCAGAAATAATTTTTAAAAATTCAGATTGATATTTTTTATGTTCTATGGGAAAATACTCTCTCTCAAAACTTTTTTTAGTCTCAAACATTATTTTTTGCTATTGGTATGAAAACTTTTTCTCTCAAATATTTTTTTTTCTCTCATGAAATGCTTTTTTGCTATCAGTGTGATAACTTTTTCTCTCAAACTTTTTTTTTTCTCTCAGATCATTTATTTTCTAGCATGTAATAAAGACACAATTCTCTCTCCATATGGTTAAGCGTTTCCCAAACCAAGTCCTCAAACCTACGTCATCAGAGAAGGGACGCCATTCCAGACCGGAAGTAACTTTTCAGACTTTGATTAAAGATTACGACGGCAAACAATTTTTTTCTGTGTTTTAACTTGCACGGATTAATTGTTCACCACAAGACTAGTAATATGCGCTAACAAGGTAAATAGGGTCAATTTTGATTTCAGTTGGACTTTAAGCAGTTTTTGAGATTTCAGTATTCCCCAATTCAAATAGATAGTACTTTCCCAAAAATAGCTGCCTGGAGGAATTGAAAATATGGCCTTCCATACACTGTATATTGTAAATAGCACAATTTACTATACTGATGGTTGTTAAAACGCGTAATTACAGTCTGTGAAAAGGGTCCATTACTGTTGTCAAGCGCTCGATCCAAATATCAAATTTAAAGGGGTGTTTCTAAACTAATAATAATATTTTAATAAATATTTTAACCCCCCCCCCCCCCCCCAAAAAAAAAAAAATCAGTGCATTGTCACTGTATATACAAATTATGTTTCTGAAGTTGTTTTGCAGAAGATAAAAGCTGTATGATTAATTTGTAATTACTAATATTTGTTTTAATTTAGTAACGTTTTTAAAACGTTCCACTAACAAGTAAGAATAACGTTTTAATGCTAACGTTTTTAGAACGTTTATCAATGAAGTTAATCAGCATTGTGATAAAAGTGTCTAATTCATACAACAAGCAAAATGCACTCAACTTAAATGAATACTGCTATTTCCTGTTGAATACATAATTATTTTATATTCTGGGATTTTTTTTTCTGACCATAAAAAATAAGTTAAATAATGTCATTGCATTGTGTCATTAGTTGTGTCACTGGATTTGCAGAATAAAAAGCTGTATAACTAATTTGTAATGACTAATATATATATTTTTAACATACTAACGTTTTTAAAACGTTCCACTAACAACGTAAGAATAACGTTTTAATGCTAATGTCTTTAGAACGTTTATCAATGACATATAACGTTGGCACAACGTTATAATAACGTTACAGCAAGAACATTTTTGAAAACTTTTAGAGAACTTTCAGAGAACGTTAGCCAATGTTCTGAGAACGTTCCCTGTTAGCTGGGTCGCAAGAGTTTTTTTACATAGCCTACGTCAGCAGGACATCAGAGCCTTGTATACAGTCTACGGTACAGGACCACTCGGACACATTTTTAACCGGCATTTCACGGTTATCACCTGTGACCGCTTCTGCACTGATTTTGCTCTTCTCAAACAAGCGTATTCATTCTGGAGTTGGACTGGTTGCTCTGTAGCCTATTATTTAATGCACTGAAAAGAACCGTCTCATAAGAGTGATTCGTTCTGGATCACATTACTCGCTGAATGTGGTTTAAAAAAGCAGTAAAGCGGTATCAGTGCAGGAGACATTTTTTGAATACGGAAACAGAAATTGTTATTTTTTGTTAATTTTTTGTATTTTAGTACAGCATTCCTGCATATCGGTGAAAGAATGAACTTTCTATAGTACAGGAACCAAACTTCCACATTTTTCGGTTCTGTGACTGTAACTGTTAAAAAATAAAACCAGTTTTGAATAAAGTGTGTTACCATATAGTAAACACTTACAAATATCAAATAAATCAAGATCAAGGGAATTTAGATAGGCCTATTTACATTTTATAGCCAATAAGACAATTGATGGACAAATCTTATTGTCTTTTTGACTGTGTTCAGCTCCTGGTGTGTATGTAAAGAGCAGCAGTGTATCTGGACATGAAGGGGATAATGTCAGTGTCCAGTGTTTCTACACTTCTGGATATAAGAATGAACTCAAACAGTGGTGCAGATATAAAGATCAGAGCTGTTACACTGAGAAGAGGACTAAAACATCCCAGGATTCATCAGTCCAGATCAGTGATGATGGGGGAAGCTCCTTCACTGTGTTGATGACTGGACTGAGACTCAGTGATTCTGGATGGTACCTCTGCTCTGTAGGAGATCTGCAGGCTCCTGTTCAACTCACTGTCAATGAACCCAAACCTGGTAAGATCACAAATCAGTTCAGCTGTAAAAATGGAGACACTCTTAATGGCCTAAAAATAACTAATAATGTTTTTCTTCTTTCAGTGACACATATTCCAACAACTACACCATCTGACCCCGAGACAGACAAGTAGGTGTACTTTTTGACCATTTAAAAGAATCAAATGCATCTAAATACATTTGTAGCCCAAAACCCTGTTGATCCTGTTCCCAAAATTGGTTTACATGATTTGTTCACAATTTGGACTGATTAGGTATTTTTTAAGGAAAGAAGTACACGAGAAGAGCATACAAGCCTACTTTGTTTTTGTGTTCCACAGAAGAAAGAAAGTATACAGTATACATACAGGTTTGGAATGATAAGACTTGATTGTACTTTCATTTTTGATTGAACATATTTTTCTCTCTCTTTTTACATTGTTTTGCAGGTACACAACTCAGACATCTGCAAACAGAAATCCCACAAGTGTGAATGAAATAATAACCAGTAAGGAGCAGCTGAACTGGGTTAATCAGATCAAATATTTTTTATGTGTTTAATTACCAATTATGAAATGACATGTGTAATCATTTATCCATCAGAAAAAAAATACTCTGGAGACAGTCGTTGTTTAGATGCACTGCATACAATGGAAGCCAATTTCAGCCACATACGAAAAAAAAAAAAATGCTTTAGTAAATCATATTTATGACATAAAAGTAGAATTTATGACATAAAAAAGTCATAATTATGATACAAAAAGCTGAAATTCTATAAAATGTCAGAATTATGACAAAAGTCTAAATTATAACATAAAAAGTCATAATTATGACAACATTTTTAATTATGACATTAAAAAGTATGAAAATGTGTAAAATCATGCTTAATTCATAATTATAACAGAAAATTATGACATAACTCTAAATTATAAGAAAAAAAAGTCATAATTATGACATCAAAAGTCACGATTATGACATAAAGTCAACTTTTTATGTCATAATTATGATTTACCAAAGCATTCGTTTTTACCTTATGTGGTGGAAATGGACTCCCATAACAAACAGCTTCTTTCATTAATGATAACACTCTGATAAAACTAAGAAACTTGTTTCTCTGTTTCTGTTTTTGGCAGCAGTTATGATTACCGATTTAAGACCTGAGACACACATGTAAGTGTGAACATTGTTATTCAGTCATTCATAGCAACTGATACCAAACTATTACATGTCAACATAGGAATGTAATGTTAATTTTAATTGCAGAGATGAAGCTCATCCATCTCTAACAACAGCCTCAGCGACTATTAATACAAAAATACACCGCCAGGATGAGCAAAACTACTATTTAAGGCATGTAAATTAATTCATTTGCTTATATTGCATCTCTAAATTAGAAACAAAGCTTTAAGAGATGAATTTGCTGCACATTAAAAGTGAGAATAGTTCTGTATGATAAACACACATATGTCTCTCCATCACTGCAGGCATGATGTGATTCTGCTCATGAGTCTTGTAGCGACGCTTGTGCTGTTCCTGCTTGTTTTTCTCGCTGTAATAGTAACCTGGAGGCTGAGAAAGAAGCCGGGTGAGTTTTCTCTTTACACTTCTGGAGGACTGACAGTATATTATTGTGCTTCATTTACAGCTATTTAATGAAGAAATCAATAAATGGGCATAATATACTGTATATATGGATTACAGTATGTGAGAAGAAAGAGGCTGTAAAGTGACTCGAGAGGCATCAAACTAGCACAATTACAAAAACGGGAACAAAAAAACGGGTCAAATTTAGTTTTGCATCATAATACACACATTTGACAACAAAAAGATACAACTGACCAATCAGAATCAAGTATTTTATATCTTTTGTATATGCCATTCATAAACCCTGTCAACTGTAATTGTATAATCTTAAAAATAAAGGTTCCAAAAGCTGGTTTTCACAACAATAAAAACAATAAAAAAGGTTTTTCTTGAACAGTGTCTATGGAAAATATTATGATATATAATCTTCATATCTCACTCTGACAGAGAGGGGTCACATTAGAGAAGAAGAACATTTTAACACCACCAGTAATACAGTAAGTAGTTTACACACTGATGGAATTCAGAAATCTTCAGAAAAGAATCTAAATCTGTGTTTGTGTTTGATGCAGACCGCCTCTGAAAACCAGATGACATCCATCAGTCCAGCAGCCGCTACTGTAAGTCATCAGTCCTCTCTGTAGACATTTACTGAGATGATGATTGAACATTAATGATCATCAGTTGTGTTTCTTCACAGTCTTCTGCCTCAGCGGACGGCTGTTTGGTGACTTACAGTTCTGTGATCTTTCATAAGGCAGTAAGTGTCGTCTTTGAATGCTCTGAATGACTGAGTCACACTGCAGTTTGGGCTGGGACGTCCTGTTTGTCCAAATCAAAAGGGAAACTTGATTTAGGATGGGGTGCTGGGGGAAGGGGGGTCAACACATTTGATTAAGAAACAATATCATGTCTATAAAACACATCAAACTCCACGTTGCACAACAAGAGTATTGGTGAGAAGAACACTTGTTACACAAAAATACACACCGGGATATTTAACTGCACATAGCATTAGTGACATCATTGATACTGCTTGCAATAATGCAATGGGAATTGTCTGCGGGAAGTAAATTTAGCCTTTAAATAAAAGGGTTTTGAGCTGTTGTTTACACTGCCACACAATAAAAGTGTTTGCACAGCGACAGGAAAATTAAAATTAGCACAAAAAACTTTTGCCTACCTTGCAGAACACTGAAGATGGACTTGGATTTTCTATTTTGAGATTCAGTTTCTTCACATCATTTACAGCTCATGTCGGACACAAGAGGAAGGATTGGGATAGGCTTATCCAGTTTCGAGAAAGAAAACATCATGCTAAATGAATACTAGTTAAAACTAGGTTTAATGCCAACATACAATTTATATTATGTTTATTACAAATTAATTACTAAATGCTTAAATGGAAATCCCCAGCACACCTGCTTCCCATTGCCCCTTTTTGTAAATTATCACTATTTTTGCATTTCTGTTATGTGACATTTGTAGCACAGAAATTACAGACTAATGGTTGTGATACAGAACTCTTAAAGCTGATCATGTTTATTCACAGCCTTTATCGTCAGTGGATCCAGAGGACGACGGGATCTACAGCTCTGTGAACTTGAAACTTGAAAGGCTGTGAGTTCATATCCATACACACTCCGCTCCTTCTTAATGACGTTTTGAGCAAATTAAAGTAATTTTTGAAAGTAAATGAAAGTCATTGTAAATTAATAATAAATCTATTTGTACCATTTCAGTTTTTAGTTAGTGTAAACCTGTTAAATGTCACTTTGGAATAAGATTGCTGAAGTAAAAACACTTAAAAAAAAGTTACTTTAAGTTTACTGTAAAGAAAATGTTCTGTACTAAACTTATTTTATGCAAAAATATATATTTTACAAACTCTGAAATTGCTAAAACATCAAAGCCACATGCTAACCAAGCTGTGTTCCAAAGTTGGCTATAGGCCTTCTAAACTGAATACTGAAATCACTCAATGTGCTGCAGGTGCAACTGAAGAAAACACAAGCAAATAGAAAAAAACACCAGCAAATTAAGAAAACATCATCAGTTTGATAACACACGTGCTGCAAATACAGACACGTATCTAGTGTTGAGTGCGTTTTGAGTTTTTGCAGCACATTTTCTTAATTTGCTGGTGTTTGTTTCTATTTGCATGCGTTTTCTTTAGTTTAGCTCTCGCGGCCACCGTAGTTTAAGCTTTCGAATGATACCTAATTTAAGATGAATAATAAGATATGCGATAGGAAAAAAAGGCAATAAAAAAGAGCACTAAGCATCCCACTGGTGGGACAAGTTTTCAAAAATGAAAATTCTGTCATCATATACTCACCCTCATGTTGTTTCAAACCTGTATGAATTTCTTTCTTCTGCTGAACAGAAAGGAAGATATTTAGAAGAATATCAGTAACCAGACAGTTTCTGGGTGTCATTGACTTCCATAGTATATTTTTTTCCTATGGAAGTCAATGGGACATGAGGGTGAGTATATGATGACAGAATTTTCATTTTAAAGTGAACTATTCCTTTAACAGGTTGTATGCAGCTAAAACTGTAAATGTGTCAGCGTTGTGTGTGTGCGTGTTTAAAGTTGGCTTTTATAGTTGAAACAAAATGAATAATTCCAGTCTTGCATAGAAGTGCATTTCATTTCTCTGCATCTTTACATCACAGGGACATTCCAGAATGGATTCTTGACCAAATGGAGGACAAAAGTGACACAACAACACGTTAGAAAGAGCTGAAACCTTCATTTTTCTTTTCATGCAAGTCCAAATTAGGCCTACATAAATTGTAGGCTTATGGAAATGCAATTTTGTTAGTAGTTATTAAATTACAGTTCATTTAAAAAAAAAAAAAAACTAAGTTATTTTACTTTTTAGTTTATTAATGTTTTGTTTTGAATTAATTCATTTTAATTGCACAATAAATAAGGACGTAAAATTGCTCATATAGCCTAATACACATCTGTCCTGTAAGTGTGACGCCATCTGATGGTGAATTTTATCTACAGTTTTACCATGTACCTCTTCATCTGTTCAAATTCATATCAACAATTTTTAAAACCAAGTAATGTATCATTCGTGATGCCTTGACCTGTTCAACAATCATCTCATATGTGTGATGTTCTCATTGTAACTTTTTAACATCTCAGTGATGTTTTCGTTTTTTTCTTTAAAGGGATAGTTCACCCAAAAATAAAAATTCTGTCATCATTTACTCACCCTCAAGTTGTTCCAAACCTGTATGAGTTTCTTTGTTCTGCTGAACACAAAAGAAGATATTTAGAAGAATGTCAGTAACCAAACAGATCTCGGTCCCCATTGACTACCATAGTATATTTTTTTCCTACTATGGAAGTCAATGGGGACCGAGATCTGTTGATTACAAACATTCTTCCAAATATCTTCCTTTGTGTTCAGCAGAAGAAAGAAACTCATACAGGTTTGGAACAACTTGAGGGTGAGTAAATGATGACAGAATTTTCATTTTTGGGTGAACTTGGGTGAATTTTTGGGTGAACCTTTAAGTTCTGATGTGAAACTTCCTGAAATTTTTAAAGGAATAGTTCACCTAAATTAGCCTGGCTAACGTCAGACCAAGTCTCATTTGAGACTTGGTCTGGGAACCACGTGTTCATTTTCTCGTATTTGAGGCGTGGTTTACGAATGCCCAGAGCCGTTTATTGGGCGCTATGAATGTCTATCAAATGCGCCTGTACGTAGCTCATAGCCAATCGCTTCAATTATACCAGATGACGTATGTAGAGCGACAGAAATTCGACGAGAAAAAGACGATGGGTCAAAGATTTATTTGTAGCGAATATTACCGTTTGTGCAAGATAAACATGAGGGTAGAAGGTAACGTCGAGTCTGATGCCATGTTGGATCCATAGATATAAACAAACTGCTTCGGTGTCGTCATCGTCTTGCTGCCCCCTCCCCGTTCTGTGATTGGTTCCCTTTTTCAGGGGAAAATCTGCATGGTGTCCAGGCTGCCTAGCAGCGTGAATAAAATCAACACAACTGCAACAAACTGTTTGTAACCCTCAGGTCAAGCAGACGCCTGCGCTGCCACAAAACACGTACAGAGAGGATGAGGAACAGTTTTTTCCCTGCGGCAATCAGAGCCCTGAACTCTGCACTCTGAACTTTTTTAACTTTTAATACACTTTCAACACTTAAAAACAGCCATTGAATTTTAACATTTGTACATCTGTCTGTCGATCTAGCTTTAACTTATATTATAATAATATATTTTTCTTTCATAACTATTATACATTGATTTCATTACTATTGTATATGTAAATTAGTCATAATCATAACTTAATTATAACTTAAAGGTATAGCGGAGGATCTTTCCGATTTTAGATAAGACCCACCCTCTCCACTTTTTGAATAAGTTTGATTGATTCACCAGAATGATTGACAATTAGGAGGACCAATAGTATAGGCTATCCACCCGGAAGTAAAAAATCCTCCGCTATACCTTTAATATTAATTTAATTATAAACTTCCGCTAAAACCGCTATTGTACTTTATTGTATTTATTGTTTCTATTGTATTTTATTTTTTAGTTACATTGCATTTATTTTTATTACAATTGAGCACAGAAGTACAGTGCGTGTCACAAAAACATTTCACTGCGCATCTTGTATGAGTATGTGACAAATAAAACCTTTGAACCTTGAACCTTCATCTTCCAAACACAAATTAAGCTCTTTTTAATGAAATCTGAGATCTTTCTGTCCCTCCATTGACAGCTATGCAACTACCACTTTCAAGCCCCAGAAAGGTAGTAAAGACATCATTAAAGTGATCCATGTGACTCCAGTGGTTTAACCTCAGTTTTATTGAAAGTGGAAGTTGCATTGGCTGTCAATGGAGGGACAGAAAGCTCAGATTAACCTCAGAACTAACCCTTTAATATCTGCCTTTAGATGCTATAGAGACCATGCAGCGCCGGTTCTCTGTAATATTCTGCAATTATGGGTACATTAACTAAGTTAAATGGTTTAATCAGTTCAGTCTTGTGTGTATCATGTATTTATATTGTTACTGACCAGCATAGTTTAGCAGTTTAATGATGATTTTTATTGGGTATATACTTGTAATTCAGGCATTATTTGAGTGTTTTGTTCTACTGTGCTGTATTCTATAGAGTCTCTGTCTCCCTCATCTGGTTCTGTTTGGGATCTACACCCCTGTAATGGGCTAATGATGTGGGTTGAGATGATCAGTGGAGGCAGGTGTTTCAGGTTAATGAGAAGCCTTAAAAACCCTCAGATTGTGGCGTTCCTGGAGGAGAAGGAGGGGGTGAAGATATTTGCTGGGTTTAGTCAACTGGTGCTTTGTGTGGCTGTTTAAAGAGTGGGATGATATTTCCCCCCCAAAAAAACAAGGTTGGAAAAACAATGAGGGATACAAATGCTTTTTGCTTTTGTTGGCTTTATTTTGTCTAGTTTCAAACAGTCAGTGAAGCAGGGTTACTTGTCTTTTTTATCTTTTTAAGCCTGGAAACAAAGTTTCAGTTTGTCTTTCAACATGAAAAATGTGTACCCTTTAAAAATCTGTTTAATGCACTAACAAATGCTTGCCCTCTATATGAACCTGACCAGTTAAATAAACTGTGTTTGAACAGTCTTTTATGGGTTGTTTTAGTCTGTTATACAAATGAGTCTTATTTGCATTCGTCATTATTTATTTTGCTTGTTGAATTACTTTGGATTTGTACTTTGTACATGTTTTTATGGTTTTGACTTTATCAGTGAATATGTATAATTACTTTTTGAAAGTCATTCGAATTAAGACAAAAAGCTGTAGAAAACACCTGCAATTATTACCCAAGATAAAAGGTACAGACTCATTCTGCAATGACTAATATAGTGGGGCATGTTGTCACAATGGAACCTGCTATTTCAAAGCGAAATTTAAATGGCAAAACGATTATGAAATGGCAAAGATTTTATTATGGCCAGCCAATATTATAAATGTATCCATTTATTTGACATAACTGTGATAACTGTCACTGTGTCACAACCACCAGCTGAGGGCACTCCATCATTCTGCTTTATCTCACCATGAACTGCATTTCCCATAAACCATTGCCTGGATAATCATGTTCTGATTACTTCCACTTGTGTGTTATTATCTTGTTCTCTTTTGTCTATTTAAGCCCTGTGTATTCACTCTTACTTTGTGAAATGTCTTGTTGCCCTGCAGTTCTGAGCGTTATCCTAGTCTCCTGTGTCTTGGGTTTTTGATTCTCTGCCTGTGTGTTTGACCTTTTGACTGTAATGTGTATTACGATTCTGGATTGTCCCAATAAATCTGCATTTGGATCTTCACCCCAAGTCTCTGAGCAGTTCATAACACCCTGAAATTGATAATGTTTGAAAAGGTTCTCAATTCTGCTTTTTACATTACATCCCTGACTCTTGTCTGAATGTGTGTCAGTGATGTTTTGTTGGGCTTGATACCCAAACAAGAATGGAATTGTAATTTTAGTTTGGAGAATGAAATAAGATGCTTGTGTAAAATCTGTTCTGCCTGGTTTGTAAGATGCATGAAGATATCTCTTTTTATGAATTAAGTGTCAATAATCTATAAGGCCTTCAGCTTCAGTGTTTTGTACATTATATTTGTGCATATTTCTTTGGGAAGTGTTGTACTGTAAGGCTGCCTCGGCTCTTTGCTTTTATCCAAACCTTTTCAAGTGCATGTTTAAAATACTCTTGAAAACCATTCCTATAGCAGTTTAAGTGTGTGTGTGTGTGTGTGTGTGTGCGCGGAGGATTGATGATGTCTCTGCTGACTTCAGTTTTCATTACATCAATGAGTAGAAACAGGAACGGCTCATTATCAGAGGCAGAAAGTCAGATTTTCATTTCAGGTTCTGTCTTTTACTCATTCGGACGGTCACATGGCTCTTCCTCTGATTCTCCTTGGTGTTTTACTTTACACTGCAGGTAAGAAAGAAATTACATTCTACCCTCAAAACATGCTTTTGTGTTTGTTTGTGTAAACTAGCCAGTTCTTCTGTTGTTTCTTTGTATACTTTGATTGATTTCACTTCTTAAAGACAGCAGGGTGAGCAAGTACTGCATTTATATTTGATTATAAGTGTGTATATATAATATATTCTACTTTCAGCCACTGTTCAGTTTATATCCAGCTGTGTAAGACTTGAACATTGCATAAAAAACCTTTCAACAACTTAAAACAACAACAACAAAAGAACTTCCAGTAACCGTACAGTTGCAACACTCATTGTTGACATTTGGGAAATGTGGATTGTTGACTTTTGGAATTTTTTAAAATGACAGTATTAAAATAAATCACTAGAATGTTCTTAACACAAATGTACCATTTCATTTGATGTCTATATCCCACTATTTCTAAAATCACCTTCCTCAGACCATGACTTAACACTTTCATACTGTCATATTATGTTACAGTATATTGTATTAAACTTAAAAAGTCCCCCTTTCCATATTTCACCTGCTGTAAGTTCAACAACATCAAACACATTCATAAGTTAATGGAGGCAGGAGGTCAAACCAAATAAAAACCACTGAACACGCTGAACAAATAATTATTTGATGCATATATTTTTTATTTAATTCGAAAATTGTTTTAGCTATTTCGCACCAGTATTATCATTAAAGCTAAGAGTGCTAAAGTAGTGGTTTGAGAAAACTTGTTTATAACGTGTGTGTGTGCGTGCGTGCGTGTGTGCGTGTGTGTGTGTGTGTGTGTGTGTGTGTGTGTGTGTGTGTGTGTGGTTTAGGTATGTTATGGGGACAAAGTGTACCCGAAAATACCAGACATTTTTGATCTTGTGGGTACTTTTTTTTTTTTTGGACCCCATGAGTAAAACAGCTTATAAATCATACTAAATGATGTTTTTTGACAATTTAAAAATGCAGAAGGTTTTCTTAGATGTGTAGGATTGTTTTGGGTTAGGAGATATACAGTTTGTACAGTATAAAAATCATTATGTATAGAAACGCCCCATAAAAAATGGAAACCAATGTGTGTGTTCGTTCTCCAAATGTCCCCTCAAAGATAGAAAATTGTGTAATATTTTGACATTGATAATGTAAAAATGCAGAAGGGTTTCTGTGATGGGTTAAGTTCCTATTGGCTCACTGAAGAGTTAAAGGCCACTGTCGGAGTGACCTCTCTCCTCTCTCTTCTCTGCGTCTTCTGGTTGCTGTTCGAGTGTGAACTCACCCGGCCTCAGAGCTCACACACCACATCAAGACACAGGCCTCAACACATCAAGACATGTGTAACTTCCTCAACCATTAGAGAGTCAAACTAAAATTGCAAGTTCATCATCATTTCTTTGTTTAACATGGAAGAAATTGATTGCAACTTCAACACCATTGACTCAAGTATCAAATCATCAAGCATCAAGTCTTTATCCTGAGACTGCATCCAGATGCTTGTTCAAGGGATACTTCACCCAAAAATAAAAATTCTCTGATCATTTACTCTCCCTCAAGTTGTTCCAAACATGCATGACTTTCTTTCTTCTCCTGAACACAAAAGAAGATATTTTGAAGAAAGTCGGTAACCAAATGCCTGATGGACCCCATTGACTTCCATAGTAGGAAAAAAAACATACTATGGAAGTCAATGGGGACCAGCAACTGTTTAATTACCAACCTTCTTTAAAATATCTTCTTTTGTGTTCAGGAGAAGAAAGAAAGTCATACAGGTTTGGAACAACTTGAGGGAGAGTAAATGATCACAGATCACATGATCATTTTTGGGTGAACTATCCCTTTCAATGGGCCGTCTACTCTCCACCTGCTGACATAATGCGTAAACATTATGGGAAGTGCGCTAGCCAGACGGGATTTAAAGTTTGGCTGGAGACCCAAGTTTGGTTTGAAGACGAAAAAACGTACCAAGCACATACTGAAACCTAACGTGTGTGTGTGTGTGTGTGTGTGTGTGTGTGTGTGTGTGTGTGTGTGTGTGTGTGTGTGTGTGTGTGTGTGTGTGTGTGTGTGTGTGTGTGTGTGTGTGTGTGTGTGTTGTTTGCCTTTGGCTTCAGGTTCTATTGTCCTGTCTTGTTTTGTAATGTGTAGGGGAGACCTGAAATGAACGCTTCCAATTTTATTCAGCTCATTTTATTCAGTTTTGTTACACACACACACACACACACACACACACACACACACACACACACACACACACACACACACAGCAATTATGTTAAAAAGCCTGTGTTGAATAAAAACCTTTCAAAATTAATTTTTTATACATTTTCTAATGTTACATCTCACCTCTCGGTATGTTTCAACTAACCCGGACTATGTATTGTAACATTTC
Organism: Abramis brama; assembly: GCF_963993115.1. NCBI lineage: Eukaryota > Metazoa > Chordata > Actinopteri > Cypriniformes > Leuciscidae > Abramis > Abramis brama. The sequence continues at coordinate 5,174,342 of NC_139969.1, forward strand.
ATTCCTCGTTTGAAACTGTTGCTATACTGTATTCTGGATATACACTACTTTTTTCTTTTGAATGGCCGTCAACAGAGACATCAGTTTCTTTGTCTGCCCATATACTGTATGTATCTCACTGTATCTGCATGTGGTGAACAGTGCCGGTGGAGCTGAGGTCAGTCTCTGCGTGAATGTTTTGCTTCTTTACTGACTCGTGTGTTTTTGTGGTTGGTTTCTGTCCAAAGGCCACAGTGCAGATTCACACTCACACATTATTATTTTACTTGCACACTCACTACAGGAACCAATGTAGCCACAACACATTTTTAAATATTCTTGAATACATTTTAAAATTGTGAATTATTTTAAGGAAATATGAGACACTGGGGATGGTTGCAATACTTTTTTATCTCAAACTTTAATATAATTGTTTCCTATTTCCTATACTCTTTGCTATGAATTGTGTTTTGAAATATTTTGAGTTGTTATATTTGAAAACATGTACAGTTTAGATTTTGTATGCATTTATTTTGTCAATCAAAATGTTCAAGTTTTATATCAAATTGAACAAGAGAATCTGCTTATTCAGATTATACCACTACTACAGTATCTTTTAACATGCTTTAACCTGTTCACAAATCAAATTAGCCATAAGGAAAATGTTGATTGTTGTTGTGTTGTGGCTAGTTTGAGTTTGCTGCTGCTACTTTGCTCACTTGATGACGCTTATTTTATGTGGTTTCAGGCGATGATGATATTTCTGCTCTTATTTCTCTGAAACGGAAACAGGAGGAAACAGAGACACTTCAAGAAGTGACCAGCTCCTCTCATGCACACACACTCCACTATAGACATGATTTACCTTCTCTGTGGGATTTTACTTTACATCTCAGGTAAAATATATATCATTTTGTTTAAAGTATTACTAAACCATTGTATAGTCTGTTGTTAATTTTTTTTAATGGTTTAAGTTATAATTCTTCTATATACATCATGTGCAGTTTGTGTTTTATGTTTTCTCCCATACGTTTATTCTTGTCCACAGGTGGTGCTAGAGTTAATACACTGAAACTTAATATAGCAGTGAAATCTGGATCATCTGGCATTATTCCATGTGTGTATGATAAACAACATAAAGTAAACCACAAATATTTGTGTTGGGGGACATATTTGGAGCTCTTGCAGTATATTAGCATATGCAGGAAAGACAGGAAAATATTCCATCACTGATTATCCAGACCAGAGTATTTTTACAGTGCGATGGGACAAACTGGAGATCTCCGACTCTGGATATTACTGGTGCGCTGTGGAGATTGGTGGCCCTGGCACTGTAGACGCTGGTTATTATTTGTATCTGACGGTACAATCAGGTAAAAAAAACTTCTTTACAAATTACGATTTACGAATTACAGTTTTGTTTTCTGACAATGCAATTTATTAAAATAGAATAAATATGAAATAATGAAGCTATAAATAACGTTATGAATAATGTAAAAGGTAAGTGTTGTTGTTGGGTTATATATTTATTATAAATATAATATAATACAATATAAAAATGAAATAATGAAGATATAAATAACATTGTAAATAATATAAAAGGTATAGGCTAAGTGTTGTTGGGTTATAATATGTATTTCTTTACACACAAGCAAACCGAATTACACCTTTAAAGTATTGGGTTTCAACTTACTCAAATATCTAATGATACATATGTAAAAAAAAAAATACTTTTAAAAAAGATTGAAAGTGATTCCAATTTTGACTTATATTACTAAGATGCGATTAGTTAGTTTACAGATTTATGAGATTATATAGTTTACTCTTTATCATAGAAATGGACCATGGTGAACATATTTAGACAGTTTGTGAACCTCTTTAAGAGAGTTTTATATAACTTTCAAAAAGTCCAGTACAAACGTTACTGCCACTCATCAACGGCAGCTGTCACAGTTGGCGACAAGAACAATCCTCCGTAGGCTAGACCGTCCCATTTAACAACGTTCAGTCAGACCGTTTCACACATACTCCTGTGCAGTACAGTACCACAAATACATAGACATTTTTACAGACCTAAATATGACAACAATCACATAACCCATAGAGAAAGTTTAGGAATAGTCACACATCATTTATACACATAAAAGCAGGATATCAGGGTTTTAAAATCAAACATTGTAAAAGAAAACAATATATTACGGTTGTTTAAACCAATGAACATTAAGCTGTGTCGTCAGCAAATCGTTTCCCATCGCTTTTACTCAGCGCAGTCGGTGGAGATCAACTGCAGAATCCGACACGTCCGCCTCGCCTTCGCAAGAGTTTTTTTACATAGCCTACGTCAGCAGGACATCAGAGCCTTTTATACAGTCTACGGTACAGGACCACTCGGACACATTTCTAACCGGCATTTCGCGGTGATCACCGGTGATCGCTTCTGCGCAGATTTTGCTCTTCTCAAACAAGCGTATTCATTCTGGAGTTGGACTGGTTGTCCTGTAGCCTATTTTTTAATGCACTGAAAAGAACCGTCTCATAAGAGTGATTCGTTCTGGATCACATTACTCGCTGAATGTGGTTTAAAAAAGCAGTTAAAGGGATAGTTCACCCAAAAATGAAAATTCTGTCATCATTTATTTATTTGTGTTCAGCAGAAAAAAGAAATTCATACAGGTTTGAAACAACTTGAGGGTGAGTAAATGATGACAGAATTTTCATTTTTGGGCGAACTATCCCTTTAAGCGGTATCAGTGCAGAAGACATTTTTTGAATTCGGAAACAAAAATTATGTAATTTTTTGTTAATTTTTAGTATTTTAGAACAGCTTTACTGCATATCGGTGAAATAATGAACTTTCTATAGTACAGGAACCAAACTAACACATTTTTCGGTTCTGTGACTGTAACTGTTAAAAATAAAACCAGTTTTGAATAAAGTGTGTTACCATATAGCAAACACTTAAAAATATCAAATAAATCAATATCAAAGGAATTTAGATGGGCCTATTTACATTTTATAGCCAATAAGACAATGGACAAATGTTATTGTCTTTTTGACTGTGTTCAGCTCCTGATGTGTCTGTGAAGAGCAGCAGTGTATCTGGACATGAAGGTGATAATGTCAGTGTCCAGTGTTTCTACACTTCTGGATATAAGTATAAACTCAAACAGTGGTGCAGATATAAAGATCAGAGCTGTTACACTGGGAAGAGGACTAAAACATCCCAGGATTCATCAGTCCAGATCAGTGATGGGAGAAGCTCCTTCACTGTGTTGATGACTGGACTGAGACTCAGTGATTCTGGATGGTACCTCTGCTCTGTAGGAGATCTGCAGGCTCCTGTTCAACTCACTGTCAATGAACCCAAACCTGGTAAGATCACAAATCTGTTCAGCTATAAAAATGGTGACACTCTTAATGGCCTAAAAATAACTTCATGTTTTTCTCCTTTCAGTGACACATATTCCAACAACTACACCATCTGACCCTGAGACAGACAAGTAGGTGTACTTTTTGACCATTTAAAAGAATCAAATGCATATAAATACTTTTGTAGCCAGAACCCTGTTGATCCTGTTCCCAAAACTGGTCTAAATGATTTGTTCATAATTTGGACTGATTAGGTATTTTTTAAGGAAAGAAGTACAGGAGAAGAGCATACAAGCCTACATTTTATTTTTTTTTCATTGAAGAAAGAAAGTATACAGTATACTTACAGGTTTGGAAAGACTCGATTGTACTTTAATTTTTGAGTGAACATATGTGACCCTGGACCACAAAACCAGTTACATGGGTACATTTTTTGAAATTGAGATTCATGCATCAGTTGAACGCTTAATAAATAAGCTTTCCATTGACGTATGGTTTGTTATGATAGGACAATATGTGGCCGAGATACAACTATTGAAAATCTGGAATCTGAGGGTGCAAAAAAATCGAAACATTGAGAAAATCTCCTTTAAAGTTGTCCATTTATGTTGGTGATTGTGCTGCATTCACTCACAAAAATAAATGTTTTATATATTTACGGTAGGAAATTTACTAAATATCTTCATGGAACATGATCTTTACTTAATATCCTAATGATCTTTGGTAAAAAAGGAAAATCAATGATTTTGACCCATACAATGTATTGTTGGCTATTGCCACAAATATACCCGTGCGACATGTGACTGGTTTTGTGATCCAGGGTCACATATTCTTCTCTCTCTTTTTACATTGTTTTGCAGGTACACAACTCAGACATCTGCAAGCAGAAATCCTACAAGTGTGAATGAAATAACCAGTAAGGAGCAGCTGAACTGGGTTAATCAGATCAAATATTTTAATGTGTTTAATTACCAATTATGAAATGACATGTGTAATCATTTATCCATCAGAAAGAAAAAAAAATACTCTGGAGACAATCGTTGTTTAGATGCACTGCATACAATGGAAGCCAATTTCAGCCACATACGGAAAAAAAATCATGCTTTAGTAAATCATAATTATGACATTTATGGAAAAAAAAATGCAGAAGTCTGAATTATGAGATAAAAAGTCATAATTATGACACAAAAAGATGAAATTCTATAAAATGTCAGAATTATGACAAAAGTCTAAATTATAAGATAGAAGTCATAATTATGACATAAAATGCTGAGACTGTGACAAGTCAAAATTATAACAAAAAAGTCATAATTACGACAGCATTTTTAATGATGACATTAAAAAGTATGAAAAACATAAAAAAAAACATGCTTTATTCATAATTATAACAAAAAAATTATGACATAAGTCTAAATTATAAGAAAAAAAGTCATAATTATGACATCAAAAGTCACTATTATGACACAAAGTCAACTTTCTATGTCATAATTATAATTTATAAAGGCATTCGTTTTTTCCTTATGTGTTGGAAACGGGCTCCCATAACAAACAGCTTCTTTCATTAATGATAACACTCTGATCAAACTAAGAAACTTGTTTCTCTGTTTCTGTTTTTGGCAGCAGTTATGATTACTGATTTAAGACCTGAGACACGCATGTAAGTGTGAACATTGTTATTCAGTCATTCATAGCAACTGATACCAAACTATTACATGTCAACATAATGTAATGTTCATTTTAATTGCAGAGATGCAGCTCATCCATCTCTAACAACAGCCTCAGCGACTATTAATACAAAAATACACCGCCAGGATGAGCAAAACAACTATTTAAGGCATGTAAATGAACTAATTTGCTTATATTGCATCTCTAAATTAGAAACAAAGCTTTAACAGAGGAACTTTCTGCACAATAAAAGTGAGAATAGTTCTGTATGATAAACACACATATGTCTCTCCATCACTGCAGGCATGATGTGATTCTGCTCATGAGTCTTGTAGCGACGCTTGTGCTGTTCCTGCTTGTTTTTCTCGCTGTAATAGTAACCTGGAGGCTGAGAAAGAAGCCGGGTGAGTTTTCGCTTTACACTTCTGGAGGACTGACAGTATATTATTGTGCTTCATTTACAGCTATTTAATAAAGAAATCAATAAATGGGCATAATATACTGTATGGATTACAGTATGTGAGAAGAAAGAGGCTGTAAAGTGACTTGAGAGGCATCAAACTAGCACAATTACAAAAATGGGGACAAAAAAACGGGTCAAATTTAGTTTTGCATCATGATACACACACATTTGACAAAAAGATACAACTGACCAATTAGAATCAAGTATTTTATATCTTTTGTATATGCCATTCATAAACCCTGTCAACTGTAATTGTATAATCTTAAAAATAAAGGTTCCAAAATTTGGTTTTCACAACAATAAAAACAATAAAAAAGGTTTTTCTTTAACAGTGTCTATGGAAAATATTATGATATATAATCTTCATATCTCACTCTGACAGAGAGGGGTCACATTAGAGAAGAAGAACATTTTAACACCACCAGTAATACAGTAAGTAGTTTACACACTGATGGAATTCAGAAATCTTCAGAAAATAATCTAAATCTGTGTTTGTGTTTGATGCAGACCGTCTCTGAAAACCAGATGACATCCATCAGTCCAGCAGCCGCTACTGTAAGTCATCAGTCCTCTCTGTAGACATTTACTGAGATGATGATTGAAAATGAATGATCATCAGTTGTGTTTCTTCACAGTCTTCTGCCTCAGTGGACGGCTGTTTGGTGACTTACAGTTCTGTGATCTTTCATAAGGCAGTAAGTATGGTCTTTGAATGCTCTGAATGACTGAGTCACACTGCAGTTTGGGCTGGGACGTCCTGTTTGTCCAAATCAAAAGGGAAACTTGTTTTAGGATGGGGTGCTGGGGGAGGGGGGTCAACACATTTGATTAAGAAACAATATCATGTCTATAAAACACATCAAACTCCACGTTGCACAACAAGCATATTGGTGAGAAGAACACAAATATACACACTGGGATATTTAACTGCACATAACATTAGTGACATCATCGATACTGCTTGCAATTGTAATGCAATGGGAATTGTCTACGGGAAGTAAATTTAGCCTTTAAATAAAAGGGTTTTGAGCTGTTGTTTACACTGCCACATACAATAAAAGTGCATGCACAGCGACAGGAAAATTAAAATTAGCACAAAAAACTTTTGCCTACCTTGCAGAACACTGAAGATGGACTTGGATTTTCTATTTTGAGATTCAGTTTCTTCACATCATTTACAGCTCATGTCTGACACAAGAGGAAGGATTGGGATAGGCTTATCCAGTTTCGAGAAAGAAAACATCACATGCTAAATGAATACTAGTTAGAAAGAACTAGTTTTAATGCCCACATACAATTTATATTATGTTTATTACAAATGAATTACTAAATGCTAAAAAGGAAATAAATGGAAATCCTCAGAATTCTTATTCTTAAGCTGATCATGTTTATTCACAGGCTTTATCATCAGTGGATCCAGAGGGCGACGTGATCTACAGCTCTGTGAAAAAACCTCGAAAGGCTGTGAGTTCATATCCATACACACCCTGCTCCTTCTTAATGACGTTATGAGCAAATGAAAGTAATTGATTGTAAATTAATAATAAATCTATTTGTACCATTTCAGTTTTTAGTTAGTGTAAACCTGTTAAATGTCACTTTGGAATAAGATTGCTGAAGTAAAAACACTTAAAAAAAGTTACTTTAAGTTTACTGTAAAGAAAATGTTCTGTACTAAACTTATTTTATGCAAAAATATATATTTTACAAAACAATTTGGACTCTGAAATTGCTAAAACATCAAAGCCACATGCTAACCAAGCTGTGCTCCAAAGTTGGCTATAGGCCTACTAAAAATAGTTTTAGGGATGAATCTTTGATTTGGGAAGGAATTAGGAATGAACTCGGGGGCCATGACAATACTATGCGTGTCAGGGGAATGTGTTCGGGAGAGACCTGGACATTATTGGGCACCGACTCGGAACCGTGCTCCGTGGCTGAAGGGATATACACATGACTGGACACTAGGATGTCCCCAAGGGCTGCTGAGGTGTCTCTCAGGGTATCACTGGCGTGCTCTGGGGCAGCTTCCTCCAAAACGGCGGGCTCCGGACTGACAGGAGCAGACTCGACTTGTTCATAGGCTGATGCAGTGATCTTGGTTGCTCTCTTCCTTCATTTCTTTGGAGTCAGAAGACGATCTAGAACTTGACTAGAACTGACTTGACTGGATCTGGGGGGGCTGGACTTGACTTGACAGACTCAAGAGTCACTAGAGTGAACTTGACAGACACTGAACTTGGGGTGCCCTCGAGGGCTTCAGGAACAAAACACTGGACATGGTTCCGGGGCTGGAGCCGACACTGGAATTTGCTCAGGGGCTGGAGCCAACACTGGAACTTGCTTCAGGACCTCCCGGGCCAATGCGCTAGGGGCCTCTAAAAGGACATTTGACTTGCCAACATGGGACCTCCTTTTCTTCGGCTTCTGAGGGCATGACAGTTTGTGCTTGACTGGCTCTGGACTGGCATTCTTGTTCAAAACAGATGAAATGAGCTGCTCTGGAACTTGAGGGGGCTCATGGACTGTAGGAGACTCTGGACTGTGCTCAGGAGTGGCCTGCGTGGCAACGACAGCAGGCTCCTCGGAGACAAACTCCATGACTGTTACAGGGAAAGCAGGCCGCTTGAGAATCACCTCTCGGTCCAGGACAGTGAGAACGGGCTGCTCAGGAACGGCCTCCTTGGCCATGATGGGCTCAATGAGAGCGTCTGGAATGGTCTCAGGGGCCAAAACTATGAGACTGCGCTGCTCTGGAATGGACTCCTCTGGGTAGACTGGAACGGTCTCTGCAGGCTCTGGGGTGACTGGAACTGGCTTGGGAAGATCTTGAACTGACTCGATGGAGACAGAGACTGATGCAGCAGTCCGAGCTGCCCTCTTCTTTCTCAACATTCATTTTTCAGTTGGATTCAAAAGTGCAAGAGCTTGACTCGACGAAGAAGGATGGGTGAGGTGGTCACTACCGTCAGGATCTGGTGGTGTCAGGATCCTCCAATCCTTGCGATGATGCAGGTAATTGGTAAAATTCCAAAAGTCCAGGATCCTTAAATGCTCCATCTACCACTGAGGAAGGGGATCATCCAGACAGTGGTTGAAAGCCTCTTTAAGAGCTGCATCATGGTACTCCAATCCCCTAGCCATTGTCCAGAAGAACTGGGCAAAGGATCGTACCTCACGGCCCTGCTGGCGCAGCGATGCCAACCGCTGCTGGAGTGCTAGTCTCTCCTGAGCTGTCGCCGGGGGGAACAACACGGATACTCATTCTCCTGGGTCCGATTGGGGCTGGTTCATTATGTCAGGATTCAGAGAGGGAGGACCCAGGCGCAGAATGAACAGGGAGTGATATTTATTGACAAAGACAGGTAGAGCAGATGCTAATACTCAAAACACCACGTATAGCAGGCGGGCGACCAGGATACAAATACACCGGAGAGGATGAGTGATATGAATAATCCTGTGTGGATGCCAAACGGGAACTGGAATGAAGAGAACTCCAAACGATTTCCAGAAGTTGTCAATTTCTGTGGTAACTTCATACAAACATTGAACACAGACAACACACCAAAACGAACCAGCAGAGACATGAGGAAAAGAGGCACAATATAAAGGGACCAGAGCACATGACGATCAGGTGAGCACAATTAGTGAAATGAGGGCAAGACATGAATTAAACAAGGGGGCGTGGTAACAGGAAACAAGGAGGCAGGACAAGAGGAGCACATGGCAAACACAAACAAAGACAGAGCCATGTGCTCAAACACAAGACAAACATAGAAACATGAAACCACGACAACACAGACAAGGCTTCCAGGGCAGAACCCTGACAGTTTCGAGAAAGAAAACATCACATGCTAAATGAAATTAATCCTAGATGGAAAGAACTGGGTTTAATGCCCACTTACAATTTATATTTAAAGTTATTACAAATTAATTACTAAATGCTAAAAAGGAAAGAAATGGAAATCCTCAGAATTCTTATTCTTAAGCTGATCATGTTTATTCACAGGCTTTATCGTCAGTGGATCCAGAGGGCGACGTGATCTACAGCTCTGTGAAAAAACCTCGAAAGGCTGTGAGTTCATATCCATACACACCCTGCTCCTTCTTAATGACGTTATGAGCAAATGAAAGTAATTGATTGTAAATTAATAATAAATCTATTTGTACCATTTCAGTTTTTAGTTAGTGTAAACCTGTTAACTGTCACTTTACATCAAAGTGTACTTTGAAACAAAGTTTCACTTTGTGTACTTTGTGTACAAAGTGTACTTTGTGTTACATCATACAACACTTTACATCAAAAAAGTTACTTTAAGTTTACTGTAAAGAAAATGTTCTGTACTAAACTTATCTTATGCAAAAATATATATTTTACAAAACAATTTGGACTCTGAAATTGCTAAAACATCAAAGCCACATGCAAACCAAGCTGTGTTCCAAAGTTGGCTATAGGTTTGTTGTAAACACGCGTATGAAGATGAAGGATCAAAAGTCTTTAATATCAGGCAACAGGGCCACATGATAAACTTCCACAAAGTATTGAAAAGGCCAAACAAACTGAACAAAGAGAGAAAGTACTAGGCTGAATCCGAAATCGCCCCCTATATCCACAAAAAGGGCATTATTTGAGGGGACAGCCATTTGTAGTGGTGTCCGAAACCATAGTGGAGGTTATTGAGAGCAGTGAACAGTGTTAGTGGACTAACGTAGGGAATAGTGAATGAGGGATTAGGGAGCGATTTCGGATTCAGCCCTAGAGATCCTGAGGTGCACACCGCTGAACTACCATTTTCATCGTAAGGCAATGTCTGAGTTGAACAAGATGAATACTGAGGTCACTCAATGTGCTGCAAATGCAACTGAAGAAAACAGAAGCAAATAGAAAAAAACACCAGCAAATTAAGAAAACATCATCAGTTAGATAACACGTGCTCCAAATACAGACACGTATTTGCATTGTGAGTGCATTTTGAGTTTTGCAGCACGTTTTCTTAATTTGCTGGTGTTTTTTTCTATTTGCATGTGTTTTCTTTAGTTGAGCTCTCTCAGCCACCGTAGTTTAAGCTTTCGAATGATACCTAATTTAAGATGAATAATAAAATATGTGATGGAAAAAAGGCAATAAAAAAGAGCACTAAGCATCCCACTGGTGGGACACTGACAGTTAACAGGTTGTATGCAGCTAAAACTGTAAATGTGTCAGCATTGTGTGTGTGTGTGTGTGTGTGTGTGTGTGTGTGTGTGTGTGTGTGTGTGTGTGTGTGTGTGTGTGTGTGTGTGTGTGTGTGTGTGTGTGTGTGTGTGTGTGTGTGTGTGTGTGTGTGTGTGTGTGTGTGTGTGTGTGTGTGTGTGTGTGTGTGTGTGTGTGTGTGTGTGTGTGTGTAGTTGGCTTTTATAAATGAATAATTCCAGTCTTGCAAAGAAGTGCATTTCATTTCTCTGCATCTTTACATCACAGGGACATTCCAGAATGGATTCTTGACCAAATTGAGGACAAAAGGGACACAACAACACATTAGAAAGAGCTGAAACCTTCATTTTTCTTTTCATGTAAGTCCAAATTATGCCTACATAAATTGTAGGCTTACGGAAATGCAATGTTGTTAGTAGTTATTAAATTACAGTTCATAAAAAAAAGTTTTTACTTTTTAGTTTACTAATGTTTTGTTTTGAATGAATTTTAATTGCACAATTTTTAAATTTTTAAAGGAATAGTTCACCTAAAAATGAATATATTTTAATTTCTCATCCTCATGTCGTTCCAAACCCGTTCGACTTTCGTTCATCTTCGGAACACAAATTAAGCTCTTTTTAATGAAATCTGAGATCTTTCTGTCCCTCCATTGACAGCTATGCAACTACCACTTTCAAGCCCCAGAAAGGTAGTAAAGACATCATTAAAGTGATTCATGTGACTCCAGTGGTTTAACCTCAGCTTTATTGAAAGTGGAAGTTGCGTTGGCTGTCAATGGAGGGACAGAAAGCTCAGATTAACCTCAGAACTAACCCTTTAATATCTGCCTTTAGATGCTATAGAGACCATGCAGCGCCGGTTCTCTGAATATTCTGCAATTATGGGTACATTAACTAAGTTAAATGGTTTAATCAGTTCAGTCTCGTGTGTATCATATGATGTATTTATATTGTTACTGACCAGCATAGTTTAGCAGTTTAATGATGATTTTTATTGGGTATATACACTTGTAATTCAGGCATTATTTGAGTGTTTTGTTCTACTGTACTGTATTCTATAGAGTCTCTGTCTCCCTCATCTGGTTCTGTTTGGGATCTACACCCCTGTAATGGGCTAATGATGCTTTATGCTTTTGTTGGCTTTATTTTGTCTAGTTTCAAACAGTCAGTGAAGCAGGGTTACTTGTCTTTTTTTTATCTTTTTAAGCCTGGAAACAAAGTTTCAGCTTGTCTTTCAACATGAAAAATGTGTACTGTAACAGATTGACCTAATTAATTGGGGTGCCAAGCAGGTGATTAAACCTACTAAATTTATTTGAGTCAGTCAACCGTACAAAGGATTCAAACATAAGAAAAAAGTAGGAACCCTTAATATGCAGATGAAGAAACACACAAATGTCAACAGGCTCAATTCATATAAACTGTTATTAGCTTTTTTGTTTGAGCAAAATAACATTCAGTGAGGGGATTCACAAAATGCAAGTTCAACAAAAAACAAAACAAGACCAAAAATTATTCAATTTATAAGGAAAGGATCCCAGAAATTAAAATACTCAATTCCCAATTCTGGGCCCACTTAACATGACAAAATCTTTCAACAAAAAGAAATCAGTTCATTCAAAAATTAAATTTGTTTAAATTCAGTTCATTCCTTTTCAACTCATTTGGGGTGTGCAAACCACCAGTTTCACAAGTTCACATTAGCAGTTCTTGACTAGCATAGTAGCTTAGAGTTCATAGGTTCTTAGACCATTAAGAACATTCAGACCAGCACTGAGCGATCAGTCCACTGTGCAGTTCAGAAAGAGTTTTTTTTAGCACTTCAAACAATATTTACACAGTCCCATGGACACTCAACTGGCAAACCCAACATAAGAATATAAGAAAAAGAAAAAACAATACTTGTTTGGTTTTGTCCCAACAGTCAGTCAGACAAATGATCCTCCATTGTCGTTTGTACCATTGGTAATTTCCCTGAACATCCAGCAACTTCCAAAAGGTCCATAAATCCCAAAGCCATCAATGAAAGGTTCCTTTCACCTCACAGGTTGTTTGGAGATATGCAGGGATTAACTTCCCACATCTTCCCACTACACAAGGCATTACTCTCTAACTACCATCTTCCAGCTCTCTTAAGCCATGTGCTCCACACATCATGTGACTCAGTGCATCATGTGACTCAGTGTATCATGTGACTTAGTGCATCCTGTTCGTCACACTCCCTTGTAAAAGCAAAACAATTAGATGACAGGCTTATTGTTGAGGTCAGAAAATCCAAGGAATTCCTCTTCATCGGTATCTTCTTGGAAAAGATCCATCAATTTAACGCGCTGAATTTCCTCCAGGTCTTTTTCTGTGGGATAACATGGTTTTAGTTGACATACATGTGTGGTACGCAAACCCTCTCCTGTTTCTTCCATTACAACCTGGTAATTTAAAGGACCCATCCGACGTACAATCCTATAAGGACCTTGCCACTTTGGTGCAAGCTTGGCTGAGAACTTATTTTCTGCTCTAGAAAGGGGATGAGAACGTAGCCAAACCCTATCATTGTTTTTGAATTCAAGATGGCGTCTCTTTTTATCATAATTCCTTTGCTGTCTCAGGCAAGCTTTGGCCAATTTTTTTGTGACAAGTTCTTTCAAGTCATTGAGCTGAGCAATGTTATTATATGCTGGTGAGTCAGGAAGAATGGTTTGTGGTTGTAACACAAGGTCTAAGGGGCCTCTGAGTGGTCTACTGAGATTAAGCTCAGCAGGTGTGACACCAGTAGACTCTTGTACTGCTGAATTAAGAGCAAATCGGAATTTATGAAGATGCTGGTCCCAATGGTTGTGTTGGCTTCCTAAATATTTAAAATATTTTGACTCCTTTCCTCTGTGGACTTTTCAGTGTGTGTGTGTGTGTGTGTGTGTGTGTGTGTTTGTGTGTGGTTTAGGTATGTGGGGACAAAGTGTACCAGAAAATACCAGAAAGTTTTGATCTTGTGGAGACATTTTTTTTTGACCCCATGAGTAAAACAGCTTATAAATCATACTAAATTATGTTTTTTGAAAATGTAAAAATGCAGGTTTTCTTAGATGTGTAGGATTGTTTTGGGTTAGGAGATAGAATATACAGTTTGTACAGTATAAAAATCATTATGACTATGAAAACCCCCCATAAAACATGGAAACCCATGTGTGTGTTCGTTCTCCAAATGTCCCCACAAAGATAGAAAATTGTGTCAAATTTTGACATTGTGTCAAGTTTTCTGTGATGGGTTAAGTTCCTATTGGCTCACTGAAGAGTTAAAGGCCACCGTCGGAGTGACTTCCCTCCTTCTCTCTTCTCTGCGTCTTCTGGTTGCTGTTCGAGTGTGAACTCACCCGGCCTCAGAGCTCACACACCACATCAAGACACAGGCCTCAACACATCAAGACATGTGTAACTTCCTCAACCATTAGAGAGTCAAACTAAAATTGCAAGTTCATCATCATTTCTTTGTTTAACATGGAAGAAATTGATTGCAACTTTAACACCATTGACTCAAGTATCAAATCATCAAGCATCAAGTCTTTATCCTGAGACTGCATCCAGACGCTTGTTCAACAGACCGTCTACTCTCCACCTACTGACATAATGGGATTTAAAGTTTGGCTGGAGACCCAAGTTTGCTTTGAAGATGAAAAAAGTACCAAGCACAATGTTTTCTCACCGTTCCTGATCTCTACTCAACACATTCGGCTGCTCTAGTGGCTGTCAGAGCAGAAACGAAAGCTACTCTCTGTGTGTGTTTTTCTGTTTTCTCCGGTCATATGTTGCCTTTGGCTTGCTCAGTTGGGGATATTTTGGGGATATTTAATTTTATTCTATCAATCAATAAATTCCACTAGAAACAAACTTTGTTGTATTATTTTATTTTAATACTGTGAAGCTGCTTTGATACAATCTGTATTGTGAAAAGCGCTATACAAATATATTTGATTTGATTTGATTTGATGTCAATATGTAAATTGCGTGAGATTATTTCGTCCATTAGATCGAAAGATCTGAAAAAGTCCATAAATTTATCCGCCTAAAGACCCTCCCCTCAAAGAAATCAGGACAGAAGTGTTTGAAAGTGGACAAAAGAGACGGATTAAAACACCAGGTGTAAACATGTATGTGTCTCCCTCGTCTACTTGTGATCTGATCGACCAAAACACATCTTAATACCAGCTGTAAACAGGGCCAAAGATACTGAAACCTAACGTGTGTGTGTGTGTGTGTGTTCTGTTTTGTTTGCCTTTGGCTTCATGTTCTATTGTCCTGTCTTGTTTTGTAATGTGTAGGGGAGACCTGAAATGATTGTAACACATGTTAACGCTTCCAATTTTTCCAACTAGGAACAACACACGCAAACACAAAAATAGTGTTCAGTTGTTGAAGCTGGTGCACATTTGCTCATTTTATTCAGTTTTGTTACACACACACACACACACACCAATTATGTTAAAAAGCCTGTGTTGAATAAAAAGCTTTCAATATATATATATTTTTAAATTTCCTAATGTTACATATCGCCCCGGTGAATATCATAATGTTACATCTCACCTCAGGGTATGTTTCAACTAACCCGGACTATGCGGTGTATTGTAACATTTCACTCCTCGTTTGAAACTATAAGCCACACCTTTTTCTGTTTGTGTTGCAAAGATAACAGCCATGTCATTTAATAGCTGACACTTCCTGAATCACATTTTGAACTGGCTTAAAAAAACTCCAAGATACAGACAGAAATGTAAAAAATGTTACAACCATCCCAGGTCTGTCGTCTGGTGCATATAGTATGTTGCTATATATTCTGGATATACACTACTTTTTTCTTTTGAATGGCCGTCAACAGAGACATCAGTTTCTTTGTCTGCCCATATACTGTATGTATCTCACTGTATCTGATGTCCATGTGGAGCAGAGGTCAGTCTCTGCGTGAATGTTTTGCTTCTTTACTGACTCGTGTGTTTTTGTGGTTGGTTTCTGTCCAAAGGCCACAGTGCAGATTCACACTCACACATTATTATTTTACTTGCACACTCACTACAGGAACCAATGTAGCCAAAACACATTTTTAAATATTCTTGAATACATTTTAAATATGAGGAAATATGAGACACTGGGGATGGTTGCAATACTTTTTTATCTCAAACTTTAATATAATTTCCTATATTCTTTGCTATGAATAGTGTTTTGAAATATTTTGAGTTGTAATATTTGAAAACATGTAAAGTTTAGATTTTGTATGCATTTATTTTGTCAATCAAATTTACTTGTTCAAAATTATTTTAAACCAACCCCCATGAACCCCTTCCAGCACCTCAAGCCATTTAATAAAAAAATATTGTAAAACCCATGATTAAAAAAAATAAAAATAAATAATTAAACATAACAGTTTGTGTTAATCACTTTCACAGTTTTGTCAAAATGGTGACTTGAACAATGTAACATTTTGTTCAGTAATTGTGAGTGAAGAAAGTGTTTTATTTAGTATTTTTGAGTAAATGTTTTATATAGAATCTGCTTTTTCAGATTATACCACTACTACACTATATTTTAACATGCTTTAACCTGTTCACAAATCAAATTAGCCATAAGTAAAATGTTGATTGTTGTTGTGTTGTGGCTAGTTTGAGTTTGCTGCTGCTACTTTGCTCACTTGATGACGCTTATTTTATGTGGTTTCAGGCGATATTTCTGCTCTGAAACGGAAACAGGAGGAAACAGAGACACTTCAAGAAGTGACCAGCTCCTCTCATGCACACACACTCCACTATACACTCCACTATAGCACACACACTCCACTATAGCACACACACTCCGCTATAGACATGATTTACCTTCTGATTCTCTCTGGGATTTTACTTTACATCTCAGGTAAGAAAATATATATATATATATAATTTTGTTTAAAGTATTACTAAACCATTGTACAGTCTGTTGTTAAATTTTTAAAATGGTTTAAATTATAATTCTACTATATACATCATGTGCAGTTTGTGTTTTATGGTTTCTCCCCTACGTTTATTCTTGTCTACAGGTGGTGCTAGAGTTAATACACTGGAACTTAATATAGCAGTGAAATCTGGATCATCTGGCATTATTCCATGTGTGTATGATAAACAACACAAAGAAAACCGCAAATATTTGTGTCAGGGGAGATATTGGACCTCTTGCCGTATATTGGCATATGCAGGAGAGACAGGAAAATATTCCATCACTGATTATCAAGACCAGAGTATTTTTACAGTGCGATGGGACAAACTGGAGATCTCCGACTCTGGATATTACTGGTGCGCTGTGGAGATTGGTGGCCCTGGCACTCTAGACGATGGTTATTATTTGTATCTGACGGTCCAATCAGGTAAAAAACTTCTTTCCAAATTACAATTTACGAATTACAGTTTGTTTTTTTCTGACAATGCAATTTATTAAACTAGAATAAAATATAAATATGAAATAATGAAGCTATAAATAACGTTATAAATAATGTAAAAGGTAAGTGTTGTTGTTGGGTTATATATTTATTATAAATATAATAGCCTATAATACAATATAAAAATTAAATAATTAAGCTATAAATAACATTGTAAATAATATAAAAGGTAGGCTAAGTGTTGTTGGGTTATAATATGTATTTCTGTACACACAAGTAAACTAAATTACACCTTTAAAGTATTGGGTTTCAACTTACTCAAATATCTATATGTAAAAAATATGTGATTAGTTTACAGATTTATAAGATTAGCCTATATACTCTTTATCATAGAAATGGACCATGGTGAACATATGTAGACAGTTTGTGAACCCCTTTAAAGGCACAATATGTAACTTTTTTGCTTTAAAAATAGCAAAAATCACTATATCTATGTTATATATTTTTTTTTGTTGTGTACTTACATTATCCCGACTGTTTCCAACAACTTTCAAACCAAGAGAAATTTGTAATTTAATTCGAAGACACATCCCGTTTTTTTATTTCCGTTTTGTCGCCGTCAATGTCATCATATCCGCGTTGTCCCTGGTTTCCGCTCGTACTGCCAGCAACCAGAGCCCTCTGATAGTAACCAAGTAACCCGACAGACGTGGACAACTGTTAGTTCGCAATGTCTATTTGCATGCTGTTGTTGTTTCGTTCAAACATTATGGACCATGGCAAGCAGACTTTGGATAAAAAAGGAGAACTAAAACGAGAATCAATATCAGCGAGGTGTTTTCGAGATGCCTAGAGCTCCACGTCCGAGACTTCGACCGCTCCTACATGTACTTTATTAAACAGGTGAGCACATTTACATAAAACTAATCAATGTTATATAGTTCAACAATGATAAAATGTTAGAATATGATCTGTATGTTATTCTAATGTTGATCTAGCTTACTGCTAGTCTCATACAGACAAACTAACACAAATTTCAACACATTTAAATGCAGTTTAGTGTGATAGTGTAATGTTAGACCAAGTGAAACAGCGCTGCGTTACCTCACAAGTTTAATTTGTCTAATAAACTGACCTGTAAGTTGTAATTCTGCACTTGCGTGTAGTTCGGTAGAATGAAATGTCCATATTCCTTTTATATCCGCGGGACTCGCGTCGCGTGTGGAGCTGATAGCTGTCTCTTAGCAATCCCGACCTGCTTCATATCACGGTCATGATAAAAACATTGATGTATTCAGTCATCCATAAACATTATTAGATCAGTCGGCTTGACGTTGACGACAAGATCCATAATTCTTAGCAAATGTTGCGTCATCAAACTACGCCTTTGCTATTGTAAGAGGTTAGCGACCCCTAGCGGCGAAAAAAATTACATACTGTACGTTTAAGAGAGTTTAAAGGAGAACTCCGGTCAATTTTAACATTGAGCTCATTTTTTTGTAAATTTGGAGTGCTGTCAGTACAGAGAACAACGGCAAAAATCGGTGTTGCCTACACCGTGTTATCCTCTTTTTAAAATTTGCACCCTGTTGACTTCAATGGGGCAAGTTTTAAACCTGCTTTTAGCCTCTTAACATCCTTGATGTGTCATTACAAGTGCACAGCCAATGTGAGTGATTCCTTCAGAGTGAACACGGTGAATCTGACTGCAGTAGATGTGAAAGATATGAATAAAAATGAAGTTAATTCGGCCAGCGCTCATACCTGTATTTATTTCCTGTTTTCGGTCGAAGTCCATAGTAGTCGATTGTCGAGTTCACGCGCGTGATCATAGGTAACTAAGCAACAGTGGAGAACTCGACAATCGACTACTATGGACTTCGACCGAAAACAGGATGTAAATACAGGTATGAGCGCTGGCTGAATTATTATCATTTTTATTCATATCTTTCACATCTACTGCAGTCAGATTCACCGTGTTCACACTCTGAAGGAATCACTCACATTGGCTGTGCACTTGTATTGACACATCAAAGATGTTAAGAGGCTAAAAGCAGGTTTAAAACTTGCCCAATTTGAGTCAACAGGGTGCAAATTTTAAAAAGAGGATAACACGGTGTAGGCAACACCGATTTTTGTTTTTTTCTAAATTAAGTCAGTCTTTATTTTTGTGAAACAGTCTAACTTGCATTAGACTAGTCTATGAGCAAATTTTTAACACTATAGACCGGTCTAAAATAGCTTTGTGAAACCGGCCCCAAATTTACAAAAAAATGAGCTCAATGTTAAAATTGACCGGAGTTCTTCTTTAATATAACTTTCAAAAAGTCCAGTACAAACGTTACTGCCACTCATCAACGGCAGCTGTCACAGTTGGCGACAAGAACAATCCTCCGGCTAGACCGTCCCATTTAACAACGTTCAGTCCGACCTTTGTGGCCTTCAAATGATCCAGTCTTTGAATTGGGACACGGCCGTTGTTAGCCAAAAATGGTCGCAAGAAGCAGCAAAAAGAACCGTTTGGGAATCGGACAACATTGGTTCTGCTGTATGTTTTAGGCTTGTTCGACTTGAAGCGACGCTGCACAGACCGATCAGTGTATGACATCAAAGTACCGCGAGAGCGATTCAAAAGCATACAGTCTCGTCTGCTAATCGCTCTCGCTGTGAGCGATAAGAAATTTTAGGTAATGCAGGGTCCAAAGATGAGATGGCAAGTTTTAAAGTTGAGGCACTCACTCACACACAGATATATAACATCTAAAACTTTTTGTATAAAATGTATATTTACAACAGTTATGTTAACAGCAATAATAAGAAATGTCTGTTGTAAGAACAGATATTCAGCTGATGGACATCGTCTGCGTTGTCATAGGAACATCCCAGGTGAAAATAATGAGGAAACTAGTTGTCTTTCGTTGCTCCCTTCGCCAAGTGGCACCGCTACATAATGGCACACAAGTGCCTTGCTCACTCCAAAGCCCCCACTTGAAGGGAGTAGGGCATAAGGATGCTCACCAGCAATAAGCACGTCCCAGCCGGGTTCATCATTTCCGTTGTGTTCTGTGCTATTTGTAGCGCGTTTCTATATTTGGTTGTGTTGTGAACTTTTGCAGCACGTTTCTGTATTTGGTTGTGTTGTGAACTTTTGCAGCACGTTTCTGTATTTGGTTGTGTTGTGAGTATTTGGAGTACACGTGTGTTATAAAACTGATGAAGATGTTTTCTTAAAGGGGTGGTATAATGCCCTTTTCACAAGGTGTAAAATAAGTCTCTGATGTCCCCAGAGTGTGTATGTGAAGTTTCAGCTCAAAATACCCCACAGATATTTTTACATAGCATGTCAAAGTTGTCACTTTTTGAGGGTGAGCAAAAAAGCACCGTTTTTGTGTCTGTTCCTTTAAATGCAAATGACCTGTTGCTCCCGGCACAGGGGGCGGAGCTTCAAGAGCTTGTGTCCTTTTACTTCACACAGACACGCACTGAAAATTTCAAAAAGTTTTAGCCTTTTATGTTCAAACTGGAGTCAGAAAAATGGAGAGACTCAAGAAGTGACAACATGTAGAAAACATTTCTGAATGGATATTTGGTGAATTTATGTAGCTTATGTGTAGTTATCTTCTAGTCATTGATTAGCATATTCTGTCTTGATAATCTATAAATCGTGTTCAGGGGGCGGGGTTTATATAAATTCTAGGGTTGTTGATGTCACTAACCTGGGAGGAATGTCGTGTAGTCCCTACCAGCCGTTTGTTGTAGTCCTTGAAAAGCGATTTCTTTAAAAGAAAATATCTCCCTTTGCTTTGAACTTTGAGCATTGTAACTTTGAAGATGTTGTTTATGCTCAAAAAGCAACATTACACACCAACTAAAGTTAGAAAATTTAAATCATAATCAACCACCCCTTTAATTTGCGGGTGTTTTTCTATTTGCATGTGTGTTCTCCAGTTGCAGTGCGTTGATCTCTCTCAGCCACCGTAGGGCCTCCTGTCACGTACCAACACACTTTTACCATTCCATTCCAATTAGAATAGGGATTGTGTGTGCTCTTTTACTGTCCATATGATGACACACACATCTTAAAGATAAAACTTCTCGTAGTGGATCAGAAACCTTTGATATCAAGCCAGGGTGGATATCGCGGGATTCACACTCGTGCGCTTTGTTGCTGATAATCTGTTGCTTAAGTTCTGTTGCTTTTATATGAAAATAAATATGATGAACGAGACACCCAAAGTACTTGTTATTTATTTCCGTTTAAAAGACATGTTTATTAGGCCCACAAACATGTTTTTATTTATTTTTACAGGCCTAAATATGACAACAATCACAATGAGAAATCATCAGAAAGTTTAGGAATAGTCACACATCATTTATACACATAAAAGCAGGATATCAGGGTTTTAAAATCAAACATTGTAAAAGAAAACAATATATCACGGTTGTTTAAACCAATGAACATTAAGCTGTGTCGTCAGCAAATCGTTTCCCATCGCTTTTACTCAGCGCAGTCGGTGGAGATCAACTGCAGAATCCGACACGTCCGCCTCGCCTTAAAGTTTTTTTACATAGCCTACATCATGTAACACTGTCAGAGTTTTAAGTCTGCCCAGGATGGATAGAAAAGACAGCGCACACGGACGGTAGTTCCACGAGTCTTTATATAATTCCTCTCAGTTAAATGCACTCTTCTCATACATGTCATAGAGCGAATATTAACAGGGGAAAAACACTCTGAAAACACGCTACAAATAAGAGTAGAAAGTAAACACAGTAAATTAAAGGAGCAGTCGGTAGAGCGGTCATCTCTCTCCTCTCACTGCGCACGCGCTCACTTGAACAGCGCGCATACAATAACGTGTCATCTTAAAGGCATATACAACATTCATGTCATGAACACTATAACATTAGGTGGCCGTTACAGTCAGCAGGACATCAGAGCCTTTTATACAGTGTACGGTACAGGACCACACTCGGACACATTTCTAACCGGCATTTCACGGTGATCACCGGTGATCGCTTCTGCACTGATTTTGCTCTTCTCAAACAAGCCTATTCATTCTGGAGTTGGACTGGTTGCTCTGTAGCCTATTTTTTAATGCACTGAAAAGAACCGTCTCATAAGAGTGATTCGTTCTGGATCACATTACTCGCTGAATGTAAAAAAGCAGTTAAGTGGTATCAGTGCAGGAGACATTTTTTGAATAGCCTACGGAAACAAAAACTATGTTATTTTTTGTTAATTTTTTGTATTTTAGAACAGCGTTCCTGCATATCAATTAAAGAATGAACTTTCTATAGTACAGGAACCAAACTTTCACATTTTTCAGTTCTGTGACTGTAACTGTTTAAAAATAAAACCAGTTTTGAATAAAATCAAAAATGTTACCAACCATATAATAAACACTTACAAATATCAAATAAATCAATATCATGGGAATTTAGACAGGCCTATTTACATTTTATAGCCAATAAGACAATTGATGGACAAATCTTATTGTCTTTTTGACTGTGTTCAGCTCCGGGTGTGTCTGTGATGAACAGCAGTGTATCTGGACATGAAGGTGATAATGTCAGTGTCCAGTGTTTCTACACTTCTGGATATAAGTATAAACTCAAACAGTGGTGCAGATATAAAGATGAGGGCTGTTACACTGAGAAGAGGACTGACACATCCCAGAATTCATCAGTCCAGATCAATGATGATGGGGGAAGCTCCTTCACTGTGTTGATGACTGGACTGAGACTCAGTGATTCTGGATGGTACCTCTGCTCTGCTGGAGATCTGCAGGCTCCTGTTCAACTCACTGTCAATGAACCCAAACCTGGTAAGATCACAAATCAGTTCAGCTATAAAAATGGTGACACTCTTAATGGCCTAAAAATATCTTCATGTTTTTCTCCTTTCAGTGACACATATTCCAACAACTACACCATCTGACCCTGAGACAGACAAGTAGGTGTACTTTTTGACCATTTAAAAGAATCAAATGCATCTTTATTTTTGTAGCCCGAAAACCTGTTGATCCTGTTCCCAGAACTGGTCTACATGATTTGTTCACAATTTGGACTGATTCAATATTTTTTAAGGAAAGAAGTACAGGAGAAGAGCATTGCCTACATTTTTTTTTTTTTTTTTCCACTGAAGAAAGAAAGTATACAGTTTACATACAGGTTTGGAATGATAAGACTCGATTGTACTTTCATTTTTGATTGAACATATTTTTCTCTCTCTTTTTACATTGTTTTGCAGGTACACAACTCAGACATCTGCAAACAGAAATCCCACAAGTGTGAATGAAATAATAACCAGTAAGGAGCAGGTGAACTGGGTTAATCAGATCAAATATTTTTAATGTGTTTAATTACCAATTATGAAATGACATGGGTAATAATTTATCCATCAGAAAAAAAAAATACCCGTCGTTGTTTAGATGCACTGCATACAATGGAAGCCAATTTCAGCCACATACGGAAAAAAATCATGCTTTAGTAAATCATATTTATGACATAAAAGTAGAATTTATGACAAAAAAAAAAAATTAAATGACAAAAAGTCTAAATTATGAGATAAAAAGTCATAATTGTGACACAAAAAGCTGAAATTCTAACAAAATGTTAGAATTATGACAAAAGTCTAAATTATAAGATAGAAGTTATAATTATGACATAAAATGCTGAGACTGTGACATAAAATTATAACATAAAAAGTCATAATTACGACAGCATTTTTAATTATGACGTTAAAAAGTATGAAAAACTTATAAAATCATGCTTAATATATAATTATAACAGAAAATTATGACATAAGTCTAAATTATAAGAAAAGAAGTCATAATTATGACATCAAAAGTCATGATTATGACAAAAAGTCAACTTTTTATGTCATAATTATAATTTACCAAAGCATTTCTTTTTTCCTTATGTGTTAGAAACGGACTCCCATAACAAACAACTTCTTTCATTAATGATAACACTAACAAGAAACTTGTTTCTCTGTTTCTGTTGTTGGCAGCAGTTATGATTACTGATTTAAGACCTGAGACACGCATGTAAGTGTGAACATTGTTATTCAGTCATTCATAGCAACTGATACCAAACTATTACATGTCAACATAGGAATGTAATGTTAATTTTAATTGCAGAGATGAAGCTCATCCATCTCTAACAACAACAGCCTCAGCGACTATTAATATAAAAATACACCGCCAGGATGAGCAAAACAACTATTTATTAAGGCATGTAAATTAATTAATTTGCTTATATTGCATCTCTAAATTAGAAATAAAGCTTTAACAGATGAATTTGCTGCACATTAAAAGTGAGAATAGTTCTGTATGATAAACACACATATGTCTCTCCATCACTGCAGGCATGATGTGATTCTGCTCATGAGTCTTGTAGCAACGCTTGTGCTGTTCCTGCTTGTTTTTCTCGCTGTAATAGTAACCTGGAGGCTGAGAAAGAAGCCGGGTGAGTTTTCTCTTTACACTTCTGGAGGACTGACAGTATATTATTGTGCTTCATTTACAGCTATTTAATAAAGAAATCAATAAATGGTCATAATATACTGTATATATGGATTACAGTATGTGAGAAGAAAGAGGCTGTAAAGTGACTCGAGAGGCATCAAACTAGCACAATTACAAAAACGGGGACAAAAACACGGGTCAAATTTAGTTTTGCATCATGATACACACACATTTGACAACAAAAAGATACAACTGACCAATCAGAATCAAGTATTTTATATCTTTTGTATATGCCATTCATAAACCCTGTCAACTGTAATTGTATAATCTTAAAAATAAAGGTTCCAAAAGCTGGTTTTCACAACAATAAAAACAATAAAAAAGGTTTTTCTTTAACAGTGTCTATGGAAAATATTATGATATATAATCTTCATATTTCACTCTGACAGAGAGGGGTCACATTAGAGAAGAAGAACATTTTAACACCACCAGTAATACAGTAAGTAGTTTACACACTGATGGAATTCAGAAATCTTCAGAAAAGAATCTAAATCTGTGTTTGTGTTTGATGCAGACCGCCTCTGAAAACCAGATGACATCCATCAGTCCAGCAGCCGCTACTGTAAGTCATCAGTCCTCTCTGTAGACATTTACTGAGATGATGATTGAAAATTAATGATCATCAGTTGTGTTTCTTCACAGTCTTCTGCCTCAGTGGACGGCTGTTCGGTGATATACAGTACTGTGATCTTTCATAAGGCAGTAAGTGTGGTCTTTGAATGCTCTGAATGACTGAGTCACACTGCAGTTTAGGCTGGGACGTCCTGTTTGTCCAAATCAAAAGGGAAACTTGTTTTAGGATGGGGTGCTGGGGGAGGGGGGTCAACACATTTGATTAAGAAACAATATCATGTCTATAAAACACATCAAACTCCACGACGCACAACAAGAGTATTGGTGAGAAGAACACTTGTTACACAAAATTACACACTGGGATATTTAACTGCACATAACATTAGTGACATCATCGATACTGCTTGCAATAATGCAATGGGAATTGTCTACGGGAAGTAAATTTAGCCTTTAAATAAAAGGGTTTTGAGCTGTTGTTTACACTGCCACATACAATAAAAGTGCATGCACAGCGACAGGAACATTAAAATTAGCACAAAAAACTTTTGCCTACCTTGCAGAACACTGAAGGTGGACTTGGATTTTCTATTTTGAGATTCAGTTTCTTCACATCATTTACAGCTCATGTCTGACACAAGAGGAAGGATTGGGATAGGCTTATCCAGTTTCGAGAAAGAAAACATCACATGCTAAATGAATACTAGTTAGAAAGAACTAGTTTTAATGCCCACATACAATTTATATTTAAAGTGTTTATTACAAATGAATTACTAAATGCTAAAAAGGAAATAAATGGAAATCCTCAGAATTCTTATTCTTAAGCTGATCATGTTTATTCACAGGCTTTATCGTCAGTGGATCCAGAGGGCGACGTGATCTACAGCTCTGTGAAAAAACCTCGAAAGGCTGTGAGTTCATATCCATACACACCCTGCTCCTTCTTAATGACGTTATGAGCAAATGAAAGTAATTGATTGTAAATTAATAATAAATCTATTTGTACCATTTCAGTTTTTAGTTAGTGTAAACCTGTTAAATGTCACTTTGGAATAAGATTGCTGAAGTAAAAACACTTTTAAAAAAGTTACTTTAAGTTTACTGTAAAGAAAATGTTCTGTACTAAACTTATTTTATGCAAAAATATATATTTTACAAAACAATTTGGACTCTGAAATTGCTAAAACATCAAAGCCACATGCTAACCAAGCTGTGTTCCAAAGTTGGCTATAGGCCTACTAAAAATAGTTTTAGGGATGAATCTTTGATTTGGGAAGGAATTAGGAATGAACTCTGGGACCATGACAATACTATGCGTGTCAGGGGAATGTGTTCGGGAGAGACCTGGACAGTATTGGGCACCGACTCGGAACCGTGCTCCGTGGCTGAAGGGATATACACATGACTGGACACTAGGATGTCCCCAAGGGCTGCTGAGGTGTCTCTCAGGGTATCACTGGCGTGCTCAGGGATAGACTCGGGAGCGCCCTCCTGGGCTGCACTGGCGTGCTCTGGGGCAGCTTCCTCCAAAGCGGCGGGCTCCGGACTGACAGGAGCAGACTCGACTTGTTCATAGGCTGATGCAGTGATCTTGGTTGCTCTCTTCATTAGTTTCTTTGGAGTCAGAAGACGATCTAGAACTTGACTCGAAGGTGGGAGAGAAAGTTTGTCACTGCAACCAGACTCTGGAACAGGCTTGACAGACTCTGGGATGACTGCAGTGGTCTTGATTGACTCAGTGGAACTGCAGGAACAGTCTCAGCTGATACCAGGCTGACTAGAACTGACTTGACTGGATCTGGGGTGGCTGGACTTGACAGACTCAGGAGTCACTAGAGTGGACTTGACAGACACTGAACTTGGGGTGCCCTCGGGGGCTTCAGGAACAAACACTGGACATGGCTCCGGGGCTGGAGCCGACACTGGAACTTGCTCAGGGGCTGGAGCCGTCACTGGAACTTGCTCAGGGGCTGGAGCCGACACTGGAACTTGCTTCAGGACCTCCCGGGCCAATGCACTAGGGGCCTCTAAAAGGACATTTGACTTGCCAACATGGGACCTCCTTTTCTTCGGCTTCTGAGGGCATGGCAGTTTGTGCTTGACTGGCTCTGGACTGGCATTCTTGTTCAAAACAGATGAAATGAGCTGCTCTGGAACTTGAGGGGGCTCATGGACTGTAGGAGACTCTGGACTGTGCTCAGGAGTGGCCTGCGTGGCAATGACAGCAGGCTCCTCTGAGACAAACTCCATGACTGTTACAGGGAAAGCAGGCCGCTTGAGAATCACCTCTCGGTCCAGGACAGTGAGAACGGGCTGCTCAGGAACGGCCTCCTTGGCCATGATGGGCTCAATGAGAGCCTCTGGAATGGTCTCAGGGGCCAAAACTATGAGACAGCGCTGCTCTGGAATGGACTCCTCTGGGGAGACTGGAACGGTCTCTGCAGGCTCTGGGGTGACTGGAACTGGCTTGGGAAGATCTTGAACTGACTCGATGGAGACAGAGACTGATGCAGCAGTCCGAGCTGTCCTCTTCCTTCTCAACCTTCGTTTTTCAGTTGGATTCAAAAGTGCAAGAGCTTGACTCGACGAAGAAGGATGGGTGAGGTGGTCACTACCGTCAGGATCTGGTGGTGTCAGGATCCTCCAATCCTTGCGATGATGCAGGTAATTGGTAAAATTCCAAAAGTCCAGGATCCTTAAATGCTCCATCTCCCACTGAGGAAGGGGATCATCCAGACAGTGGTTGAAAGCCTCTTTAAGAGCTGCATCATGGTACTCCAATCCCCTAGCCATTGTCCAGAAGAACTGGGCGAAGGATCGTACCTCACGGCCGTGCTGGCGCAGCGATGCCAACCGCTGCTGGAGTGCTAGTCTCTCCTGAGCTGTCGCGGGGGGAACAACATGGATGCTCATTCTCCTGGGTCCGATTAGGGCTGGTTCGTTATGTCAGGATTCAGAGAGGGAGGACCCAGGCACAGAATGAACAGGGAGTGATATTTATTGACAAAGACAGGTAGAGCAGATGCTAATACTCAAAACACCACGTATAGCAGGCGGGCGACCAGGATACAAATGCACCGGAGAGGATGAGTGATATGAATAATCCTGTGTGGATGCCAAACGGGAACTGGAATGAAGAGAACTCCAAACAATTTCCAGAAGTTGTCAATTTCTGTGGTAACTTCATACAAACATTGAACACAGACAACACACCAAAACAAACCAGCAAAGACATGAGGAAAAGAGGCACAATATAAAGGGACCAGAGCACATGACAATCAGATGAGCACAATTAGTGAAACGAGGGCAAGACGTGAACTAAACAAGGGGGCGTGGAAACAGGAAACAAGGAGGCAGGACAAGAGGAGCACATGGCAAACACAAACAAAGACAGAGCCATGTGCTCAAACACAAGACAAACACAGAAACATGAAACCACGACAACACAGACAAGGCTGCCAGGGCAGAACCCTGACAGTTTCGAGAAAGAAAACATCACATGCTAAATGAAATTAATCCTAGATGGAAAGAACTGGGTTTAATACCCACTTAGAATTTATATTTAAAGTTTTTATTACAAATGAATTACTAAATGCTAAAAAGGAAATGGAAATCCCCAGAATTCTTATTCTTAAGCTGATCATGTTTATTCACAGGCTTTATCGTCAGTGGATCCAGAGGGCGACGTGATCTACAGCTCTGTGAAAAAACCTCGAAAGGCTGTGAGTTCATATCCATACACACCCTGCTCCTTCTTAATGACGTTATGAGCAAATGAAAGTAATTGATTGTAAATTAATAATAAATCTATTTGTACCATTTCAGTTTTTAGTTAGTGTAAACCTGTTAAATGTCACTTTGGAATAAGATTGCGGAAGTAAAAACACTTTACTTCAAAAAAGTTACTTTAAGTTTACTGTAAAGAAAATGTTCTGTACTAAACTTATCTTATGCAAAAATATATATTTTACAAAACAATTTGGTCTCTGAAATTTCTAAAACATCAAAGCCACATGCTAACCAAGCTGTGTTCCAAAGTTGGCTATAGGCCTACTAAAAATAGCCACCAAGTGTCACAGTTTGTTGTAAACATGCGTATGAAGATGAAGGATCAAAAGTCTTTAATATCAGCAACAGGACCACAGGATAAACTTCCACAAAGTATTGACGAGGCCGAACAAACTGAACAAAGAGAGAAAGTACTAGGCTGAATCCGAAATCGCCCCCTATATCCACAAAAAGGGCATTATTTGAGGGGACAGCCATTTGTAGTGGTGTCCGAAACCATAGTGGACATTATTGAGTGCACTTATTCAATCCCATAATGCACCGCAATTAGTGCAATAAAGAGTGTACAACCGATGTACGCTCAACGGCTGTCCGAATTCGCTCACTCCTTTTCATTCTCTCCCTCAAGTGAACAGTGTTAGTGGACTAACGTAGGGAATAGTGAATGAGGGATTAGGGGACGATTTCGGATTCAGCCCTAGAGATCCTGAGGTGCACACCGCTGAACTACCGTTTTTGCAGCACGTTTTCTTAATTTGCTGGTGTTTTCTTTAGTTTAGCTCTCTCGGCCACCGTAGTTTAAGCTTTCGAATGATACCTAATTTAAGATGAATAATAAGATATGCGATAGGAAAAAAAGGCAATAAAAAAGAGCACTAAGCATCCCACTGGTGGGACACTGACATTTAACAGGTTGTATCAGCTAAAACTGTAAATGTGTCAGCGTTGTGTGTGTGTGTGTGTGCGTGTTTAAAGTTGGCTTTTATAGTTGAAACAAAATGAATAATTCCAGTCTTGCATAGAAGTGCATTTCATTTCTCTGCATCTTTACATCACAGGGGCATTCCAGAATGGATTATTGACCAAATGGAGGACAAAAGTGACACAACAACACGTTAGAAAGAGCTGAAACCTTCATTTTTCTTTTCATGCAAGTCCAAATTAGGCCTACATAAATTGTAGGTTTACGGAAATGCAATTTTGTTAGTAGTTATTAAATTACAGTTCATTTAAGTTTGAATTAATTTTAATGGCACAATAAATAAGGACATTAAATTCTCTGCGTAAAATTGCTCATATAGCCTAATACACATCTGTCCTGTAAGTGTGACGCCATCTGATGGTGAATTTTATCTACAGTTTTACCATGTACCTCTTCATCTGCTCAAATTTATATCAACAATTTTTAAAACCAAGTAATGTATCATTCGTGATGCCTTGACCTGTTCAACAATCATCTCATATGTGTGATGTTCTCATTGTAACTTTTTAACATCTCAGTGGTCTTTTCGTTCTGATGTGAAACTTCCTGAAATTTTTAAAGGAATAGTTCATCTAAAAATGAATATATTTTAATTTCTCATCCTCATGTCGTTCCAAACCCGTTCAACTTTCGTTCATCTTCAGAACACAAATGAAGCTCTTTTTAATGAAATCTGAGATCTTTCTGTCCCTCCATTGACAGCTAAGCAACTACTACTTTCAAGCCCCAGAAAGGTAGTAAAGACATCATTAAAGTGATCCATGTGACTCCAGTGGTTTAACCTCAGCTTTATTGAAAGTGGAAGTTGCGTTGGCTGTCAATGGAGGGACAGAAAGCTCAGATTAACCTCAGAACTAACCCTTTAATATCTGCCTTTAGATGCTATAGAGACCATGCAGCGCCGGTTCTCTGTAATATTCTGCAATTATGGGTACATTAACTAAGTTAAATGCTTTAATCAGTTCAGTCTCGTGTGTATCATATGATGTATTTATATTGTTACTGACCAGCATAGTTTAGCAGTTTAATGATGATTTTTATTGGGTATATACTTGTAATTCAGGCATTATTTGAGTGTTTTGTTCTACTGTGCTGTATTCTATAGAGTCTCTGTCTCCCTCATCTGGTTCTGTTTGGGATCTACACCCCTGTAATGGGCTAATGATGTGGGTTGAGATGATCAGTGGAGGCAGGTGTTTCAGGTTAATGAGACAACCCGGTATCACGCTAAAGCGTGTAATACACACGCTGGTCCACAAGCGGATGCGTGTCAATGTCACGCTTTGCCTCCTCTAGGCGTGAAAATGACACGCATGAATGAAGGTTGAGTATCGGTTGAGTATCGGTAGGGGGCGATGATTTCCTCAATGCCAACAACTCCCCACGGAGCAAAGAGAGAAGCGATATATTGCATTCTCCAAAATTCCCGCGTCAGGTCGGTCAAAGCCATACATTTTTATTATGGTTCTGTAATTTAAGAAATACTAACGTTGCTGTAGCCTAACGTTATATTTGTGTGTGTGTGTGTGTGTGTACTGTGGGGCTTTTTAATCTATGGTGCTGTTAACGTTACCGTGGTCAATAACGTTAATGGAAATTGATATTAATTGGCTAACGTTAATTAATTAATCACAGAAACAGTATTTTATGGACATTCTTCTAAGTAGTTTACTAATACTGCAATTGTATAAGTGAGAATCTTTGCCATGCATAAGGATTAAGTAAGGGGGCGTTGTCCTGTTTTTGTTTGCTATAAACTTGTGGGCTTGTAAACTCCTTTGACACTGTTAACAGTGATGTGATTTGGGGCTCTAAATGAACTTGAACTTGAACTTGAAAGACATCATAATAAACTTGTATTATTGTTGTTGCTTTAAGATTCTGTAGGTACCAGATACAGATACAGGTGGCGGTAACAGGGAAGGATGGTGGGTAAAAACAGGAGCTGTTGGACAAAGGGGAACAAAAACATAGTTAATTCTCTTGCAGCAAGGCTTCATGGATTTGTCATATTATAAAGTAGTATAAAGTAGTAAAACCATTGTTAATTTTTAAAGGACTGCCACTGTTGTACCCAATAGGTAAAACTTTTGCACATTTTCTTCTGACAGATTTATTAACAACAATTACAGAACATAACACAATCCATTTGAACTTTAACGATCAATCAAAATAAAAGGCTGCATTTATTTGATAAAAAATACAGTAAATATTTGTAAAAACAAATATTGTAAAATATTATTGCAATTTAAAACAGGCGATCTGTTTTCCATTTGAATATGTTAAAATGTAATTTATTCCTGTGATCAAAGCTGAATTTTCAGCATCATAATTATTAGGACAGCATTTACATGAAATATATATATTTGTGTAACAATGTAAAAGCCTTTACTGTCACGTTTAATCAATTTAATGCATACTTTCTAAATAAAATAAATTCGTGCTAAATAAATAAAATTACTGGTTTTTAAAAAAACACCTTAGGATCGATATTTTGTATGTGTGGATAGATCCTTTAGATTAGAATAGATACAACATCAGTAACGTTTAGGCCTATCGATATTTCATTATCGAAATTCGCGCATATTATCATCATCATCATCATCAAGTTACTTCCCATCGACCATAACAACTTTTTATAATGTTAATATAACATAATATGCAGTCATTGCAGCTTTCTGTGATTAATTAATTAACGTTAGCCAATTAATATCAATTTCCATTAACGTTATTGACCACGGTAACGTTAACAGCACCATAGATTAAAAAGCCCCACAGTACACACACACACACACACACAAATATAACGTTAGGCTACAGCAACGTTAGTATTTCTTAAATTACAGAACCATAATAAAAATGTATGGCTTTGACCGACCTGACGCGGGAATTTTGGAGAATGCAATATATCGCTTCTCTCTTTGCTCCGTGGGGAGTTGTTGGCATTGAGGAAATCATCGCCCCCTACCGATACTCAACCGATACTCAACCTTCATTCATGCGTGTCATTTTCACGCCTAGAGGAGGCAAAGCGTGACATTGACACGCATCCGCTTGTGGACCAGCGTGTGTATTACACGCTTTAGCGTGATACCGGGTTGAATGAGAAGCCTTAAAAACCCTCAGATTGTGGCGTTCCTGGAGGAGAAGGAGGGGGTGAAGATATTTGCTGGGTTTAGTCAACTGGTGCTTTGTGTGGCTGTTGAAGGAATCAGTGTGTTTTTATTGAAAGAGTGGGATGATATTTCCCCCCAAAAAACAAGGTTGGAAAAATAATGAGGGATACAAATGCTTTTTGCTTTTGTTGGCTTTATTTTCTTTAGTTTCAAACAGTCAGTGAAGCAGGGTTACTTGTATTTTTTTTAATCTTTTTTAGCCTGGAAACAAAGTTTCAGTTTGTCTTTCAACATGAAAAATGTGTAAACAGAAAAATCTGTTTAATGCACTAACAAATGCTTGCCCTCTATATGAACCTGACCAGTTAAATCGTGTTTGAACAGTCTTTTATGGGTTGTTTTAGTCTGTTATACAAATGAGTCTTATTTGCATTCGTCATTATTTATTTTGCTTGTTGAATTACTTTGGATTTGTACTTTGTACATGTTTTTATGGTTTTGATTTTATCAGTGAATATTTATAATTACTTTTTGAAAGTCCTTCGAATTAAGATAAAAAGCTGTAGAAATGTAAAAATCCTGCAATTATTACCCAAGATAAGAGGTACAGACTCATTCTACAATGACCAATATAGTGGGGCATGTTGTCACAATGGAACCTGCTATTTCAAAGCGAAATTGAAATGGTACAACGATTATGAAACGGCAAAGATTTTATTTTGGCCAGCCAATGTTATAAATGTATTCATTTATTTGACATAACTGTGATAACTGTCACTGTGTCACAACCACCAGCTGAGGGCACTCCATCATTCTGCTTTATCTCACCATGAACTACATTTCCCATAAACCATTGCACTGCAGTTCTGAGTGTTATCCTAGTTTCCTGTGTCTTGGGTTTTTGATTCTCTGCCTGTGTGTTTGACCTTTTTCCTGTAATATGTATTACGATTCTGGATTGTCCCAATAAATCTGCATTTGGATCTTCACCCCAAGTCTCTGAGCAGATCATAACACCCTGAAATTGATAATGTATGAAAAGGCTCTCAATTCTGCTTTTTACATTACATCCCTGACTCTTGTCTGAATGTGTGTCAGTGATGTTTTGTTGGGCTTGATACCCAAACAAGAATGGAATTGTAATTTTAGTTTGGAGAATGAAATAAGATGCTTGTGTAAATTCTGTTCTGCCTGGTTCGTAATATGCATGAAGCTCACCATGCACTATATAAAATATCTCTTTTTATGAATTAAGGGTCAATAATCTATAAGGTCTTCAGCTTCAGTGTTTTGTACATTGTATTTGTGCATATTTCTTTGGGAAGTGTTGTACTGTAAGGCTGCCTCAGCTCTTTGCTTTTATCTAAACCTTTTCAAGTGCATGTAAAATACTCTTTTGTCAAACCATTCATAGAGTGTGTGTGTGTGTGCGCGCGCAGGATTGATGATGTCTCTGCTGACTTCAGTTTTCATTACATCAATGAGTAGAAACAGGAACGGCTCATTATCAGAGGCAGGAAGTCAAGATTTTCATTTCAGGTTCTGTCTTTTACTCATTCAGACGGTCACATGGCTCTTCCTCTGATTCTCCTTGGTGTTTTACTTTACACTGCAGGTAAGAAAGAAATTACATTCTTAATCTTCCCTCAAAACATGCTTTTATATTTGTTTGTAGAAACTAGCCTGTTCTTCTGTTGTTTCTTTGTATACTTTGATTGATTTCACTTCTTAAAGACAGCAGGGTGAGCAAGTACTGCATGTAGATTTGATTATAAGTGTGTATATATAATATATTCTACTTTACAGCCACTGTTCAGTTTATATCCAGCTGTGTAAGACTTGAACATTGCATTAAAAAACCTTTCAACAGCTTAAAAAAAACAACAACAACAAAAGAACTTCCAGTAACCGTACAGTTGCAACACTCATTGTTGACATTTGGGAAATGTGGATTGTTGACTTTTGGAAATTTTTAAAATGACAGTATTAAAATAAATCACTAGAATGTTCTTAACACAAATGTACCATTTCATTTGATGTCTAATATCCCACTATTTCTAAAATCACCTTCCTCTGACCATGACTTAACACTTTCATATTGTCATATTATGTTACATTATATTGTATTAAACTTAAAAAGTCCCCCTTTCCATATTTCACCTGCTGTAAGTTCAACAACATCAAACACATTCATAAGTTAATGGAGGCAGGAAGTCAAACCAAATAAAAACCACTGGACATGCTGAACAAATAATTATTTGATGCATATATTTTTTATTTAATTTGAAAATTGTTTTAGCTATTTCGTACCAGTATTATCATTAAAGCTTAAAGTTCTATAGT
Source organism: Abramis brama (assembly GCF_963993115.1). Lineage (NCBI taxonomy): Eukaryota > Metazoa > Chordata > Actinopteri > Cypriniformes > Leuciscidae > Abramis > Abramis brama. The sequence continues at coordinate 5,209,737 of NC_139969.1, forward strand.
GGTTTGAGAAAACTTGTTTATAACATAACTTGTTTAAATCCTCGGAAGTGTGTGTGTGTGTCTGTGTGTGTGTGCGTGCGTGCGTGTGTGTGTGTGTGTGTGTGTGGTTTAGGTATGTTATGGGGACAAAGTGTACCCGAAAAAAAATACCAGACATTTTTGATCTTGTGGGGACATTTTTTTTTTTGGACCCCATGAGTAAATCAGCTTATAAATCATACTAAATTAGGTTTTTTGACAATTTAAAAATGCAGAAGGTTTTCTTAGATGTGTAGGATTGTTTTGGGTTAGGAGATAGAATATACAGTTTGTACAGTATAAAAATCATTATGTCTGTAGAAACCCCCCATAAAACATGGAAACCCATGTGTGTGTTCGTTCTCCAAATGTCCCCACGAAGATAGAAAATTGTGTAATATTTTGACATTGATAATGTAAAAATGCAGAAGGGTTTCTGTGATGGGTTAAGTTCCTATTGGCTCACTGAGGAGTTAAAGGCCACTGTCGGAGTGACCTCTCTCCTCTCTCTTCTCTGCGTCTTCTGGTTGCTGTTCGAGTGTGAACTCACCCGGCCTCAGAGCTCACACACCACATCAAGACACAGGCCTCAACACATCAAGACATGTGTAACTTCCTCAACCATTAGAGAGTCAAACTAAAATTGCAAGTTCATCATCATTTCTTTGTTTAACATGGAAGATATTGATTGCAACTTCAACACCATTGACTCAAGTATCAAGTCATCAAGCATCAAGTCTTTATCCTGAGACTGCATCCAGACGCTTGTTCAAGGGATACTTCACCCAAAAATGAAAATTCTGTGATCATTTACTCTCCCTCAAGTTGTTCCAAACCTGCATGACTTTCTTTCTTCTCCTGAACACAAAAGAAGATATTTTGAAGAAAGTCGGTAACCAAATGTCTGATGGACCCCATTGACTTCCATAGTAGGAAAAAAAACATACTATGGAAGTCAATGGGGACCAGCAACTGTTTAATTACCAACCTTCTTTAAAATATCTTCTTTTGTGTTCAGCAGAAGAAAGAAAGTCATACAGGTTTGGAACAACTTGAGGGAGAGTAAATGATCACAGAATTTTCATTTTTGGGTGAACTATCCCTTTCAACGGACCGTCTACTCTCCACCTGCTGACATAATGCGTAAACATTATGGGAAGTGCGCTAGCCAGACGGGATTTAAAGTTTGTCTGGAGACCCAAGTTTGCTTTGAAGACGAAAAAACGTACCAAGCACATACTGAAACCTAACGTGTGTGTGTGTGTGTGTGTGTGTGTGTGTGTGTGTGTGTGTGTGTGTGTGTGTGTCTCTGTGTTGTTTGCCTTTGGCTTCATGTTCTATTGTCCTGTCTTGTTTTGTAATGTGTAGGGGAGACCTGAAATGAACACTTCCAATTTTTCCAACTAGAAACAACACACACAAACACACAAATAGTGTTCAATTGTTGAAGCTGGTGCACATTTGCTCATTTTATTCAGTTTTGTTACACACACACACACAAACACACACACACACACACACACACACACACACACACACACACACACACACACACACACACATCAATTATGTTAAAAAGCCTGTGTTGAATAAAAACCTTTCAAATTAATTTTTTATACATTTTCTAATGTTACATCTAATGTAAGTTTCAACTAACCCGGACTATGTATTGTAACATTTCATTCCTCGTTTGAAACTGTTGCTATACTGTATTCTGGATATACACTACTTTTTTCTTTTGAATGGCCGTCAACAGAGACATCAGGTTTTTTTTTTTTTGTCTGCCCATATACTGTATGTATCTCACTGTATCTGCATGTGGTGAACAGTGCCGGTGGAGCTGAGGTCAGTCTCTGCGTGAATGTGTTGCTTCTTTACTGACTCGTGTGTTTTTGTGGTTGGTTTCTGTTCAAAGGCCACAGTGCAGATTCACACTCACACATTATTATTTTACTTGCACACTCACTACAGGAACCAATGTAGCCACAACACATTTTTAAATATTCATGAATACATTTTAAATACATAATTGTGAATTATTTTAAGGAAATATGAGACACTGGGGATGGTTGCAATACTTTTTTATCTCAAACTTTAATATAATTTTTTCCTATATTCTTTGCTATGAATAGTGTTTTGAAATATTTTGAGTTGTAATATTTGAAAACATGTACAGTTTAGATTTTGTATGCATTTATTTTGTCAATCAAAATGTTCAAGTTTTATATCAAATTGAACAAGAGAATCTGCTTATTCAGATTATACCACTACTACAGTATCTTTTAACATGCTTTAACCTGTTCACAAATCAAATTAGCCATAAGGAAAATGTTGATTGTTGTTGTGTTGTGGCTAGTTTGAGTTTGTTGCTGCTACTTTGCTCACTTGCTGATGCTTATTTTATGTGGTTTCAGGCGATGATATTTCTGTTCTGAAACGGAAACAGAGACACTTCAAGAAGTGACCAGCTCCTCTCATACACTCCACTATAGCACACACACTCCACTATAGACATGATTTACCTTCTGATTCTCTCTGGGATTTTACTTTACATCTCAGGTAAAATATATATAATTTTGTTTAAAGTATTACTAAACCATTGTATAGTCTGTTGTTATTTTTTTTTAATGGTTTAAGTTATAATTCCACTACATCATGTGCAGTTTGTGTTTTATGTTTTCTCCCATACGTTTATTCTTGTCCACAGGTGCTGCTAGAGTTAATACACTGAAACTTAATATAGCAGTGAAATCTGGATCATCTGGCATTATTCCATGTGTGTATGATAAACAACACAAAGAAAACCGCAAATATTTGTGTTGGGGGAGAGATTGGGGCACTTGCAGTATATTGGCATATGCAACAGGAAAGACAGGAAAATTTTCCATCACTGATTATCCAGACCAGAGTATTTTTACAGTGCGATGGGACAAACTGAAGATCTCCGACTCTGGATATTACTGGTGCGCTGTGGAGATTGGTGGCCCTGGCACTGTAGACGCTGGTTATTATTTGTATCTGACGGTCCAATCAGGTAAAAAACTTCTTTCCAAATTACGATTTACGAATTACAGTTTTGTTTTCTGACAATGCAATTTATTAAAATAGAATAAATATGAAATGATTAAGCTATAAATAGCGTTATAAATAATGTAAAAGGTAAGTGTTGTTGTTGGGTTATATATTTATTATAAATATAATATAATACAATATAAAAATGAAATAATGAAGATATAAATAACATTGTAAATAATATAAAAGGTATAGGCTAAGTGTTGTTGGGTTATAATATGTATTTCTTTACACACAAGTAAACCGAATTACACCTTTAAAGTATTGGGTTTCAACTTACTCAAATATCTAATGATACATATGTAAAAAAAAAAAAACTTTTAAAAAAGATTGAAAGTGATTCCAATTTTGACTTATATTACTAAGATGCGATTAGTTAGTTTACAGATTTATAAGATTATATAGTTTACTCTTTATCATAGAAATGGACAATGGCGAACATATTTAGACAGTTTGTGAACCCCTTTAAGAGAGTTTTATATAACTTTTAAAAAGTCCAGTACAAACGTTACTGCCACTCATCAACGGCAGCTGTCACAGTTGGCGACAAGAACAATCCTCCGGCTAGACCATCCCGTTTAACAACGTTCAGTCAGACCGTTTCACACATACTCCTGTGCAGTACAGTACCACAAATACATAGACATTTTTACAGGCCTAAATATGACAACAATCACATAACCCATAGAGAAAGTTTAGGAATAGTCACACATAATTTATACACATACTGTAAAAGCAGGATATCAGGGTTTTAAAATCAAACGTAAAAGAAAACAATGTATCACGGTTGTTTAAACCAATGAACATTATGTGTCGTCAGCAAATCGTTTCCCATCGATAACGTTCCCATTAAGTTATAAAAACGTTATTTCTGAATGTTCTAGAAACGTTCAAAGCGTCCACTTTTTTAGACGTTGTATTAACGTTATTTCTTAGTTATAAGAACTTTATTCAAAACGTTATTAGAACGTTCAATTCTCCTGTTATATAAACGTTGTATTAACGTTCTTGCTTGGTTATAAGAACGTTATTCAAACGTTATTAGAACGTTCAATTCTTAGGTTATAAGAACGTTTCCATAACGTTCCCATTAAGTTATAAAAACGTTATTTCTGAATGTTCTAGGAACATTCAAAACTGTAATGATGCTGGCTGAATCAAAGGAGGAATCAGGATCCATGTGCAACAGCTTTAATTAAACAGACTCAGAACTAGACAGACATAGACTTAGACTAGGGAACATGACTCAGGAACAGGAACAGGAACAGGGAACAGGAACAGGGAACAGGAATCAGGAATCAGGAATCAGGAACAGTACAAACAACATTACAAAGTCAAGAACCCACAAACACTGACACAATACACAGGGTTTAAATACAGAGACAAACAAGCTAAACAAGATAACAAGGGGGCGTGGCTAATCAGAAACACCTGAGGAAACTAATCAACATAACGGGGAACTGTTAAACAAGGGACAAGACAGGGGAACACAGACATGAATCATGACATAACCCCCTCTCTATGGGCGGCTCCTGACGCCCAACAAAACAAAAAAACAATAGTTCAGGAGGGTGGTGGAGCGGAGGCGGACCCGGGGGCGGGATGGAGGGCCAGGCCCATGGAGCGGCAGAGGGCCTGGAGACTGCGGCAGGACGGGAGGCCAGGGCGGATCAGGCTGTGCAGGCGACCAGGGCGAAGCAGGCATTGCAGGCGAACAGGGCGGAGCAGGCAGTGCAGGCTGTGCCGGCGACCATGGTGGAGCAGGCAGTGCAGGCGGCCAGGGCGGAGACGACCCTTCAGGCGGCCAGGGCGGAGCAGACGGTTCAGGGGGACCAGGCGGACCTGGCGGTTCAGGGCTACAGGGCGGACCAGACAGTACAGGAGACCATGGCAGCGTGGCCTCCATGATCCTATCAGGGGACCTCCTGCCCCCCCCCAAAATTTCCTTGGGGGCGGCTATGGGGTTATGGGCAGGAACAGACACCGGCTCAGGAACAGACACCGGCTCAGGAACAGACACCGGCTCAGGAACAGACACCGGCTCAGGAACAGACACTGGCTCAGGAACAGGAACAGACAGCGTGGCGGCGGCCATCTCTGCTGAGGGCTCAGGTTCAGGCGTGGCGGCAGCCATCTCTGCTGAGGGCTCAGGTTCAGGCGTGTCGGCGGCCATCTCTTCCGGAGACACTGGCTCGGCGACGGCCATCTTGTCCGAAGACACTGGCTCGGCGGAGACCATCTTGTCCTGAGACACTGGCTCGGCGGGCGTGACGTGAACAGTCTCTGGATCGGCAGAAGTGACGTGAACAGTCTCTGGATCGGCAGACGTGACGTGAACAGTCTCTGGATCGGCAGACGTGATGTGAACCGTCTCTGGATCGGCAAACGTGACGTGAACAGTCTCTGGATCGGCAGACGTGATCTCAGGAACAGAAAGAAGCTCAGGAAGCATGAAGGCGGCCATCCTGGGTACCAGAATTAGGCGTGGCCGCCTTCTTGGCTGGAGACTCCCCAAAGCTGCTGCTAGATCCATTTTTGGTGGGTTCTTCTGTAATGATGCTGGCTGAATCAAAGGAGGAAGCAGGATCCATGTGCAACAGCTTTAATTAAACAGACTCAGAACTAGACAGACATAGACTTAGACTAGGGAACATGACTCAGGAACATGACTCAGGAACAGGAATCAGGAACAGGAATCAGGAACAGGAAACGGGAACAGGGAACAGGAACAGGAACAGGAACAGGAACAGGAACAGGAACAGGGAACAGGAACAGGAACAGGGAACAGGAACAGGGAACAGGAACAGGAACAGGGAACAGGAACAGGAACAGGAACAGGAACAGGAACAGGGAACAGGAACAGGGAACAGGGAACAGGGAACAGGAATCAGGAATCAGGAATCAGGAACAGTACAAACAACATTACAAAGTCAAGAACCCACAAACACTGACACAATACACAGGGTTTAAATACAGAGACAAACAAGCTAAACAAGATAACAAGGGGGCGTGGCTAATCAGAAACACCTGAGGAAACTAATCAACATAACGGGGAACTGTTAAACAAGGGACAAGACAGGGGAACACAGACATGAATCATGACAAAAACGTCCAGTTTTTTAGACGGTGTATTAACGTTATTTATTGGTTATAAGAACATTATTAAAAACATTATTAGAACGTTTAATTATCTTGTTATAAAACGTTGTATTAACATTATTGCTTGGTTATGAGAACGTTATTCAAAACCTTATTAGAACGTTCAAATCTCCTGTTATATAAACGTTCTCTTAATGTTTTTCTAAGATTATGAAAACTAACGTTCTTAAATCATTACATTCACTTGTTTAAACATTCTCAATGTTTTTGCATATAATGTATATATGACAATCATTTTATGAAAGCACCTTATTAAGAACTTTCAGATTTTAAAATTAAGACAAAAGATCTAGAAAGATAATTAAAATCAAAAAGACCCATGAATCATGTCTATAATATGTGTAATGTAGTCCACTGAAGGCGAGCTGAAGTGAACCAAAGTGTAGTTTATTTCAAGATACAGATACAATTGAAACCGACTTGGGTTAAATTGAAATATGAAATTAACATGAAAATAAACCTGGACTAAAACATAGAACTGATTAAACTTCAAAATAATGAAACATGAAACAAAACTAAAACTACCTCTTTACCTAACCCTAACCTATCAGCAAGCTAAAAAAAAAAAAAAAAAAAAATTTTTTTTAAATGATTATCCACGATCACATCAGCTTCCACTTCCGGCACATCGGACTGGACTGGACTAAACCCTGAGAGGATCTCCGGAGACACTACAGGGAGAAAATATAACAGTGTTGTATTAAAGTGTGGTGAGATTAGTATGAAAGCACTGGGATGCTGTACTTGCTCATGCAGAATATCTAATTAGATTTTCTGACCATTTACAAAAAGTTTAATCTGCTTTGGAATATTGGGTTCGCCACGTCTTTTAAATTCGAACACATTATTCTCTATGAGTGTACACACACCGGCGGCAACTAACACAGTGTTGTTCTCAGTGAAATATGTTATTTAATAGGCGGCATCTATGCCGGTGAACCGAACAATGGTATAATGATTCAGTTCGACTCCCAAGACAAGACGATGTTCACCCGACTGGCCAATAGGAACGTGGCCCCGCCCATGACACAATTTTCACAGTGAAAGCAGAATCCTGACACGAGAGCAAGAAATTCCATCGAGAGCAAAGAAAAGCATTTTGAGAGAAACACTTTTTTTTTTTTGAGAAAATGTTTTCACACTGATAGCAAAAAATATATATTTGAGAGTTTTTTTCAAAGTATTTTGAGAGAGATTTTTTTTCTCAGAAATAATTTTTAAAAATTCAGATTGATATTTTTTATGTTCTATGAGAAAATACTTTCTCTCAAAACTTTTTTTAGTCTCAAACATTATTTTTTGCTATTGGTATGAAAACTTTTTCTCTCAAATATTTTTTTTTCTCTCATGAAATGCTTTTTTGCTATCAGTGTGATAACTTTTTCTCTCAAACTTTTTTTTTTCTCTCAGATCATTTATTTTCTAGCATGTAATAAAGACACAATTCTCTCTCCATATGGTTAAGCGTTTCCCAAACCAAGTCCTCAAACCTACGTCATCAGAGAAGGGACGCCATTCCAGACCGGAAGTAACTTTTCAGACTTTGATTAAAGATTACGACGGCAAACAATTTTTTTCTGTGTTTTAACTTGCACGGATTAATTGTTCACCACAAGACTAGTAATATGCGCTAACAAGGTAAATAGGGTCAATTTTGATTTCAGTTGGACTTTAAGCAGTTTTTGAGATTTCAGTATTCCCCAATTCAAATAGATAGTACTTTCCCAAAAATAGCTGCCTGGAGGAATTGAAAATATGGCCTTCCATACACTGTATATTGTAAATAGCACAATTTACTATACTGATGGTTGTTAAAACGCGTAATTACAGTCTGTGAAAAGGGTCCATTACTGTTGTCAAGCGCTCGATCCAAATATCAAATTTAAAGGGGTGTTTCTAAACTAATAATAATATTTTAATAAATATTTTAACCCCCCCCCCCCCCCCCCAAAAAAAAAAAAAATCAGTGCATTGTCACTGTATATACAAATTATGTTTCTGAAGTTGTTTTGCAGAAGATAAAAGCTGTATGATTAATTTGTAATTACTAATATTTGTTTTAATTTAGTAACGTTTTTAAAACGTTCCACTAACAAGTAAGAATAACGTTTTAATGCTAACGTTTTTAGAACGTTTATCAATGAAGTTAATCAGCATTGTGATAAAAGTGTCTAATTCATACAACAAGCAAAATGCACTCAACTTAAATGAATACTGCTATTTCCTGTTGAATACATAATTATTTTATATTCTGGGATTTTTTTTTCTGACCATAAAAAATAAGTTAAATAATGTCAGTGCATTGTGTCATTAGTTGTGTCACTGGATTTGCAGAATAAAAAGCTGTATAACTAATTTGTAATGACTAATATATATATTTTTAACATACTAACGTTTTTAAAACGTTCCACTAACAACGTAAGAATAACGTTTTAATGCTAATGTCTTTAGAACGTTTATCAATGACATATAACGTTGGCACAACGTTATAATAACGTTACAGCAAGAACATTTTTGAAAACTTTTAGAGAACTTTCAGAGAACGTTAGCCAATGTTCTGAGAACGTTCCCTGTTAGCTGGGTCGCAAGAGTTTTTTTACATAGCCTACGTCAGCAGGACATCAGAGCCTTGTATACAGTCTACGGTACAGGACCACTCGGACACATTTTTAACCGGCATTTCACGGTTATCACCTGTGATCGCTTCTGCACTGATTTTGCTCTTCTCAAACAAGCGTATTCATTCTGGAGTTGGACTGGTTGCTCTGTAGCCTATTATTTAATGCACTGAAAAGAACCGTCTCATAAGAGTGATTCGTTCTGGATCACATTACTCGCTGAATGTGGTTTAAAAAAGCAGTAAAGCGGTATCAGTGCAGGAGACATTTTTTGAATACGGAAACAGAAATTGTTATTTTTTGTTAATTTTTTGTATTTTAGTACAGCATTCCTGCATATCGGTGGAAGAATGAACTTTCTATAGTACAGGAACCAAACTTCCACATTTTTCGGTTCTGTGACTGTAACTGTTAAAAAATAAAACCAGTTTTGAATAAAGTGTGTTACCATATAGTAAACACTTACAAATATCAAATAAATCAAGATCAAGGGAATTTAGATAGGCCTATTTACATTTTATAGCCAATAAGACAATTGATGGACAAATCTTATTGTCTTTTTGACTGTGTTCAGCTCCTGGTGTGTATGTAAAGAGCAGCAGTGTATCTGGACATGAAGGTGATAATGTCAGTGTCCAGTGTTTCTACACTTCTGGATATAAGAATGAACTCAAACAGTGGTGCAGATATAAAGATCAGAGCTGTTACACTGAGAAGAGGACTAAAACATCCCAGGATTCATCAGTCCAGATCAGTGATGATGGGGGAAGCTCCTTCACTGTGTTGATGACTGGACTGAGACTCAGTGATTCTGGATGGTACCTCTGCTCTGTAGGAGATCTGCAGGCTCCTGTTCAACTCACTGTCAATGAACCCAAACCTGGTAAGATCACAAATCAGTTCAGCTGTAAAAATGGAGACACTCTTAATGGCCTAAAAATAACTAATAATGTTTTTCTTCTTTCAGTGACACATATTCCAACAACTACACCATCTGACCCCGAGACAGACAAGTAGGTGTACTTTTTGACCATTTAAAAGAATCAAATGCATCTAAATACATTTGTAGCCCAAAACCCTGTTGATCCTGTTCCCAAAACTGGTCTACATGATTTGTTCACAATTTGGACTGATTAGGTATTTTTTAAGGAAAGAAGTACAGGAGAAGAGCATACAAGCCTACATTGTTTTTGTGTTCCACAGAAGAAAGAAAGTATACAGTATACATACAGGTTTGGAATGATAAGACTCGATTGTACTTTCATTTTTGATTGAACATATTTTTCTCTCTCTTTTTACATTGTTTTGCAGGTACACAACTCAGACATCTGCAAACAGAAATCCCACAAGTGTGAATGAAATAATAACCAGTAAGGAGCAGCTGAACTGGGTTCTCTTACGAGAGGTTCTCTCGTATTGCGTAAGCTCTGCTTACGCAGCGGGAAAAGCCTTCTTTTCTCGAGATACTGAAACCAAAAATTATCCTTAATTTCATATATTGTCAACGCAGTGCGGCTGCAGGCAGCTGAGCTAGAGCGGCATACTGCGCGCTCATTGGCTGCCGCGCGGCAACTGCTTAAGCCTACCAGTGAGCCTGGCGTGACGTCACGCCCAATGAGGGCGCGCGCGACCTCGCGCGTCACAGCCCGCCAGAATGGGCGGCGTCAGAGCGTATATAAGGAAGGCTCGTAGGCTATATTCTCTGATTTCTGTCTTTTCAGCGAAGCACTCGCATCGCTGGTCTCTGAGAGGAAACCGTCGCCGTGGCCTTCTTGGATCAAGCTAACGAGCCAGCTTAGGACAGCCTGAGGAAGCCGGACGATCTCTTCGCCGCCTTCAGCCTGCCGTGCCAGCTCAGCTATCCGGCGATACATATCCTTCCGTGTTAAGCTCTTGTGTGTATTGCTTTTCTCCGCAGCACTCTAAAAGAGCACGAGGCGTTGTTTCAAATGCCTCGCACCACGTGCGGCTCATGCCGCTCACCGCTCAGCGACGGAGACCGCCATCTTCTCTGCGCTCTCTGCCTGGGACGGGATCATGCAGTCGTCGCGTTTTCCTCGGGCGGCTGCGAATGCTGTGAAGAGCTGCAGATGTCGACCCTGCGGGCTCGACTCGCCCTCTTTTCAGACGCCGCTCCTGCCGTTGCTGGGCCGCGAAAGAAAAAACGCCGCTCACAACGCCCACCGGAGCCTGAGACACGAGCCAAGGCCTCGCCGGAGCCTCTCCCGCGAGCCTCGCTCTCTCCCTCTCCGCCCCCGCTCCCCGACGCGCAGCCGACGGCTCTCGCCCTCGATGCCGTCGACACAGCGGATGAAGCGGACGACAACGATCGGCTGGACACATGCTCATTGTTAGCGTCGGACAGCGAGGCGTGGTCCGGCTCCGCCCGATCCACCTCCTCCACCAGAGCTTCCAGCAGGGCTCCCGCCGGAGTGGAGGCCGAGCTTCTCCACCTCCTCACTATGGCGGTCGAGCGTTTGGGCCTCGAGTGGTCTGCGCCGGAGGTACCCCCGCCTAACAGACTTGATGGATGCTTCCTGACCACCAGTCGCCAGGCTCCAGCGTCTAGACCGGCGCCGTTTCTGCCTGAGCTCCACGACGAGCTTTCTAAATCCTGGAACGCTCCAGTTTCGGCCAGACTCCGCTCTCCGGCCTCATCGACTCTCTCCCGCGTGGACGGAGCCACGGAGAAGGGGTATGACCGGATTCCACCGGTCGAACAGGCGGTTGCAGCGCATCTTTGCCCCCCATCCGCGAGATGGCGCTCAAAGGTTGCCCTCCCGTCCAAAGCCTGCAGGACTACTTCGGCGTTCGCCAGCCGCGCTTTCTCCGCCGCTGGGCAAGCCGCCTCAGCTCTGCACACAATGGCGGTCCTTCAAGTTCTCCAGGCGGACCTCCTCCGCCAGCTTGACGAGGGAGAACTGGACAGATCGGCCCTAACCAACCTGCGCAGTGCGACGGACCTTTCCCTTCGCACGACTAAGACAGCAGCCCAAGCGATCGGACGATCCATGGCTTCGCTGACCGTCATCGAGCGCCACCTTTGGTTAACTCTCGCCGATATGGGGGAACAAGAGCGATCCGTCTTCCTGAACGCCCCGCTCTCGCCTACTGGTCTCTTCGGCCCGGCAGTGAGCGGCCTCGTGGACCGTTTTTCTGAGGTACAGAAAGCGTCACAGGCCATGAACCTCTTCCTGCCCCGCCGCTCGAGCTCCGCTGCAGGCCGCTCTAGCCAGCCTCCTGCACGCAGCTCCGCACAGCGGCCGTCTCGACCCCCAGACTCTAAGCAGCGCCAGCGCGGCCGCCCCAGGTCCCGCTCCACCAGCCAGCACAGGCCGCCGCCCCCGCGTGGGCCTCGGCCTAAGGTAACGCTGAAGCCCGAGCCTGCTAAGTCCTCCTAGCACCCGTCGGGAGGAAAAGACGGGCGGCTCCCGCCGCGGCCGGACCACCGTCAAAACTAAGATGTATCCCTCTGCCAGTCCCCTTGTCAAAGGCTACTGCAGTAGTGCCCACAGCAGCCAACGAGCCAGTTTCGCAACTCTCTCGCCTGCACACAAACGCCGTTTTTACGGCGACCCAGATAAATCGAATAAAGAGTGTAATGTCTGGTCAGACGGCTCACGCCGTCAGTGTTATGAGTGTAGTAAACATGCCCACTTCCCAGTGCTCATCACTACACACAAGCACAAATTCCCCTGTGTACCCCACAGAGTGCACTCACATAAAGCGCGCTACGGCCGCTCGAGTGATAACTGTAGGTCACGTGCCCACACTTCAGTGCTCACACCTACACAGTGCTCGCTCTGTCTCACACGCTTGGGTAACGGAACATTCTGCCACTGGCCGCGTGTTAATACAGAGCCCTGTGCCCGCTACACAGCACGCACACTCTCAGCTAAACATGTACGAGCCAGCCACCGGCTGTGTGTTAATAAAGAGCCCTGTGCCCGCTACACAGCACGCACACTCTCAGCTAAACATGCACGAGCCAGCCACCGGCGGTGTGTTAATAAAGAGCCCTGTGCCCGCTACACAGCGCGCGCACCCTCATGTACACACGCACAAGTCAGCCACCGGCTGTGTGATAATAAAGAGCTCTGTGCCCGCTTTACAGCACGCACACTCTCCGATAAACATGCACGAGCCCGCCCCGCTTCTGCGCCGCGAGCCGTCTCACAAAACGCTCTCTCACAGCGCTGTTCAGCCGGCTGCCGCCATCTGCGAACCCCCGTTCCCCCTCACTGCCACTGCGCGATTCGCGCTTACACCGCCACAGATTCCCCGTCCCGCGCTGTGCGACGGGCGAGAGTCAGAGGCGATTCGACCCCTAGCTATGAGTGCGAATGCATGGAAAGCTATCCAGGGTGTGTCGAAGTGGGTACTGAACACAGTGATAAAGGGCTATTCGCTTCAATTCGCTCGCCGCCCTCCGCGCTATCGCGCTCGGGCCGAGACTACAGTGAAAGCGGATGCAGCGCATCTGCTTCACACAGAAATAGCGAATTTGCTGCGCAAAGGGGCGATAGAACGGGTTCTCCCTCCGGGTTCCGAGGCAGGCGT